>NW_026555332.1:51011234-51377441 GCF_029017545.1 Prosopis cineraria
CTCCATCCTGTTCTTTTTTAACTTCTTGCTTAAGAAAAATCACGCTTATAATTTCTTTGCCATTTCCTAAATTAATGATTATTTTAATTAATGTATCATTTTATCTTTTTTTTACCTAGATTATCATTTTATCTTGTTGAAGAGAAAAGGCAACAGAATAAATTCCTGACTTAATATAACTTGATGTTTAAAATTAAGACTTAAAGCGTTGGCAAAAAAAAAAAAAATCAAAACTTAAAGCTATGGTTGGAGAGGGAGAAAAGAGAGAAGTGGAGGAAAAAGTGACATTTTTGTTCTGTTTGGTTAAAAAGAGAAAAAAAAGAGGAAACGAAAATTAGGAGAAAAATAATATATAAAACTCATATATCTTTAACTTTTTTCTTTGAATATGGAGAGATTTTGAGGAGGATTTTAAAAAGAAAATTCAATTTTTAAATTTACAATCTTTTTGTTTCCTATATATTGCATTTCTTTACTTTCATTTTAATTTTTCCTCCACTTTAAAATTTAGATTATTATATATTTAATTTAACAAAAAAATCAAAATTAGACAATAATTTTTTGCTAGTATCGAATAAAATAATTTATAATTATATTTTTATTCAATATGTAATATATATAATAAAAATTATATAAATAATATGATAAAATATTAAATTTTATTATATATAAATATTTTTTAAAAATGATAATGTTATTATTATCCATTTAAAATTAACAAGAAAATTAAAGTTCATCTTTCTACTTTTATTTTTACTTCATTTTTTCTCTTCACATTTTTTTCTTTTCCCTATTTTTCTGAGTCAGGCAGGGCATAAAGTTTTGTATTTCGATCATCGACTTTCCTATCCTACCGTTAAAATTATCATTAACAATTTAAATCTAAATCTAGTAGATGAAATAAAATACAAGAGCACATGAAAAAACATGTCACAGTTGATGCCACGTCAACTCCTCATGGTATCCGATCTCATGCTTTTAATCACGGTCAACGGTGATTGTCCAAACGGCGTCACTACAAGCAAAGTATATTATATCATTTAATTCCTTATTTCACTTTATCAACCGCGATAGTGTTCGAGTATGAATCAACCATGGACACTTCAATTAAATAAAATGCAATGCATCCATCCGTCTCTTTCAAATATTAACAACTTGAGGAGCCCATCATCGTTCGCATTCAAAGTAACTTCTCTCCCTCTCTCTCTACGTCAAAATATGGGAAAGTTCATTCAAATAACAAGTACGTTGAGTCTTGTAACCCAAAAAAAAAAAAAAAAAAAAACCACGAGCACGTCGTGCCTATTATAGTTGATCACGTCATGAAGAACCTGGTGCAGGCTGCGTCATATGCAATTATGTCGGGCACCGCAAATTACTGAGAGTTGTCAGATTCCAACAGCACACTGTTCTTCACTCACTCACTCACTCTCTTTTTTTTTTTTTGGGAAAATTAACAATAAAAAACCATTGAAAAAAGTTCATATCAGTCAAATACCAATTATTATTAAAATTCAAATAAAAAACAACTTTAAATAAATTATTATTAATTTAAAATAATTTATTAAAATCTAAATAGATTCTTATTGATAAAACTCCAACTCAAATCAATAAATATTTATTTAAATTTAACAATAAATAATTATTAATTGATATAATTTGTCTGATTGATTTTTTTTTTTAACCTAATTTCATCGCGAGTCCTCGGCTCATAGGGGTGACATCACCTACCACTCTCACAAAAAAGAGTATCCTTTCATTGGAGCGAAGGCCGAACGGCGTTTCAAAGTGATGACAACTTTTCAGAAAAGCCCACATAACTTTGGGGAGAAAAAATAAGCTACATTTACTACATTAAAAGAATGACCAATGGAAATATGCCATCAGTTTCGCTGCATTGCTACGATCCTCTACATAGCTTAGGGCTATGCACTAAAGACTTCAAGGGTGATAGAAAGGTCTATGTATGATCACATGTCACAACAATCCAAGCGGCCCTCAGGGTCACACACAGAAAACTCATTAGTTAGCATATAGATATGAAGGGGCTGAACTGTCTCAGGGAGTGCTTCAGTAATTTTCAGCAATTCTTTTCACTGAAGAATATGTTCCCAGAATTCCACTAACGACTCCCAACACTGCAATTGCCACGCTCAGAGCAACCTGATGATGGAAGTCAAGAAAAATAAAAGTATAGATTAGAAGAAATGAAACAATTCAACAGCAGATTGCATGGAATTTAATCTTTTCAAGTTAAAAATTTTTTAAACTGTTTCTGACGTCAAAGAATTAGAGAAAAAAGAGGGAGGGAGTGGTAGAAAAAGAAAAAAATCCATCCCAATAAGATTTCCATAGTTTTAGGATAGAAAAGTCAAATAAAGATTAACTAAGTCTGAAAAGATCCGCTGCATATAGTAACCTGCATTTTTGTCGCCTTTCCGTCCATAATTTTCATAAAACAAAGAGCCGGCATTATGACCGCCTGTGAAGGAAGGGGTAAAAGAGTTTCAGCAATATCTGAATTCAGTTTCATGTGAAATTCTCACACTAAACATTAACAACTATTAACAATAGTGAAAGCGAAAAATTAATCAACGCAGTCTAGCTCATGTCAGATTGAATGTAAACGAACATTGTGGAGATATATGGTTGCGAGACTATAAGCTGGAAAGAATCTAACGACGTTAATAATACATGTGACTATTTCACAAAATCAAGAACGAACTATGGTTAAGGAAATTCAATGGCCTTTTCTTCTAGTGGTATTACTATTGACATAAACTAGAAAGTGGGAAAGCAAATTCTGTAACAACGTCAAGAGCTAATTGGAAACAAGGCATCAGGAACCGTAACCTCCCACTTATAGAGAAGCTTATATGCCACTATGTTACAAGTCCATCTGCAATGAACTTTAACTTTGCTGTGACGCAGGTATTGTTTATTGCATGAATACTGAATATAAAATAGTCGACTCAAATAAGAGAGACTATCTATGAGTATCACAGGCAATGGTCCTGAGTATGCCATGACCTAGCTTCTCACAAGCATCTGCAAAAGTGGCATAATCTGAATCCTAGGAACAGATTGCTTGCAAATATATACTGGATGATATGCTTTGGCTTCTTTCAACTAAAAAGTGAATTCTTTGTACCATTAGTTATGTAATGATGATTTCTGAAAATACGGCAGTTCGCCTAGATTTTGCAGCACAACTTAAACGATATTTCAGAACAAAAGCTATAACTTCATAAAATTAACAAGTTACAATGAGAAATTAAAACCTTAGTTTTCCTTTAATTCTAGTGACTTCTTTGTCGCCAGATAGTGGCTTCCCATATATATATATATATATGTATGTATGTATGTGTGTGTATTTCATCGAAATATATGCTTACCACAAGAATACTGAGTACAGAGCCAATTAGAGCCATCACAAGTCCTGAAATTATAATAAAGCATGTTAGATTTCATCAAACACACTTTATAAGCATTGACAATTTGACGAAGCATGTTTTTCATGCATAAAGTGGCTTTCTTTTCAGAAAAAAGAAAATATGATACAAGATTAGCGTCTCACTTTGAAATGACGAGGATACTACAGGAATCAGCATCCAAGTTAATTCACCACTAACAGAAGAACAATCAACACAAATATACACATTTTTAGCATTGCTCAAACGTATATTAAAAAACTACAAACCTTTGGCCCAAAAAAAAAAACTACAAAAGTGTTGTAGCTTAAGGAAAGCAACTCCCACAATCCCCCGTCCGTACGATCTTAGCACCCTCCTCCATTCAGAAAGTAATTTTCCCTATGCTATATCATTCGTGATCCAAACATGTACCCGTTTTCTTTTTAACATTTGCAGCATGGCTACGGCTACGCAAAGTATTTGCAACTGCTAATAAACTTAGAAGACAACGTTGCCTCTCTTGCTGTTTCTCTATCTGAAATTTGCCTCAGAAAGCAGAAGTTTCTTCTTGTTTTGTTTTTGGTTTTTTTTGTTTTTGGAAGATAACCCGGGCAATCATAAGCATAAGTTATCTGAATTTTAGCCTCCCAAAATAATATTTCTACCACAAATAGGTAACAAGAAAATTTCCCTTGAGCATAATGGATGAAAAGAAAAATACCTACAGAAATAACACTTTGTTCAGTTACCGTTACTGATTGAGATTTTTTATGATGGAAATTTTTGTAACTTACCAAAAAACGGAATCAGAAAGGCACAACAAATTGTAGAAAAAACAAGCGCTGATCTAAGGGCAATGAAACACCAACAATTATCTGCAATTCTGGCAGGCAGCAACTCCTCTATGCTTCTTGCCAATGGGTTCATCAGCAAAGCATATTTCGTGAACGGGTTAATTACCTTAAAGGGAAAAGAACAACAATAAATTGTAATCCACAAAAACATACAAAAGCAACAAAATATTAAAGAAGCTCAAAGATTTCAGACTCACTGTGGTCCACAATGCAACTTTAGAGACAAAGGAGTGTGGCGGCATATTAAGTGTTATCTGAGACAAGGTGGCTTCACCAAACATGAGATATCCCATGACCGCAACACCTCCATATATTAAAACACATAGAAGAAAGCTAACACAAAAAGCCATTAGTGAGTGCCAAAGAATGTTCTGTACCATATGAAATAGGTACACAAAATGTCTAGCAAGTGAGTGCTAAAGAATGTTCTGTACCATATGATTAATGCCCTGGTAAATTTGGTTTTGTCAGCCATAGACTGGTAAATATTTGGAAAAACTGAATGTCCTGAGTAGCAAAACCCATAGATACCAATAGCAAATGGAATGCCACTCCAATTCACAACTTGACCTGTGTGATGGAACCCAATATCACTTGTTGTCCCGGAAAGGAACACACAAATGACAATAAGAATTGTTGCAACAACCCCTCCAGCTGCGCAGTCATTCAGAAAGATTTTGTAAGTACATGCTAAATGAGGAGCATTTGCAAACAAAGAATAATCTTACTCAGAATTTGCAATACCTGAAAGATAGGAGATTACACGAAGGTCCCTTAACCAAACCGTGGGGAGGATAATAAGAGCAGTCAAAATTCCAAACAAGTGCACGGAATCCAACTGGATAACACCCCAATCAAGGAATGTTCCAGGAAACAGCCTAGTTAGGTTATCTCCTTCCAAGATGATGAACTCCACGCAGTATGACTGCACACATGAAAAGAGGTCTCATACAAACAGAGTAAAAAACATGGTTCTCTTTCATTTTTAAGAAGAATGATAACAATAGGAACAGATTCAGCACTTACATATAATTCAGTGTACAAAATAATCTGCAAAAAGATCCAAAATGGACAATATTGATTAGCAAATACTAAGTAGCAAAACCACCATTCTGCGTATTTTAAAAGCAATTTATGTCGGCACTTGGGAATTTTCACTCATGCATAATGCATATAGAATTGAGATAAAACATAATGGCTGGAGGAATGACACAGCACGGAACATGTCAGAATCTTAAAATGAAAAAGATCCAAACATGAAAATGTTAACAGAGTAGTAAAACCACCACTCTGCCTATTTTAAAAGCAGTTCATGTCAGCATTTGGGACTTTCTCACCCACGTCATACATATAGAATAAAATAAGAGATAAATGATAGGGAAGAACTGAAATCATTCAAGAGAAAGCTAAGTAAAAGATGTGGAATATTTCTCATGGGCCTGATAATAAATTTTGAGGTCCACCAAATTATAATAAAAAGCTAGAAATGAGTAAATAAACATATGCAAACGAGTGCCAGCGCCAAAAACAACAAAATTCCAGTTAACACTTCAGATTGCCACATAAGCACTTCTCAGCAGTTAAACCCATTCAACGAAAAAAAAAAATTAAACAAACTCACGGATATGGCAAGACGACCAGCTCTTCCAAAAGCTGCTTCTCCGATATCTGGATATGTCAGGATTCCTTCTCTGCTTTCAAAGCAGTATCTCATAAGTGTGGCTGTGTAACAACATACAACTGCAAAAAGAACCAGCACCACCAAGCTTGCCCATCCACCTTGTTTCACTGTATAGGATGTGGACAGAAGGCCGACTCCAGCCATCACATTAACTCCTGCCAGATACAGAAGCACCTTAGAGAATGATTAGCTAGAAACAGAACATAAGAAAGCGGGTTCTTGGATGCAAAAGATGAGCCAGAAAGGAAGGATTTCATCATAAATCTCTTAACAAGTTTTCAAACAAAAGATTAGCTCTCATTCGCTTACATTGTCACCCACCAATGTTGCAACAATCACTGATTAAGTGCAATGAAACAACTTACCGTTGAAAACTGTTTGAGTGAGGCTACATCCTTGGCCAATAGGTAATTCTCCAGTAAGTTCCTTTTGCAATGAAACTCTCTCCAACCATGACGATTTCTTTTGAATTAAGTCCTGCTCAGATAATAGAGGAGTCTTTCCATCTAGGCTTAAACTACTTTTCGAACGATTGACAAAACTTGAATATATCAAACTCGGTGTTCGTAGAACAGCTGCCCCAATGTTCGGTGATGCAGCAATTGTGTACGAATCGACAGTCTCTCTATCATAAGAAATCCGAGATAAATAACAACAACAACAATAATAAAGCCATCAGTGAGTGAAAGTGGTGCCTATAGGTTCATCAGGTTTGCAGACAGAATAGACAAAGGAGGACATCAAAATCAAAAAATAATTCTAACGTCACTTATTAAGTAATCCTAAACAATATCAGTCCCCCTCTCAATTAATTCTTCTTATACGAACCCCATAAAATGTTTGACAAGTACAGGATATCAACTTAATGGACATAATTCGAGGAATTTCAACTCTTCTCAAATGCATTGCCGCTGCGAGTAAAGAAACGGTATTGAAGTTATCATGGGAAGATAGATACACGAAGAGACGAGTTAAAGAAGGTGTTACTTGTAACTTTGGGGCCATTGCTGCGACGAGAAAGCGTCAGGATGTGATCCACAATTTTCGTCGTCGTCGCTTCCGTCACTACCACTCTCGATGGCAATCTTGGTAGATTCATCGTCATCGTTGACATCATCTTCGTTCGGATCGAAGAAAAACTCGGCATCTTTCTGCTTGCCATCGCTGGCCATCGCAAACAAACTGTCGAAGAAAAACGAAAAAAAAAATGCGGTATTGAAGAACCACAAATACGGAAGAGAAAAATAAAACGAAACAGCGTGGAAAGAAAGGCGCTTGGCAATGGGCTAGTAATAGCGAGTGGCTATAAAAGTATACATGTGGGGTGCAGATAGAATTCTAGAAAGTCGGAGAAGGCGAAGTTGGCAATTGGCTTGAGAAGTTGGAGACTGAACTGATTGTTTGGTTATGGAAGCCGCGAATTATATAGGGAAGGAAGGGGAGCTGAGGTGGCGGTTCGTCATTCCACGGGAAATCAAATCAATACGGACAGAAGAAGACAAGCGTCTGCGCATTCCAAAGTGCTTAAAAATCACTATTCTTTCATCACGCCCACCACTTGCTCTGCTTCCCTAATTAGATTTTTTTTTTTTTAAGTACAAACTGAAACTACATGAATAACGAATAAAAAAACAAGAAGGTCAATAATTTCCATTGCACAGCAGCTCATCGTCCGCCGATTCCTTGCCAAAAAACGTGGAAGATGATCACGACTACAAAAATCATAATGAATATTTTACAGGAGAGCCTAGCAATGCGATAAGCTCATTGGATAGCTTCCCGCAAGAATAAGCCTAATTAAATTTAAGAATTTAGATACTTGTCATTTACTCCTTCAATTACAAAATATAAGATATTTTTAATTAAATCTCACCCCTTAATAAAATAAATACTTATTTTTTAACTAATTGTATCCTTTTATATTTACCTTTATTAAACACCCTATAATAAATATGAAGTTATTATCAATAAAGGTACTTTTAAAAAAAAAGCAATGATTACATCTCAAAAGATTAAAAATATCTTATATTTTTAAATATATAAGTTTTTAAAAAATGCAGTATATCTTTGTATAATACTGTTATAGTACTATTTACAAAGAATTTTACATGTTTTAACAGAATCAAAAAGGAATTAAAACTTTTTAACTCTATTTAAAAATTTAATAATTTTTTAACTTTACTCTTATTAAATATATATTTTTAATAATATATTTTTTTCTCTAACATTCAATAGAGATTAAATTAAAAAATTTACAATGAAAACTTAATATAATGATTTATAAATAAGATAAAAAAAATTCTCTCGTTTATAGGAGAGGGAAAGTATACAATGCCAATAGAATAGTACCCAGTACACGTATTGAGCTGCTGGCATATGCGAAAATGGTGGAATGTGGAATGGCTTATTTTATGGGGACGGGACTTGGATCTAGGAAGTCAGTTGCTCATAATACAATGAATTAAGACTCAAATCTCAAACTTAAATCTCAAATTAATGGAAGTGTTCTCGTTTAATCTCCGACCGCACTTGGACAGGATTGTCTCCATACTTTCAAGCTATTAAGAAAAAAGTGGAATATGGAATAAGCTTTTAAGGTGTGAATCCAAAATCCAGATGTTTTAATTTAAAACTAGATTTATTTTCCCCTACAATGCACGAAATATTTTAATATTTTAAAAACAAAAGAAAAACAAATTATATAAATTAAAAATAATTTATTTTTGTATACTCAAGATATCATATTTTATTAATTTATACAAAAGTTAAAAAGTATTTTTATTTCTCAACTATTCACTTAAAAGTATCCGGTATCTTAAATTTTCATATAATGCAACTTTACTTGTCAATTTCAAAATGATGTTAACAAAGTTAATTTTAACAATTAGTTAGTCAAAAAATTACAAAAAAAAAAGCCTAAACATTACATAAAAGAATTCATAAAATTGCAAATAAGTAAAATATAATAAAATTAATATTTATTAAATTTCTAAAATAAAGGTTGGTTAAAATTGTATTTTTGACATTTTATGCGAGTAAGAAATAATATTTTTATCCTATAATTGATATGTAATTTAGGAAACTTAATTGATATTAATTTTCATACTTATGTGTAATATTATTGATGGATCATTTCCTATATTTTTTGAAGTCCTTTCTTATAATTTTAAAATTAACTAACCATAAAAGTTAAATTTTTTTAATGACGACGAGCAATGCATCTTTTTTAAAAGTTTAAAAAGAAAATTGTACCGCATAAAATTTATGATACTAGATGCTCTTAAGTGAATATTTGAGGAACAAAAAGGTTCTTTAACCTTTTGTATAAAATAAAATGTGAACAATGATTTATTTTATATTAAAAATTGTTTAGCCCATGCTAAAGATAAAAATAATTACTTATTTTATCTTAAAATGTGTTACCCGACCCAAGGTACATTGGTACTTTTCCTTTTGATTATTACGTGGGAAAAATTTGGAACCTGGTTAAAAAATATACTTCCTACTAAGTTCTCTCCTAATGATTAATCAAAAAAATCTCCCCAGAGAAGGATTCGAGAATCTATCAGTGGTTGTCCCGTGTGAATTGAAACTTAAGTTGCAATTTCTATCTTTTAATATGTTATCCTTATCATAAGAGTAACTTTTTAATATACATTAGTGCCTTATGTATATTAAAAAATATAAATAGTTTTTTTTATTTCTCACATTCTGCAAATTAAAATACAATTAACTTACTTTCTTTTAGAATTTGTTGAACCATGCATTATCATAAGAAAAATAAAATATACACTATAATAAATTCTATATTATAATTTATATCACAGTTGTATTTGTAAAATACAATTATATTCAAAAGTAAAAATGAAAAAAAATTATGTACATATTAAATAATGATTTTAAATTAAGAAAATAGTATAGCAAATATTATTGTATACCCTGCTGTCCTATATATAAACCAGTTTTAATTATCTTGCCATGGGAAATGTAGTTAAATAATTAATTTTGTCTAAAAAAGACAAATTTTCAATTTACATTTATTAAATGCATCATATTTAAACAATAATTTCTCCTTTATATGTAACTTTTTCCTCTATTTATAAAAAAAATATTAACTTGCTTGACATTCCAAATGTTTCACTACACATGCAACCAATTACTAATTAAACAATCCAAGCACGTTATACTTAAATACTATGTGCATTGCTTTTAAAGAGACTAGCATTCTACACTACTGTATTTAATTACGTTGATTTCATCGATATTCTAAATTTTAAATGAAACACTTTATGCGCTCTTAAGAAGCGTTTGGCAGCTTAATGCTACTGGTAAGTTTAATACAAAGTCAGCGTATAATATTTCTCAATCAACTGAGTGGAATGACGTTGCACCAATCTGGAGGAGAGTGTGGAAATACAATCGTTCACATGGCTCCTTTTCCAAGGTAGATTGCTTACAAATATTGGAAGACTTAGAAGGAGGATGACATTGGACCCAAAATGAGCGCTTTGCAATGGTTCTTAAGAGAATATCAATCATGTGTTCAAACTTCAAAGAGTGTACACTGGCTTCTGCAGTTTGGAAGAAGATCCTATCATCAACATGAAGACTGATTTTTATGGTTTGGATGGCTGGCACACTCATGAACCCCCGTCTTGATATTTCCTGTAAGATTGGCACTACTATCATGTGTTGGACATTATGGGATAGATGCAATCGGAATATATTTAGTAATGAAACTTTCAATGTAAATAGTATTTTAGCAAATATTAGAGCGATAGTTGATCACTGTACTAGATCCTACTAAATTTATAGCATTTTGATGTAATTTGCCTTTTGTTGCTGTACAGTTTGATTTACAACCTTGATTAATGAAATTCTTCTTCCACTGAAAAAAAAAAAAGCGTTTGAGAAATTCAAATCAAATTCATTTTGAATGCACTGAGACCAAATACGTGTCATGATCACACCGAAACTTCACGTCAAAGCCATGTGTGTCCAGTGACCAGTGGGGTGAGCCATTAAAGTTTAAACCGAAGGTAGACCGAAAGGGGGGGGGGAACTGAACCAATTAATGTAAAGTGGGCAGTCAAATTTGATAGTATAGTACTGATAATGATATATGAGACGTAAATGACAAGTGCTTCATAATAATACTACTATCATGGTTCCCAAATAGGGAAGGGGAAAAAAACGATAAGGTTAATTATTGAACGAATGCACATGAATCGGCTCAAGTCTAGAACAACGAAATTGACACGTAACTAACTTGCTTATGACATTCAAATCTTCTTTTCTTTTATTTGTTCATATTATGAAGTTTGTCATATTACTTCCGTTCATTTAGTAACAAAAGCCTCTTTTTTTCAAAATTTGTGTATGTTTAAATATCACATGGGACCTGCAATGTTGAAAATAAGTGTGGAGCCCTTGAAAAAAAATAATGCTAGATATGAGATTCATGTTACAAACGTTAAGACGTTATTTGTTATTTGAATTTTGCATATGTATGAGATAATGAATTGTGAGGTAAAAAAGATAATAAATTGTGGAAAAAATCACAAATAATATCTTCAAAAGATAAATTATTTTTTATTTTTTATATGCAAGGGTAAAAAATTATAATTATAAATTATATATATTGTAAAGTTTAGTGGGAATTCATTGTTCATCAACTATTTTTTAATTAGCGATCCAGATAAACTTTTTTTAAAAATATTTTTTTATTTTTTATTTTTCATGTTTAGGAGAAATTTTGAGAAATTTGCAAAAGTAGCAAAGGTGTGTTTTTGGACTTAATTTTTTCTGAGAAATACCTATCATTCCTAACATATTTTACTTAGCATTTTTGCTCATGAAGTAATTAAATTGAAGCATTTTTTCTTTTACTGTTAAATTTATGTTCTGTTAACTTGGAATAAATTTGACCCAAAAAGCCATGTGTCATGCCATTTGAATTCCAAGTTGCCACATGTCATGCCCTGCCATTCATCTCCTTCAATTTCTTTTAGCCAAATCATGTTCTCTTATGGATCTCTTTTCACCCGTCTTCTCCACTGCCACCATCATTTCTCATCTGCACCAGCAACAAAAGCTCTTTGCCAGCAATGATGGCAATGAGTTGATGATTCTCCACTATTGTAAGTCCCTTGCAAATGGATTTCCTAACTCCAATCATCCTTCTAACCTACTCTATTGTGTTCTATACAAAACCCAAATCATCATCCATTGGCGGTCTCTGATAGCCCTTCATTGGGCTTATCTTATCACCTCAGGGAATCTGATTGCAAGGAGAGTCGGTGCATGCTCAAAATCTCTTTGATTCTAGTTTCTTACCTTGGGTTTCAATTAACTTTAAATTTTCTAAGGTTCTTACCTTGAGTTTCGATTTATAAGGTTCAACCTCTTTGATTCTGCCATTTTGGTTTCTTACCTTGTTTTGTTTTATTCATCGTAGGTACGGAGAACTTAACAAATGGTGGATTTAGATGGATCTTTGTATATGACTTTTGGGTCTTTGATTTCGACATTTGGTTTGATTTTTGTCTTTTATTTTTGGTTTGATTTCTTCCTCTTCAATTTCTATCTTTACATCTAGTTTGATTTTTGCATTTAGACTAATGCTAACATTTTTGCCCTTTGTATTTTAATCAAAAGGTCAAACAAGTTCCATATCAGCATTTTCAGTTAGAGTTTAGTCCACCTAACTAATTCAAATGATTTGTCTCATGATTGAACTCGACGGCAACGAGTGCTCAAAATTAATTACTTTAGAATGAAAATGTTATGCAAAACATATTAGAGTGTTGGGTGTTCTTAAGAGAAAACATCAAAGGCAAAAAAAATGGGGCCCGTGATTAAAAAATGGTTTGGCAATCGTGATTGAAAAAAGACAAAAGAGAGACTGAAAATAAAAAATAAAAAACAAATGTGAGAATTGCAAGAAAAAATTATAAAATGTGAACTTGATATGTAACAATATTACAAACTTTAATTTACATAAATTATTAAAAAAAAGAGCATGTGTGTAATTTAATGGATGATTTTTATTCTCTCGGATCTTAACTTACATGGAATAAAAAATTTTAAATAAATATTTTTAATTGTATTTTTAAAATATACAATACAATAAATTATAAAAAACAAATTTATATGAGATTAACAATGACTTATTAAAAAAAATGCATATTGAAGAATCATGTGTGGCTTACAGTAAAAATGATAGGTGAGGGCCTATCATGTGTTGATTATATTTTTTATATATAGTTTTATTTTAATACGCATGGGGCATGTTATTTATGTTTTCAATAATTGCAAAAGTAAAAAAATTCAAAATAAGACAAGGTTATATAAATTTTAACTTCTTAAAGATAACACATGCATTTTAAATTTTAATTTATAAAATAGAAATTCATTTTTTGAGTGCACTTCATTATATCGAGTTCTTGACCTAAACTAATCTAGTTGACAATTGAAAGCACTTTTTGAGGGCATAAGATAACAACTTTTAAAACAAAACTTACTTTTTATGTGCACCTCTTAAACTTCTCTTGATTATTTTCATTGGTTTTTCATGTTATACAGTACATGTAATTGATAAATAGTACTACATCCAATCCTATACATGAATCACTTTCTATAAGTGATCAATGATCTATTTGATAAATTTTTCCACATAAAAAAATGGATCGTTAATATTTTTTTCATTTCTACCCTTTAATATATATTTTTTATAAACAAAGGAAAAGGTTACATATAAAAAAGAAATTATCTTTCAAATATGAAGCATTTAATAAGGATAAATTGAAAAGTTTTTCTTTTTTTAGACAAAACTAATTATTTAACTGTATTTCAATGATGAGATGATTAAAAGTGATTTATACATAGGATAAGAGAGAGTACTATGACATCAGCTATGCTATTTACTTAATTTTAAAATTATTATTTAATATATACATAATTTTTATTTATTTTTAATTTTGACTATAATTGTAATTTATAAATACTATTATCACATAAATTAAAGTATAGAGTTTATTATGGTATATATTTTAATTTTTTCTAGGATGATGCATGGTTAACAAATTCTAAGAGAAAATAAGTTAATTATATTTTAATTTGTAGGATGTGAGAAATTTAATGAAAACTATTTATATTTTTCAATATACATAAGGCACTAATGTATATTAAAAAGTAACTCTTATTATAAGGGTAAATAAAAACTATTGCTTAGATGTTAATTCACATGAGACAATAGATTTAAGAATATTTCTTTGGAGAATTTTTCTTTTCGATTGGGGGGAGGAATTAATAGGAAGGGTATTCTTTAACTAGATTTCAAAATTTTCCCATATATTCATTCAATTCTCTTTATAAACCATTTCATCAATCTCATCAATACCAATGCAGAAAAGTATAAGAATTAAAAGCGTGTAAAATTTCAAATATGCCCTTATATAATAAATTCAAAAAAGTGATATCATGTTAATTTTTCTCTTTTAAGAGAGGCAATTTTGAAAATATTTTTTAAATATTACTTAGAAAGTTGCACTGTGACTTATAAATAAAATAAAATGAACATTTTAGTATGTAACTTATAAATGAGACTAGAGGAAGTATTGATAAAAAGAAAAGCACAAGTGTAATGGGAATAGCAAACTTTAAGATAAAATAAGTAATTATTTTTATCTTTAACATGTATGGGCAAAACAATTTTTAATATAAAATAAATCATCATTTAAATTTTTATTCATATAAAGGGTTAAAGAGCATTTTTGCCACTTAATTATTCACTTAAAAGCATTTGGTATCCTAAAATTTTATGTTGTGTGTAATAACTTTCACTATTAACTCCAATTAAATTTAACTAATTATGCAAACCTTAATTATTAAGGATCAATCATGGCTATATGAGATGCAAATCTATAAAGACTAAACTAAAGCTGGGATCTTAATGATTCATTTGAAAAGCATAAAAGTATTTCACGGATATATTTCTAGGAATTAGAGAATACACGATATGAGAAAACATTGAAAAATACTAATAACATTGAGAACATAGTGAACAAGGACAAAACAGCAATTATAAGACTTCAGTACATGTCAACTATGGCTAAAAGTCAATTTGTTGCTGCTAGTAGTATGATAAAACTAATTTATTACACATTTTTTAGGTTGATTAAGACTGTCATGTGTTATTAGCTTGAAGTGTACATGCATTACATTAAAATTGAAAATTTATCTAAGTACTTAGGTTTTGTGCATTAGAAATATTTTGGTTAAAAAATGAACTTTTGAGAAAATATATAAGAAAAATTGATAACATCTATCTTACGTGTAAAAGAAGAGTGATCAAATTAGTTTTTACAAATTTATTTTAGTTCGGGAGTAATTGAACAAGAGTCAACACTTTTCATTGACCATTTCAAGTACGTTCATCTGTTCTAGTTTTGGATTTGCATGTCTGTGTGGATTTTGGATAACTTTGAATCCATTACTTTGATATTTCAATAAATTATCCTATTTAAATATGAATGTAAGGCTACATTTCAATTATATTTTATAATGTCACGTTTTATTAAATTAAATTATGTGTATTTTGTGACATATGCAAAATGTGTACGTATGTATCAATTGGGCAAGCATGTCAAGAAGGGAATTTTAAACATAAATGGCATGCAAGTACTGTAATTGGGTGGAATAGATCCAATTAAATTGTTGATGATGTATAGGATTAAGCTTACATACTTCAAAACCATTTACAAGTCAATGAGAGCATGCCATCTTGCAAGCCCCTTCTATGTCACTTGAATTTACTTGTATTTTCATTTTATTTTTTTTATTTTATTCATTTGAGGAGCTAAACCAAACCAATCTACGTGTGAATTTAAGGATCCAAACTAGATCAAAACACCCATTCATTCCATTATCTCATGTCCTATCACTTTCTCTCGCTTGTTTTTCTACCAAAAACCACACAACACCTTCATTTTCTTCATAATTTCCTGCACAAATCACAACATAACGCATACTCTATTCCTCTCTACCATTTCATCCATCCCCTTCCACGTGTTCAAGGTTTCAAGCTTCAACACTTCATTCCAGTGATTCACATGTTTGGTCAAGGCAAGCATCTCAAGGAGTCCGTGGAGATAAAGATGAGGAACTAAGCACCTTAGAGGAATTCTAGAGAGTGGAAGATGAATGATGAATCATTAACTTTATGGCTAAGCTTTTCTTATTTTATAGCCATTATCTTTTAACTTGATAATTAAATACCTTAATTGAAGATTTGATTATCATAACTTCGTGATTCAAATTTGAATTTAGTCTTTGTATAAAAAAAAGATACTTATGGCGTTCTCACTTGTTCTTAGTTTTAATTCAGCCACTTAATGATTTACGCATAACCTTGTGTTTATCATTTAGTGAATTGCTTGCTTTAATATTACATAATCTTGTGAGACTGACGCTTGTACTTGAGTAACTTTACATAGTTATGTAGTTGCTCATGTCTTTGCACTTAACCCTGGTCCTAACAACTGAACCAGAAAAGAGATGCTAATAGAGGTGGAAGGAGAAGAAAATAGGCTTACCTAATGATTTGAAAGTTTCAAATTACTCTTAAGGACCTCTAAAACAAAATCTTAGCAGAACTCTCCTTCTTCTTTTTGCCTAAACCCTTGAGACCACCTATGTTTATGTATATGAGTTGCAGATTTGAGATTTAAAATTTTGTGTCATTCATTATAATGAACTGCACTATCCACCACGATGAATGACTTGAAACAAGCAACTCCATTAATTTAGGTCTAAAACAGCCCAATAGCTCACTAAACTCCATTTTACACCTCATATGAGGTCCATTAGTCTCAAATGGCTATTCAAACTCTACATTTAACTCTTGATAATTTTATTTAACTAATTAATTACTTTTACCCTTTGATTAACATTTGGGATGTTATGTGATGTAATTTTTTCCTTAAATTTTTGAAAATAATGCATTGAGCACCATATCATTAAAAAAGCTAACTCTAATAGTTAGTTGACTTTAAATTTACAAGAAAGGAAATAAAAAATTATGGAAAATGACCCATAAATAATAGTACACATAAGTACTCTATAAGAACGTTAATATCAATTAAGTTTTCAAAATTACATATAAATTATAGATATAAATGTTATTTCTTTTCCATATAAAGGCTGAAATACGTTTTTAACTAACAATTGTTTTAGAAACTTAATCGATATTAACTCTCTTACATGATACTTATTTGTAATTTTATGGGTCATCTTTTATAATTTTTAGGTCATTTTTTATGATATTTTAATTAACTAACTGTTAAAGTTAATTTTTTTTTCAATAGAGTACTCAACGTATCATTTTAAAAAGTTAAAGAGGGAAATTGCATTATAAAAAAATTTAGGATATTAGATGCTTCTGAACGAATAACTGAGAGACAACAATATCTCTTAAACCTTATATAAATTAATAAAATATGATATTTTGAATACACAAAAATAAATTATTTTTAAATTATATATTTTATTTTAATTTTATCTTTTAAATATTAAAATATCACGTGCACTGTACAAGAAATAATTCTAATTTAAAATAATATTATAATCCACGCAAATAATAATTAAATAATTCATTAGTCTATTCACACACACCATTTAACATTTTGTTTATATATTACTCGCATGTTTGCAAATAATAATTAAATAATTTACCAGTCTATTGACACGCCACTTAGCCTTTTCTTTTCAATTACTTACATATATCTTTTTATTATATTAAGGGTGATTTTATTTGAGATATAATTAAACAATAAATATCGATACTTTTTTTAATAAGAATTTGAATATTGATTCAGTATATTATTAGGGGTTAGTTCCTTTCATTAAACCCAACTATCGTTGATATCACATAACTTTTTTAAATAACATACTACTCTTATTTAAAAATAGAAATTTTTTTAGGGTGGATGTTCGAAAATATAAGCTTTTTTTTTCATCTTTTATGTATAATTAATAATTTTTAAAAAATCCTTGATAAATAAAATACTCTAACGAGACATCTTATTAAATAATAATAAATATAAATAAATAATGTTAGTTTAAAAATAAATAACTAATTTATTTAAAAATATAATTTAATTAAAAATATCTTATATAATTTTAGTATATTTAAATGTTTCTTTTTTTTTCAGTTCTCACCTTTATATCATCAAATGTCATTGCTTATTAGTTGGAAACTTGTAATTGTCACCTTCATAAAATTATTCACTGAATATGCATCAAATGTATTGCCCTTGTTTCTACATTTTTTTTTTGGTACATAGAGGGGCAAAGCCCAAATAAAATTAGACTGAAGCTAACTGTAGACAAGTCAAGCCCAGTCTATCCCTATATAGTACATCAAGCAAGCTTTCAGGAGGCTCACTCAAAACTTGATGTTCACATTCCTATGAGAGGCTCCAATTAGCCAACTGATCCGCACTAAAATTCCCTTTTTTGATAAGTATGTGTCACGCGGATATTCCAGCTAGATTCAAGCATAGTCTGGATTTGACAAAGGAATCGATTCTTCACACAAGAACATGACAACATCTATTTCAGCATATGTACAAGTGCAGTAGAGTTAGATTCAATAATAACCTTCCTTAGATCCAAGCTTTTTAACAAGAGGAACTCAGACTATAATCTCCATAACTCTGCCTTCAAAGCTATACCTACATACTCTATTAACAAAATTCCCTTTTCAGTCGCCAGTAGAATCCTGTATGACTCCTCTACAACCAGCGTCCCCAAGTCACCCTTTAGCAGCACCATCAATATTGAGCTTTAACCAATCTCTTCAAGCGGCCACCACTAGATATCATCTCAATGCTTGAGACAAATATTGTCATCCACATCATAAGCTTTCTTAATTCTATCAGCATATTGCAAAATACTCATAGCAAAAACCTTGGAGGACTCAAAGTTAAGATCAAATGTCATTTTATTCATTCAATACCGCATGAACCATACAGCCACCTCACATATCAAATGCCAATTAACTATAATTTTTTGATATCTTGAAATATTATTTTCAAATATGCCTCCTTCATTAACTACTAGTACAATTGACATTCTCTTAACAGTTAACCTCATTAGTTATTACTGACTATGAGGTGTAATTTAGTAAAATATCATTGAATATTTTACTTAATCTGCAAAATGCTTTATACTATGAATTATGGAACATAGGCTTCAAATAGTTCTTTGTAAATTAAAATAGAGGGAGTATTATTAGGGTTGCACGAAGGACAAAACGACATTGGACTTTGACCAGACTCGAAGTCCAATCTCTTTTATGAAAAGGACTTGATTAGGCAACATATAGTTTAGTCTTGTCCAATAATAATCTGAAGTTTAATAAGACCAAATTAGGTTCATAGGACTGGGAGACTGATCTTGTTAGTTCAGTGTTCACTTAGCTTTTTTCCCCCTTTTTTCTCTACGAGAGGCAGTAATTCATTTTAACATAATAAACTCAATTAATATAATAAAAACACCTATAATCATAATAAATCTATAATAATTTTCAACAAGAAGAAAAAATATTTCAGTTACAGTCTAAATAATTTAAATTTATAACTTAAACAAAAATAACACTCAATTAACTTTAACAACAATACATTACAACAACAATTTAGAAACAAACTCAACAAATCTTCATATAATTATCTCCTTAGTATCAATTATACTTAAAACATTTGTTAAAAATAAATTAATTATAATTATATTAAATAAACTAATAGGATTGGACTGGATCAAGTAGTTTAGATGTTCAATCTTTTATCCAGTCCAACCCAAAAGAATAGTCTAATATTTCAATCTTTTTTAGTCTGAAGGATCAGTGTTTTTATGCAGATGCTTTTCCATTTTTCCTTCGTATTCCCTTGCTAGTTATTAACATCGATATCAACATATAATATAAAATAAATTAGACATAGTTTTTATATTTTCAAATCAGTCTCTCAATCTTACAGTGATATTTAAAATCTTTTAATTCTTGATTGATATTAAATATTCTCATTGATTCTTAAATGATATTTTCTTTAAAAATAAAACACGTACTATATATTCATATTTCACACGAACAGTATAATTTAATAGTAAATATAGTTAATTTAAATGTGTGTATGTCTGTTTGCTTACAAAACAGCCCACAGTTTTTTTTCCCCCTAGGCACGCGGGTAGTGAAAATTAATGTGTATTGTCTATGACACATAGTGCGCAGCTTGGTTTAGATTTTATCATGCGCACCGTGAAAAATATCCCGACCTTAGACCGTGTGCCCACTAACTAGACAACTGTCTGATTGTTGTAACGGATGAGCACTAAATACTGTAGATATGCAGATTTTTTTTAATATATGTTAATGTAGATATGAAAATTTAGGTTAAAATATGTAAAACCTTTCTAATTTTGAGACAGTTATATATTACTCTTGCTACCTTTAAAAATTTAAAATCAATTCCTTTTATTTTTAATTTTGTTTTCTCAAACTCATACTATTGATTATATTATTTTTTTATAAGAGTTAAAATGTCATTTAATTAAAAAATATTATTAAATAAAAACATTATATTGTATAATTATTTATAATTAATTTTTTATATTTTTTAAATAGTTGAGTCATTGATAACAAAAATATGTTATTATTACTGTATAAAATTTTAAATATTTAAGTTTATATTAGTTTTATTGTTTTAAAGGATAAGTTTTTATTTATAATTTTAGGTCAGATTAATGAAATATACATGACTAAAGTATTCACAATTTTAAAAATTACGATGTTAGATTAATTCATCCTTTAATACAAGAAAATCATGCACAATTGATAACTAAAAAATGAATAAAATTAATACAAAAGTAAGTATTTTAAATTTTATATGATGAACTAATATTTTTTTGGTTATTAATGCTCTAATTATTCAAAAACTATAAGAAATTAATTAGTCATAATTCTATAATATAATGTCTTGTTTAAGAATATTTTATTAATTAAATGATATTTTAGATCTTATGAAGAAAAAATATAATTAACAGTAGGATTATTTTTCAAGTTAAAGGGGTTAATTTTAAACTATTAAAAGTGAAGAGATTCATGTATTACTGCTTCAATGTTCAATTTTTTTTTATACATTTTTAGCAAAAAATTTATTGCAAATTTGACCAACACAAGTCATAAATAAATAACACACCTCATCTTAACTCTGTATAATATCGAAAAACATTACTAGTTCATCTAATTACATTTTATTTTTTCGGGGGTCAATTCACATTTTTCCGCAAGATGCAGCAGTAGCTAGTTTCAGGTTGCAAAATACGACGGCTCAAAACGGGCCTTCACATGGATATTATCATTGATTACTGAGCTTTTTTCCTCATTGGCTTCTTTTTGGGCCGTACGATTATCAAGTTTGTATTTACTGACCAAGTCCTCTGCAGTTAATATTACTTTTTTATTAGATATAATTTTATTCAAGATATTGTTAAATATTAAACACGAATATATTCCTCAATAAAAATTTAAATTTAAATTTGTTATGTTATAAAAAATTAATTATTTTTATTATATCAAATTCCTACTAGCTTGCAATCTCTCTCTAATTTTCTCGGACAATTTCATTCCGCACGTTATGGAAAAACATCATTCAACAAATTTATTCCCTCTTTGAAAATAAAAATGAGTGTCTAATTGGTAGCCTTAGAGGTAAAGTTTTTCACAAGAGAGGTTATATATTTGAGAGAGAAAGATATCAAAGGCCCTTTTAAACAAATTTATTACAATACAATTCCATAAATTTCATATTGAATATTGTCTTAAAAAAACATATTATAAGTCAATATTCAACTTTTAACAATAATATATACATATTTTTACTAGACAAGATCTAATATGAAATTTATAAACTTTTATTATAATAATTTTTTTTGAGAAATCTTAAATGTTATTTTCTTATATTAAATATCGATTGCTATTCTAAGTTATCATGATGCCTACTTTGTTAGATAAATAAAAAACAAAAAACGAGCCTACTCATTACTTCCCATCCCCCCCCCCCCCCCCCAAAAAAAAAAAATGGAGCCTCCCGACGCAAGCATCCTCCATGTTTTCCAAAGATACAATGAACGCGAAAGTCCATCAATTGAATTTAAATTTTAAAACCTGACAGAACAAATTTTTTTTTTTTTTTTCAAATATCATATTCCAGTTTGAGGCATTATTATTTTCGATGCTAATACAGCACCCGATTTTGGGACAAATTTCAACGTATACTTCCCGCGATATCTGACGCAAGGCAAATTTTGAATTTTGTTTTATATAGAGCAGAGTTAAAGTAATTAATTTTATTTTTTAATTTTACCCCTTATTTATATATCATAGTTTGAATTTCTAAAAATCAATTTATTATAGTTAGTAATTACAAAAAAGACAAAATGAAAAATTACATATATTTAAATAATTTTTAGAATACAACTATAACCTTTTAATAAATGTGAAACTGATTAAATTTATCCTATCTTAAATACAAGAGGGAGCATAGGTGCACCGAAGAAACAATGCTGCATCTGAAACATTCGGGTTTCAGCCTTCTTCCTTGCATATAATAGACTAATAGCATTCAATGAATGAACTTGATCCTGAATTGGATTGTCCACCCGTTGGACTCGCATTGAGTCGTACACACCCAAGAATATAGGCAAACTTTGTTAGTTTAATTAATTCAGACAATTATTATGTTAAATACACAATAATGTTTAACAACCCATAGCTATTCTCTACCCGTATTTTTTTTTTTTTGGGGCCGGAGCGATAGCCATTCAAATATTCAATTAAATTGACTCCTCGATCAGTTTATTCTGTTATGATAACAGGGCGTGATTTGTTTCTGTGTGTTATTAATATCACTTTCTTCCTTCCAAATCGTTGACCGTCATTTTTCAACGAAACCAACCAAAGAGGTTAAGCAGTCAAATCAGTACTTGAAAATTCTGATTTGGATCAGTACCACCATCGTTTGGTTATTAGCGAAAAACTATGTCTTTCATTTCTTTCTCAATCAACTTGCCCGAATTGGAAAATCTGTTGTGGGCAAAAGCGAAAAAGAATAGGAAAATCTGTTGGGGAATCTACGGATAGTAAACAAACACACACCTTGATTTAGGGTCCGATTCCTTCACATCACGTCATGGTTCTTAGAGGTTGTAGGACAAGAACGAGTCTTCCTCTCAATCGCGAAATGCAATTACAAACATCCGAGCAAAAACTGCACTGCACGACACAATTTCCAACGTTTTGACTTCAAACAACCCAATTCGTTAGCTTGGTTGACAAGTTACACCAGAAATTCGTCGGACAATGTGGAAATTCTTCCCTAGGAGCATAAGAAACTCGAAAAATATTACCCCAGAGCAGAGAGTTCCATGTAATTTTCTTACCCCACTTAAATGTTCCAGCATTGGTGGAGCATCCCAGGCTTGTGATATTTTTTGCTCCCAATTCATTTTGGTCCTGTGGGATGCATGAAATATTTCTCTTAATTCAATTTCTTCTTTTGGGCATCTATGATTTTCCTTAGACAAGCTTAGATTTTGGCCAGAACACAGTTTTGCGGATAGAGAGAAATGATTAGTAGAGATAGCGGAGTTATGAAGGCATGGGAATTCACGGTGCGGAAGACGCAGGCAGTTGCGAAGAAGCGCGCGAACAGCATATTCGGGTTAGGGACGGTGTATATGGCTCACTCAGACGAAGGAAGCCACCACGATGAAAACCCAGAAGCGTTAGAAATATACTTATCAGAGAAGGTTCTTCCTAATGGGGATTACTATAAAGGCCAATGGGCAGATAGTTTTCCACATGGTCAGGGCAAATACTTGTGGACTGATGGGTGCATGTACGTTGGAGAGTGGCATAAAGGCAAGACCATGGGAAGAGGAAGGTTCAGCTGGCCTTCAGGGGCCATATACGAAGGTGAATTTAAAAGTGGCTACATGGATGGAACAGGAACCTACACGGCCCCTAATGGTGAAACCTACAAGGGACAATGGAGTATGAATCTAAAGCACGGCCAAGGAGTGAAGTGTTTCTTGAATGGAGATAGGTATGAAGGAGAATGGAAACGAGGGCTAGAGGATGGTCAGGGGAATTACTTGTGGAAGAATGGGAATCAATATTCCGGAGAATGGAGGAATGGATGTATATGGGGGAAAGGGTCGTTTGTGTGGACAAATGGGAATAGGTATGATGGGTATTGGGAAGATGGTTTGCCCAAAGGAAGTGGAAGTTTTCAATGGCCAGATGGGAGCGTTTATGTGGGTAACTGGAGTAAAGATCCTAAAGAACAAAATGGAACGTATTATCCAGTAGGATCATCACAAGAAGCACATTTAGAATGGGATCCTCAAGAAGTGTACAATGAGTTGAGTGAGTTTCAGGTTTGTCCAGGAGAGAAGGTTTCAATTTTGCCATCTCAAAAGAAGCTTGCAGTTTGGAGATCCACCAAGACTGGGGATGGAAAGCCAAGGAGAAGGTCAGTGGATGGGAGGGTGAGTGTGGGTGTTGAGAAGCCGTATGATAGAATGAATTTATGGGATGGTGGGGTGGATGTTCCGGTCATTGATACTGACGCTGTTGGTGATTCAACTCCTACTGCGGTCAAAGCATTACATGAGGATTTGTTGAACATGCATATAGTTGATGATGCTATTTCAAGAGGGGGTCCACTTAAAGCTCCCAGAAAATCTAAGAGGCAGGGAGAGATCATATGCAAAGGCCACAAAAATTTTGACCTCATGCTCAATTTGCAACTGGGGATTAGGTTGTCTTCATATTCTTAATTGGCAGTCATTGTAAAAATCTACAGTGTTTTCCATTTTACAGATTGTGTGTGAATTTTGAACAGGCATTCTGTTGGAAGGCCTGCCCCTTCTGCATCTCTTGATTTGAAACCTTCAGCTTTTGATCCCAAGGAGAAAGTTTGGACAAGATTTCCCCCTGAAGGATCTAAATATACCCCACCTCATTCATCCACAGAGTTTAGGTGGAAGGACTATTGCCCTGTAGTTTTTAGGTATATACCTTGATCTGCTTGCTTTCTTTCTTTCAAAGAATGATACCAAGTCATTTACTTATCAATAGTCCATATGTCATTGAAGATATGACATATATATGAGCTAATTCTTTTTTTTTTAATTTTATTTTTTTAGTTCATGCATTTTAGTTCCCTATGTTAGAATTACTTTATGAATGCTCCTTTGGTCATTAACATATGACTTGGTCTCCCATCATAATCTATGCTCAGGACTTTAAGGAAGCTATTCAAGGTGGATCCAGCTGATTACATGATATCCATATGTGGAAATGATGCCCTTCGTGAATTTTCCTCTCCTGGTAAAAGTGGCAGCTTCTTTTACTTGACCAACGATGACCGTTACATGATCAAGACAATGAGAAAAGCTGAAGTAAAAGTGAATATCACTTAAGCCTTGCCCCCACCTAAAGGTTCTTATAATTTGAGGCATTTCCCTCTTTTTAGCAACTAATTTGGCCGTGTTGGATTTCAATTGTAGGTGCTCTTGAGAATGCTTCCAGCCTACTACAATCATGTTCGATCCTTTGAAAATACACTAGTGACTAAATTTTATGGTCTGCATTGTGTAAAGTTAACAGGAACTGCTCAGAAGAAGGTGGAATTCATATTGCTATTATGAAGAATACAGAATAGCATATTCTATAAATTTTTCTGAGACATTGTGAATGATTTTTTTTAGGTTCGATTTATCATAATGGGAAATCTATTCTGTTCTGAGTACACCATTCATAGACGCTTTGATTTGAAGGGTTCTTCGCTTGGCCGTATCACAGATAAACCTGAAACAGAGATTGATGAAACAACCATCCTTAAAGATCTTGATCTTAACTTTATATTCCGATTGCAAAAATCTTGGTTTCAGGAGTTTTGCAGGTAATAGAAGATTTTTTTTTTTTTTCACTGCAAAGCCAAGAATATGGTATTTACTTTTTCCATCTCCTAGTCAGATTGACTGAGCATGCTAGTTATGTTGTTTGTCCTCACAGGCAAATTGATAGAGATTGTGAGCTTTTGGAACAAGAGGGGATAATGGACTACAGTCTACTTGTGGGTATTCATTTCAGAGACATATCAGAGGATGGGGACCTTATTCCTTCAGAATCTTGTAATCCTACAGGTAGTTTTATTATTATATGCTTCAAAGAAGTACTCTGCAACCTCAATGTCTGTGACACTTATATTCTGCTAAACTAATAATGAATCCGCCACTCTCTTCAATCTCAGTTGATATGGAGGGCAATGGAACTCCCCGTATTTCAAGAGCTGACATGGACCAGCTTCTTTTAGATCCTTCCAGGTGAAATTTATGTTCAAATATCTTGCCTTAGGCACAAAGACTACACTCATCAATGTGCTTGTTATAATGTAACGTGGGTACTTTCAGGTGGGCTAGTATCAAATTGGGTGTGAATATGCCAGCTAGGGTGGAAAGAACGGTGAGAAGAGGGGATTGTGAACTACAGCTTGTAGGAGAACCAGTTGGAGAATTTTACGAGGTTGTGTTGTTTTTTGGTGTGATTGACATACTTCAAGACTATGACATCAGCAAGAAGCTCGAGCATGCATACAAGTCCTTTCAATATGATCCAACCTCAATATCAGCCGTTGACCCTAGACAATATTCAAGACGCTTTCGTGACTTCATATTTAGAATATTTTCTGAAGACATTTGAAGAAGCGCATCAACCATCTCTTCACTTTTTATCTTCTCATGGCACCCTTCATACTCACTTCAAAGCCTGATGTATCCAAACTCAAATTTTTAACTAGTAGGATGGCCAGACGTGACTTGGGATATCACTCCTCCAAGCTAACTTTACTTCAATACATATTCTTTCATTTCATTCATTTTATGTACTATGCAGTACCTATATCATATTCCTGAACATGCCACGGAAAAAAGTAGGCCGGCCGCCCTACCTCACCTTCCCTTTTTTCCCTTAACTGCTGACAGAATACCCATAGACTTCCTGACCAATTCATCTTTCCTCGTAGATGGGCAAGACAAGAGGGTGATGAGGAGTTCCGACATTTGTATTGGATTGAAGTGTATATAGGAAAATTGAAATGGATAAGTTAATGTACATGTTCATTTCTTACTTCTCTGCTTCTTTTTGGATCTAAATTGTTAACAGATTGGAGTTAAGCAGATTCTTTCATGTCAGCTGATTCTCTATGCGATGATAAAACGATATAAATTGTAAACATGGGGTTTGAGGATAAAGAAAAACTTGAAAAGAACACTTGCGGCTGACAAGGTATCTTTCAATGTATGGTAAAAGGGTGTGATGAATTGGCTTGCTTGTGGACCAGACTTTTTTGGTGATGAAAACTGTGGAGGCCAAACAATGAGGTTGACGGCAATGAGAGGGGGACCAAAAAAAAAAAAAAAGCAAATTGAGCACGCCACTATTATTCATTCTATGCTCCTAGAGGTCAGAAAATGAAAAAAGATAGCATAACTTGGTTTATTCCAAAAGAACAAACAAGGGAGAAGGTTAGTTGGCTCTAGGATTCCAGAAAAGTCATTGTATTCCAATAATTACATCAACGCTTACAAAATAATCCTTTCTTGTGAAGGGGGAAAAACAAACCGAAATAAATGAAGTGAGTTGGTGTTGTTTGTCTGAAATTGAGATCGTGCTGCTATTTTAACTTGTAATAACTAATAAATATGAATGTATCAAGTTGAGCTAAACGCCAACTAAGCATTTGAAAAGCACTAAAAAAATTTGTTTTTTTTTTTTTGGGGTTCCAATGACACAAAACTCCCCTCAGTTCAGGCTCCCTTTGAAATGGAGCACCTTGTGCTTTTCGGATATTTTGAGATCTGAATCCCTCTTGTGTTGATTGGTCGTAATCATTGAGTCATTTCTTCTCCAGGAAAAAAAAAGAGAGAGACACGCAAAACGCCTTGCTCACACTCCAACATTTTTAGATAATGACGATGGCATTTGTTATTGGGGCTTACGTCTTTTGTGAATAAAATATCACACGTTCTGGACATTGATTGGCCTGATATATAATTTGATAGCTAATTCATGTCCGAGTAATTTGATAACAAAAAAGCGGCCGTTGTCATTTTCCTGATTCTGAGAAGAAACATTTAATAATGCTTGTGATGATTATGGTTAGTTTAATTTCAGAAACTGATTGGGGATGGCAATAATAGGGGAGCATCTCAACATGAATTGAATCAATCAACAATGAAAGGAGCCTAAAGGTAATGAAGCCAACCAACAAAACAGCTCTTGCCATTTGCATCCAAAAATACACTGTATCCAAAAGCTGTGAAATCAGAAGCCGAGAGTGCCACCTCCAGTCCAATCTACCATTGATGTTGTGATATCCACCTGACCGTGTCAGTAACTGCCAGATATTTTTAACACGTGCGGACATAAATTAATGAAACTTATCCATCCAAACTTAAATTGTAGGATGTTATTAATTAATTTGCTTGTTTTGGTAAGATTTAATATTTTTTGTCTCACATGTTCATGAGTTTCTTTCTAACTACCTTTTTATTTGTCAAATTCTTATATCACGTATTCCCTTCATTGATATAAAATTATAAGGGATAAATTGGTTTGATGGCCAAAAAAAATTCTTGTATCAAAAAAATATGAACCAAATTTTTAAAAACTTGAAAGTGTAGTTAGTTCATATTGATATATAAAAAATTTATTATAAATATATAATAAATTTATTATTGAAAATTTATAAGAGTTCATCATTGACACACAACACTCTGTCATTAACAAATATAATATACTAGTGATAATGTAAATTATAATAAATATTGAGTTGCTTGTCTAGTTTAGTCCTATAACATAGGTTACAATCTGTGAAAGCCCCAATCATAAGCATTTTGGTGTTTTTAATAATAATTAATGAATTTTTTTAAATTCTTATAATGAATATTTGAAATTAATAAAAATTTTATATTTATTTATTGTTAATTTATTTTATTAAATAAAGATAAATATAGAAAACTGTTTATAAAACAAGTTGCCAAACAAGCCCTAAGTAATGTTTTTAATAATGTTAACTATTTTTATAAAAGGGTGAAAATTAGTTAATAATAACTTGTAATTTTGAACTAAGAAAATATATGCTATGTTAATAATACTCCAAATATAAATAATTAAGAGGGCGAGCGTTTTAGAAAAAAATCAACAAATATTTTTTTTATGAATAACTATCATTTAATTTTTTAATGTATGTAAACGAGTTGATTAGCCTCTGTGTTTAAAGACAAGGAGTATTTTTCAGTTTGTTGTCTAGTGGCATTTAAGAGGAAGGGTGCATGAAAATGGAAAACTGAAACGCCGATAATATGTGGGTGGTGGGTAAGTTGTCGTTTGGCGGCATCAAAGGGGCGATGGGTAACGGACAAAACAAAAGGAGAGGTTTTTTTTTTTTTTTTTTCTTTTTCCTGTGAAATCGCTGACATCAGCGGAGTTCCGATTCGGCTACGTGTAACTCCGAAGGACGGTAACTATTTTCTAATATAATATTATGGCCGCTAGAGATTCTCTCAAGGAATTTTCCCTCGGAAACTATCGGGTGCAATGCTACATCGCCGCGTTCAATCCCCACAACGAATCCGATGCCTTGAGATTTTTTTTAATATTTTAATACTCATTAGGACTCCCTTGTTCTGTTTCGGTGGTAAAGCAAGGAACTGCTTTTAAAGCTTTTGATACTGCCTCTATGTTAAATTATAATATATTTTTAAAAAAATTTTACATATTAAAATATAAAATATTTTGATAAAAATAAAATTTTATTACTAATTTTTTTTAATATTACACTTTTTATTATATTTTCTTTCATAAATGTTCTTTTATAAATGAAATTTTAATTGAAAGCTATTTTTAAAAGCTTGTTTTTTGCTTTTTAAAATAAATTTCTAAAATATATTTAATGAATACTATTGACATGTGTGATTTTATTTAAAAATATCTTACAAATTAAAATAGAAAGAATATAATATAAGAAGTTGCGAATATAAATTAATGTAAGCTGGCCCAAAAAAATAATGCGGACCAAAATTTCAATCAAAGTTATCTGAGATATCTTATATAATAAACATTGTCATACTTTTTTTAAAAAAAAAATAGCATGAGGAATAAACACTGCCAATAACATAAATTATCTCTCCTAAAATGCAAAAGGAAAAGGATAAATCTCTTTCAAAAAAATTGTTACATGCATAATGATTAAGATTTAAATTCTTAATCATTTATTTAAGCAATGAGAGTTAATTTTAGTTGATACAATGTCATTTTTGTTACCTGAATAGTGTCACACTTTAACAAGAGGCAGAGAGATGCAGTAAAATGAAAAGCATGTGTAAGTCATGATTCGTGTTTATTATAAATCAATCATTTGTTATAAAATATTTAAATTTGTTATTTATTAAAATATATAAAATCGTCAAACTGTGAAAGAAAAAAAAAAGTGTAGGAAGAAGAAGCATTTTATTTGACTATTTATTGGAAACAGTTCATCACCTTGACGTTTCATGATTTTTTTTAATTATTTGATGCATAAAATATAGAGCTACGATGTATAAAATTTTTTGAACTTTATGATCCTCTCACTTTTTAATTTTTAAAATTAACTTCTTGACATTTAATTTTATTTTTTAAAATCCTTTATCATTAATTAATTATTATTTTATTAATATAGTTATTATCATGTTATATTGATATAATTTACATAACACATGACATGAAAAAAATATTTTTGTTGAGTCATATAAATTCTGCTATATGTTTTAGGGAAAATATATCTAAAAATAAAAATATAGAAATTCAAAATATCAAAAAAAATATAGGGACTTATAGTAAAATATGAACAAAATGCAAGAACCAAAATGTATGTTTTATTTATTTTCTTTATACTCTTATTTATTTGCAGTTGTTATTTTCTTATTTACATGAAGTTTTTAGTATTTATTCAAACAAGAAAATATTTTATTGGCATGTTATAAATGGAATGCATCCAGCTTTAAAATAAAATATATTCCTTTTGTTTAAAAATATAAATCATTTTTAATTGAATTTTATTCTCAATAAAATAGTTACTTGTTTTCAAATTAATTCTATCTTTCTATATTTACCCTTATTTAATAAAATATTTTACTTTAAGATAAACATAAAATGATTTTAAAAAAAATAATAATTATACTTTAATAAATTAAAAAATATTTTATATTTTTAAAAATCTAATCCCTCAAAAAATATCTCATAGAGAGAGTATTCTTTTATTATTAGTGTTTTATATTAATTTTGTTAAAAACAACTTGTGCGATATAACAGTTTTTTTTATTAAAAGATAAGTTTTTATTTATGCGATTCTTATTATTGGCATCTTTTAAATGTTTTTCTTTTCATTTGTTTAACATAAAATATTGTTTTAATTCATAAAAATATAAAATTTTAATTTTTTCTTAAGTCGCGTTACTTATGAACAAGGAGAACAACTGAAAAGATAAGAATAACATCATATATGTTAAAAATAAAAATTATAACTTTACTCCTTCTTAAATTGAGTTAACAAATAGTAAAAATATTTTTTTATATCATGTATTATGCTTATTGTATTAATTTAATATGACAAAAATTATATTTACAAAATAACAGTAGGAGTTTTAGAAAATAAAATTAAAAATTAGGGGGTTAATTTTAAATATTTAAAAATAAAAGGAGTTAGATATAATTGCTTCAAAATTTAAGAGGTTTTGTGCATTATAGTTACTTCTTTCCTTAAAAAATATAAAAATATTTTAATTAAATTTTATCATTCAATAAAATAATTATTTACTTTTAAATTAATTTTATCTTTTCATACTTATTCCTATTAAACACTTTACAATAAATATAAATTTATTATTAATGAGGTTACTTTAAAAAAAAGATAATAATTATATTTTAAAAGATTTAAAAATATTTTTAAATATTTAAATTTTTAAAAAATGTTTTATATTTTTGATAGAAGAGTAAAATATAATTATCAATCAACTATTAATTAACTAATAGTTAAAATAAGCGCGAGATTTACGTTTTACAATATTATATAATGAGATATTGATTTCCGTCAAAGTAATTTGTCTTACGTTACGCAGGACGCTCCGCCATCAATAATCAGCATTTGTAATGTAATTGTGCTTAGAGGAGGAGGGCGTGTGAAGCGTGGATTTATCTTCATGTTCAGGCCAGAAAAAAAGCTTGCAATTGTCTCTGATGATGGTGCTTACGGACCAAGAAACCGAGAGTCGCAGAGTTTAGAATGTAGACCGCAGCATAGAAGAGTATAACCCAGCGAGCGAGGGAGTGTGGTGGACGAAGGCAAACTAAGAAACAGACACCAGAGTTGCGTTGCTGGTGCTGTGTGTGAGGCCGGTGCTTCCTGACCTCTCCTCTTTTTATCTCCCTCCCTTCTCTTTCTATCATCCATTCTCCGCTCCACACGATCCTCCCCCCCCCCCCAACCCTCTCTCCCTCTCTGCGCGCTATGGCGCTACACTCAGCGTCTTCCGTAGCACGACTACGCCATACCAGTGTGCGCTCAGACCTTGCTCCCTCCATTTTCGCCTCTGGCAGTGGCAATTTACTCGTCGACTTCACGGGTTTGTGCTCCAAATCTAAGCGAGCCAGACGCAGATTCGGAGCTTTCACCTCTCGCAGAGCTGTTCAGCATTACTTGACTAAGAACTCGTCCCCGGTCAAAGCCGTTCTTGACCTCGAGCGCTGCAACAAGCTTCTTGACGGTTCTGCTACTTATGATTCAAAACCACAGGTCCGTATTATGCTGATCGTTTTGTTGCTACCGGCTTATATTTTTTGTTATCCTTCTTCTCAAGTTTGTTTCATTGATATTAGAAAACTTTGCCTTTGTTGAATTCTTGCTGTTAAGGAGATGGCGATTCTTCTTCCTCCCCCCCTTTTTTCTTTCCCTTTTTGGGAAATCAAACATCTTCGGCTAATAACTATACTTCATTGCGGCAAATAAATCCGTCTTGAAAATCGGAGAAAAAGTCTCTTTCTGAAGCATCTGCCTGTAATTCTCTATGTCGAATTGTTACATGAAAGGCTTTTCCTGGATTGGAAGAAAGAAGAGAGTGCCCCGCCGTGTGTAATGTGTAGAGATTAATCATTTCATGATTCTAACTATGCAATGAGAGACATGGAAGATACTTTGACTGTTTGAGTGCTTTCTTAATTTTCCTGTCTCTAAATGACTACACATTGATTTTTCAGAATTACTTTGAAAGCGGTAGCCTTAAATTTATTTCTCAATTTTCTAACTGCTTCATGTGCCAAAACTAGTTCATGCGAAGAGAAAAAAGACATTGGCACCTTATAAATCTTTTGTTTACCTGATCATTTGATTATGACTTCGTTGTGTCAAATAATGCTTTAAAAAATGATGGTTAACTTACCATTGTAATTAAACGACATTTTCACCTGTCTAAATCTCTCAGAAATTTCTTAAGTTTATACTAAAGTTGTAGGGAAAATGAAGCCTGTAGGACAGTAAAGCAATGTTTTGTTACCCAAATAATAGTGGTGATGGGGTAAAGTCTTCGTGGCCATAAGCATTTCATTGAGATATTATATTAGCAGATTTCGAAATGAGCACATACGCGAAAAAGTGAGGGTAGCACTTATTGAGGAAAAAATGGTAGAAAATCAGTTGAGATGGTTTGAGCATGTACAAAAAAGACCAAGGGAGGCACCGGTGAGAAGAGTGGAACATATAACTTTGAGTCCGATTAAGAGGGGTAGAGGAAGGCCTAAGAGAACACTTTTGGAAGTTGTTGAACACGATCTCTTAATTAATAATATTCCTAAAAGCTTGATAAATGATAGAGAACAATGGCGTCTTGCAATCCATGTAGCCGATCCCACCTAGTGGGATAAAGGCTTGTTGTTGTTGTTGTTGTTGTATTATATTAGCAGATTTGTGGTGGTGAACAACAGTGATTCAAGGATTAATGGGAAGCAAGTGCTGCATCCTTTGCCAAGTTGCTCATGCTGTTCTTGTATGTTCGATTCTAAAAGTAGTTACTCCACCCTCCACTGGATTTAATTGAAATTTAACACAGCTCACTTCTTCTTAGAGAATCTATAGAAACCATTTTAACATTCAACAAGGCAGTAAGGCACTGTGACACTACGCATCCATTTGATGGTTTTTTCTTAAATTGCAAGAGGTGTTGGATCCCAAACAAGTGCAAAGGAAGTTTATCTAATGCCCCAACTGCTCCTATGTTAGTGGGTAAATAAGCTGTGAAAACGTCCTGGTGGATTTGTACCAATTTACCCACAATTTCATTTGACGAGGACTTGCTGCTTTGCTGCTGTCCTTATGACTAAAAGTAGTGATTGTGGTTACTCACCTCAAAATGCTTTTTAAAAGGCCAAATGAGGTTTCTTTACAATGTTAGGAGAAGATTCTATAAATTTTGAAATATAGGGAGCTGTGCGTAGTTTTAGTCAAATGTAGGAGAAGATTCTATATGGGAAATTTATTGCTTCCTCCTCCTCCTTTCTTTCTTTTTTCTTTTGTTCCCCCCTTTTCCTTTCTTTTCTTTTTGGCTGCAACGGTCATGATTGGCTATTGTTGACAATTAAGAAATCCAGGATGTATGAACACATTATTTGGGGATGCATTATACAACATCTTCCTATTCAATTCAATTTTTTTTTTGGATAAAGAAGATTGAATGCAATTTTCATTTTTTGTTTATTCTGCCAGTTCAGTTACCACCATAATGCATATGTGCATTGATAATACGTATTGAAAAAACTGGCAAATTGTGCTTTTGACCATTTTCTTATTTGTTGTGCTTTTTATTCTGTTTAAATGATACTTTAGCTATGATATATCTGGAGAAGAATGATTTAGTGGAAGCATGAATTTCATCTCTCTCATAATAGTGGGTATACATTATTTGAAGAATAAATTTTAAATTTTAATTTTATCTGTTGGTACTATATATTTGTTGCTGCACATTGCATTGCTTTCATTCTAGCTTGACAATTTCATTGTTTTGTGATCAACTTGTTTGTGACAAGTAATCAATATAGACAAAATTTCAAATGGTTCTGATTGTTTGTTTGTCAGGTTGCAAACTTGGAGGACATAATATCAGAAAGAGGAGCTTGTGGTGTAGGATTCATTGCCAATTTGGAAAACAAAGCATCACATCAGACTGTTAAAGATGCTCTCTCTGCTCTGGGCTGTATGGAACATCGTGGTGGCTGTGGAGCAGATGGTGACTCAGGCGATGGTTCAGGGTTGATGACATCTATTCCATGGGATCTATTTGACAATTGGGCGAACAAGCAAGGGATTGCATCTTTTGATAAGTTGCATACTGGTGTTGGAATGGTTTTTTCTGCCCAAAGAGGAAGGACTTCTGCAAGAGGTCAAGAAAGGTAATAGTGTTTTCATTTTGAAGAGTTTGATTCAACAGTTCTTCCATATTGTCCTTATCATTTTGAAGTTCCATTGAGATGAGCATGCCCGTGCATCTATAAATTTTTATTCATTTAATTTTTGACATGTTAAAATTGTGGACCTTGTAAAATTAGAGTTAATAGACAGAACATAAAAAGAAAAAAAAAAAAAACTAAACAGAGGCTCCTTAGATGTCCATGCTGTAATTGGTGATCGCATATGTTACTGCTATTTAAGCTTGTGGAATCTATGATATGTTAGGTTGTAAATTTTCTGGCTTCTTTTCTGTATTTTAGTTGATATCTCTTTACTTTAGTGTGTTAAAACTTTTTTATCCACAGTATAGTATGATATAAACCATCAAAAGACCCATCCAACCAGCCCATGAGGTTGGACTGGCCAAGATTCCCACGAATCCTCTATCAAAAATCCCAAACTTCAGTTGATGCAATTAGATCATAACATTCCATTGGGCTCTGTGGCCATGTCACCTACGGATGTTGTCTTTGTACTTGCTGTCTAGCCTCAGGTGAGCTTTGCAGTACTGGTGTTACCACTTGCATTGACAATTGCAACTGAGAGGTCATGAGCTCATGAGGTTTGAGAACCCATGGTTCATATAAATCCTACATCAGAAGTCCTATAGATATTGGACTCAAGTTCCGTACTTTGCAATTGGGTTATATATAACGTTATCTGTTAGCTTTCCTTGTGAATGGATTTAGGGGGGATCAGAGACAGAGTGCTCCTTTGAGCTAGCATTTTCTTCTTGTCATCTTTGTTTTGTTAATGGTGGGTTGTTGCAGAAGGTTGTCTTATCCTCCTTATTTGAACTTTTTTGTCTTATTAATCAAATTCTTCTTCCATTTAAAAGGGCTCAAATTTAATCTCTTATGTTTTCATAAATATTCAGAGTATTTGAAAAATTATTTGACTTTGATTGGTGGCATGCATTCTCTTGAATGGGCTGAAGTCAATTTCCTATATACTGTTTTGGATTCTGACATATATTTTAATTTCTTTTGTAGTTATTGTAAATATATTTAGACAAGAAGGTCTTGAGGTGCTTGGGTGGAGACCTGTCCCTGTAAATTCTTCAGTAGTAGGCTATTATGCAAAGGAGACGATGCCAAACATACAGCAGATATTTGTTAAGATCATAAAAGAAGAGAATGTCGATGACATTGAGCGTGAACTATACGTCTGCCGGAAATTGATTGAAAAAGCAGTAAGCTCAGAAAGTTGGGGAAGTGAACTTTATTTCTGTTCTTTGTCTAATCAAACCATAGTCTACAAAGGAATGCTTCGGTCAGAAGTTCTTGGATTATTTTATTCTGACCTTCAGAATGATCTTTACAAGTCCCCCTTTGCCATTTATCATCGAAGGTACAGCACAAATACTAGTCCTAGATGGCCTCTTGCGCAGCCAATGAGGCTTCTTGGTCATAATGGAGAGATCAATACCATCCAGGTTGATTTTCTTTGCTTTGGAAATTTTTCTGTCTAAAATTCTCGTGGGATGGAATTAGGAAATTTCAACATGGTTTTGCAGGGTAACTTAAATTGGATGCAATCTCGTGAGACATCATTAAAATCACCTGTGTGGCGTGGTCGGGAAAATGAAATTCGTCCATTTGGAAATCCAAAGGCATCAGACTCAGCAAATCTGGACAGTGCTGCAGAAGTGTGTCATTAGCTCGCTCTCTCTATATTTTTTTGAAAGAATTACTAGTTCTACTGCACAATGATTCGGTGATTCCTAGGAAATAAATAGTTGAAGTGAAAAGTTGAAACCTGAAAGAGAAAAGATGGTCTGTTCAATTCTAGCTGCTCTGGAAGGATACTAAAGTTTCTTGTCATTTTTCAATTCCACACGTTCCCTCTGACCATTGTGTTTTTGTATTTAGATTCTTTTTTTTTCCCCTTTCTTTCCCTCAGCAGCACTGTTTTTTTCCTGGTTTTTTCTTTTAAGAGTTCTCCTTTTTCTTTTTGTCTTTTTTGTGGGTGAAATTTTCAATGCTTGTTACTGTGTTCATACTCATATACATCTCTCTTAATCTATATGATATCTTTTGATTCAGTTAATGATAAGAAGTGGTCGTTGTCCTGAGGAAGCATTGATGATTCTTGTTCCAGAGGCTTACAAGAATCATCCAACTCTGATGATCAAATACCCTGAGGTAATCCATAATTCGTTAGAGCATCTCTGATTTTCCTTACTTGGTACTCTGTTGTGTTGTTAGTTGTTACTGAAATATGTCATGTTACTAAGGATCACAGGCTCCCTTCTATCTGGCTTACTCATGAGTGATGAGCCTTGATACACTGTTATGTCATTTGGCATCGCACAGGTGTAGTTCATGGATACAATGTGTTGTGTCTAATAAATGGACTTTGTTATACCTTGTCACCTCATTGTCTTGTAGCATCTGCTGCAGTATGAGGTGTTTTGCTTTGAGCAGTCAAAATGGAGTGACTGAAGTAGTTGAAAAATGAGGGAGAATGGTGCATTCCTGGGGGGTTTAACATCACAGGTTAGAACAGTGGTGGTGTCATTTTGCTCAATTAATTTTACTGCTTTCAGTTCAGAGTGTTTATTGGGAAATTAAAATGGATGGGACTTGGGTATTTCGTTCCTTGATCTTGCGTTAGTGGGGTTGGTTTAAATGGATTTATTCAACAGTTTTCCTTCATTTTGTTTCTTTTTCACTGGCAAAATTATTGAGAACGCAGAGCTTTACTGCATGACTTAAAAAGCTTGTAATCAAAAAGTCACTTTAAGTCTGTGTAAAGCTTTTGATATTACCATTTCGTGGTTTGATTACGAGAACCTCTGTGAGTCCGATATTGTTATTATTTAATTCTTTCAAATTATTAATAATGTTCTCCCCTGAAATTTTAACATCATCTCATGAGTTTTTTTTTCCCTTGAAAGCTTGACAGAATTATTGATTTTTTTTAAAGAAGAATTTATTGATTTTTAATCAACAGTGACTGGCAACTGCTAGCAAAATGGTCAAATAATAGTGGGCATTGCAGTGGGAAAGTGATGAACGTCAAACAGTGTTAAAGAAACCTAAGCCCTACTACAAGGTTAAGGAATAGAGTGGAAAAAAATATCACTTATTACTGGAACTGCTTATCTAGAGTAGTTCTTAGGCCCCACTTTTAGAAGAAACATCTGTTAGTACTCATTGAAGCTTCCTCTGCTCGATGAAAATCTTTTGCCTTTTAATATGAATTTCAATTGATTCTCTAAACCATACTTTACATTTCCGAAGTGAAATAACTGTGATCCCAAGTTGCTTTTTAGGTGGTTGACTTCTATGACTACTACAAGGGTCAAATGGAGGCGTGGGATGGACCAGCCTTGCTTTTATTCAGGTGATGAGTCTAAAATTGTGAAGAGTGTATTTGCTTTGTTGCTGAATCTTAATTCATTTTGCTTCTGCCTATATTGAATTAAAATTGATTATTGGAGCATGGAAGCTAAAAGCAACAGTAGAATTCAGATGATCCCAATCTGTGCATGGCTGGAGTTTTATTTACCATGAGAGGAAAAGGGGGGGAGTTGTCTATCTGTCCTAGGGCTCCACAAACAAGATGCAGATTTTAGTTCTGTAGGCTTTTCTTGGTAATTTTGGCTTTAAGATGGATTACACCCTTTTCTTGGTAATCTAATTGTTCTTTGTATTAACTGCAATACAATTTCTGAAGGAAGTTTATTTTAGGTTAATAACTCATTGGCAAAGTGAATTTCAAGAGGCACACTATGGCAACACAATATATGAAGTCAAGGACATAGATTTGGATTGAATTTATTTATTTTCCCTGGTCACAACAATCTTTTATTACATTCTGCTAACATTTGCCTTCGTTGCTAAGGTTAAAGAAAATTTCACCATTCATTTAACCATGATCTTTGAACATTTCCTTTTCAATTTGTTTCTCTATTGTTTAGTAAGAATGCATTTTTTTATGTTTAATCTTTTCTTTCAAAATTCCCCCCTTTTTCCTGATTGTTGCTAACTGATTTTATGTGACTCAGTGATGGAAAAACTGTTGGTGCATGTCTTGATCGTAATGGATTAAGGCCTGCTAGGTATTGGCGAACATCAGAAAATGTTGTTTATGTTGCCTCTGAGGTAAATTCCCTTCTTTTATCTCTTGGATTCAATATAAGATTAATTTAGCGTCACAAATTTCACTGGTCAGATTTCAGTTATTTATTTTATGAATTTAGAATGCATAGTAGATAATTTTATTTTGGCCAGTATTGGGCTTTGAAGAGCTTATGATCTGGCTAACTTATTTTTCTTGATCATATATCAATTGTGCATCTTTGTCATTATTGGTTTGTTAAAGAATTAGGCTTTCTTTATTAGCTTATAATTAGCATCCTTCTAGTTTCTTTTACCTCAGCAGATGGAATGTGGGCCTGCTGGCCACTTCTTAATCTGTTGGCACCTTTCGTAGTCCCTTGGGCTCATCCTTTAGATGTTAGTGTTGCTTTGCCTCCTTGTTGGCTTTCTATTGTAGACTTACAAAAAAGCTCAACTGTCCTCTGCAGGTAAAGGAATGGCTGACACTAATAGTCTATCTAGTTTATGTTCTGCAGAGAATTGTATTCTCTAAGTCTCTTGTTTTGACTAGGCTTTTTGAAATTGTTTTTTAGTTAGTCATATGAAAAATTAAATACATAGTAACTTGATTCTCAGAATTTTCATTATCAGCTGCTCTAGTACTTGTTTGCAATAATTATTATTATGAATTAAGCCTGGTTCATGACTTACATCCAATGATGAATGATATATTGTCTTTTCTTATTGCTCCTCAGGTTGGCGTTGTACCAGTTGATGAATCAAAGGTTATCATGAAAGGCCGATTAGGTCCAGGGATGATGATAACAGTTGATTTAGCTGGTGGTCAGGTTTGTATGATAACTTTTGTTTTATTTTGGTTGATTTTTTGGTCATCGCCACGGTGCCTTTTGATAGCTACTTATTCATATGAATATTGAGGTCCTTGTTTCTCCAGTATTTCTTGGATGTAATTTGCAGTGAAACACCCCTTGTTGAAATCATAATATCAGATTTTAATGACGTACAAATATTATGACTTCCGATAAAGAAGCAAGAACAAAGAAGGAAAAGAAGGCTGACTATCTAGCCTCGGACTTTTTTCCCATAAAAATTGGTTTTTGGGAATTCCTTGATATCCTTCAGTGATCCAATTGAGGGATATCAGTTGCGTACTACTATCATCAGTTAGTGATGTATTAATACCTCCAACGAGTGTTTTTTTTTTTCCTCTTGTTCTTGATTTGATAAAGGAGTACAAAAATTGAGTCCTTACCTCCTTTTGAAAATGGACTCCTTCAAATTGAAAACTCAAATGTCAATCGGATTAGAACACTTCTATTTGATTGACTAATGAAAGCACTCATATCACTCACTGTATCCCTAAATTTATGATCTGCAAAGCTCTGGCATTTTCTCTATATGTTCGTATACTAATAATTGGCCATGATCTTGTAATCAGTGCTTGTAAAAAGCTCCAGTGTTTACTGCCTTAAAGGAATTGTTTTAAATATCAATCATTTTGCATGGCAGGTTTTTGAAAATACAGAGGTTAAAAAGCGAGTAGCCATATCAAATCCATACGGGGAGTGGGTCAAGGGGAATTTGCGATCTCTTAAACCAGCAAGCTTCCTTTCAGCAGCAGTCATGGACAATGATACAATATTAAGACACCAACAGTGAGAATTTTCTACGTAGTTTGTTTTCAGTTTCATCCTGATAAAAAATGTGTTCTTCGGTATTGTCATAACAAAATCCTATATAAACACATCACTATGTCATTTGTCATAGGCTTATTGTTAAAACCTATATGGTTCCTTATTCTCTTATTTTTCTATGCATTCTGAATTCTGAATAGTATTTGACGAAGTGTTGCAACAGCAAAACATTAAAACTGCTCTTGTAGAGCAAAATTTTTTTCCGTAGGGAGTAGTAAAAGCATCTTGTGTAATGTCTCTGCTTTACTGACGTAATTGGATTAAGGTTGTTTCCTATGATCATATCTGAAATATAATCTCAGGTGAACTCAAATTTGGTTGGTAACATGGTGATGGTCTAGTGTGTTAGCTTTGGATTTCTGCATACACCATCTTTTGTGGTGCTTACCATACCAATCTTTAATGAGAGCAGGGCATTTGGTTACTCAAGTGAAGATGTCCAAATGGTGATTGAATCTATGGCTTCTCAAGGAAAGGAGCCCACATTTTGCATGGGAGATGATATTCCCTTGGCAGCACTATCTCAGAAGCCACATATGCTTTTTGATTACTTCAAGCAACGATTTGCACAGGTGCTCTAGAATAACTTATTTTCTACAACAAGTCATGTAGTTGTAGCATGTAATTTTCTCTGTTAAACATGCCAATTGTATCAATCATCAAACTTCAGTGAAAACTTGATTGCATTTTTCAGTGTATTTCTATAAAATGCAACATAATTTATTTTCAATGTCATTTGATAATTGATATTGCCGTCTATATAAGGAGGTCAATGTATGCCACTGCTTATTCTCTCTGCTTAAACCTCTCTTCCTATATTGTGTAATTTTCTATCAATCTGGTAGGCAGAGACATGATGGAGAGATAGGCAGCAATGGGTTGGGAGCCATCACTATCTTTATGGATTTATGCTTGTCTGATAGGAAGAGGGATTGATTAGGGAGCTTTCTTGCTCTATTATAGATTTCCCTTCTGTTAGTCTTTCTCAACAATGACAGACTTGTGATGAGATCTGAACACCTAAAGACAAATGGGTTTGGGCTAGGCCCAACCCTTCCTGGCCAATTAATAGGTATTAATTATATAAAAAGTATTCCAACTGTTGCTACTTACTATGATCTGATGTTAGTAGGAGAGTTATCGACTATGGTGGAATTGATATATTCTAAGATACAGAATTTTATCAGACATTATACTGGGAATCATATGATCACCTGTTTGACTTCATATTTTATAAAATTTGAATGTAAAATCCCTTTGGAGTGCTCTAGAAGCTTCTTTCACAAAACCATTTCAGTGTTCTTTATTTGCACAAGTGCAGGTCACAAATCCTGCTATTGACCCTCTTCGAGAAGGCTTGGTTATGTCTCTTGAAGTCAACATAGGGAAGCGAGGGAATATATTGGAAGTTGGACCAGAGAATGCTTCACAGGTATTTGAGCATACTTATGAGTAAATTTTAACCATATTTGGTCAATCTGTATCAGTCCATGATTCCTGTGATTTTGTTACCCTTGGCCTTTGCTGCCCACAAGCTTATGCTATTGTCTTGGATCAGGTTATATTGCCTAGTCCTGTGTTGAATGAAGAAGATCTTGAGTCATTATTGAAAGATTCCCACTTAAAACCACAAGTGTTACCAACTTTTTTCGACATAACCAAAGGAATTGAAGGTTCCTTGGAGAAGGCATTATATAGACTTTGTGAAGCTGCTGATGAAGCTGTCAGAAATGGCTCGCAGTTGCTTATCTTCTCAGACCGTTCAGATGCACTAGTATGTACAAGCTTGGAGTGTCTACATATTTTTTCTGAAGTGCACTTTTTTTTGGGTCAAGGGAGATTATTGATGACACTTTGAAACTTCGCATTTTATACATCTAATTGGTGGAAAAGATGAGAAAAATCATATTTCAATAGGTTGTTAAAAAGAGCAATATTCTATTGTTTTATTCATCACAGATAATCTTTCATAACTCCATTACTGTTCGGTGCCTTTGTTCACAACAAATTTTGTTGAATATCTGAACTGCCTGCCTTCTGGAATTTGGTGAAATAAATGTCTTACTGATTTGCCTCATGGAATAATTTCATTAAATCGTTAGTACTTGCATCAATTATAATACTATGCTTGAATCTTGCATCAGTCTTGTAACAGCTATTGACTATCTATCCTCTTTAAGGTGCCTACTGTAAGGTGTGACCTTTAATCATCTATGGCCTCTCTCTGGTGCTCTGCACCTCTGCAGTCTTCCTTTTTGGAAGAAAAAAAAAAAGTGGTTCCTTGTACATGCAGAGGATTTGATGTCTTTGTTGCATTTTGAGCATCCTTCTTTGGCTTAGTTTTCTTTTGATTTTCTATTAAGAAGGATTTCCCCTCATTGATGTATTCTTGGTTATGGGGATCGAAATGTGCAGTGTAAATATTACTGGGCCTTCTCCCCTGTTCTGTGTCATATTCACGAAATGCTCTAATGTTTTTTGCTTGGTGAGGTAGCTTGGCAGTTGTAGTATCTAATTCAAGGGTGTTAGGCATGCAGATAGAACCCTGACAAACACTCAGGAAAATTTAAGAGAACTACCAAAATTATAGATTCAGATGGACAGTGGCAATCCACCAGAGAACGGCAGAATAGCCTTTTAAGAGAAAACACTTTCAAGATGTTGCCTTCCAAGTCCCGAACCAGTCCATAATTTTTCCTTGGTCCTCTATGTTCTCTCTGCAGTACTTATTAAGCCTTCCTCATTAGAGTGCTGCCTAGACTAGGCCATCCTAGTAATGAGTGTCATGTGATCCATTCTTGCTCACGCTCTCCTTGTAACCAACCCGCCCCTTGTTGCCCTGCTTAAATATTCTATATACCACGGGTCCATCAGATACCTCCGCATTAAGTTGAAGTTCTTTTTCCCATTGTCGTCAGAACTGGACAGGTTTTTCTAATGGCTAACTGAGAGCCAGTTCATAGTTTTGGTTTGGTTTGGTTTTGGCCATATAGTTTGTGGTCCGAAAGAAGTGATCAATGGGAATTATGTATTGATGATGCTGTAGCAGTGTAGCTTATGAAATGTCCACTTCATCCCCATTTGGTGGACATAAAAGGCACTCTTACGTTTAAACATTGAGACTTGAGAATTGGGCTGCAAAACCTTTTATTATTTTTATAAAATAAAGGCTCTAACCGTTGGTTTTTCCCCCTCCCTTTTTTGGTGGTTATGAGGACTTTGTTTTTTACAATTTGACTAGGGCACAGAGGTTTTCTTTGATATCGTCTATTCCTACTTGGAATGACTCCTGACCTTCCCATTTTATTCATTCAAAACAGATTTCTTTTACAAAACTTTTTTATTGCTATTTTAAGCATGGGTTGATGCACTAATTTATTCCCTCTTGTCTTAGGAACCAACTCATCCAGCAATTCCAATCCTTCTTGCTATTGGTGCTGTTCATCAGCATCTAATTCAGAATGGCCTACGGATGTCAGCCTCACTTGTAGCAGACACTGCACAATGCTTTAGCACCCATCAATTTGCCTGTTTGATTGGATATGGTGCAAGGTTGTTTCCATGCCTACTGCCTTTTGAAGGCTCTGTACATGGTTCTTGGCATATTTTTGACGTTTTATTTTAAGATCACCATGGGAATTATATATTATAGTCTTTTTTTTGTGAATGTTTTATCAAAGAGTCTTGGGCCGTGTAAAGAGGAATAGGAGAAGACCAAAAAGAACACTCAGTGAAATTGTTGAACGAGACCTTTTAGTTAATAATATACCCAAAGATTTGGTTGTTGATAGAGCACAATGACATCGTTCAATCTATGTGGCCGATATCACCTGATGATATAAGACTTCTTATTAATTTTCTATGCCATTTTATTCATTATGCTAAATCCAATTAATAATCTATACTTTTACCTAATATCAGAGACCTAAATGCTGTAGCTTTGTGAAAGGATTTGCAGAAAGTAGATTAGTCATGGAGATAAACTGCTTGCTCCTTCCTTTTTTTTTTTTTTCCTTTTTCTTAATTGACAACTTTATAAAATGGTAGTCTTGCATAATGTACTTAGGACACCTTAATTTTTTTTTTCAAAGACTGTAGATCATTCTCATTTTATGTGACTTTAATGTTTTGAGCATGACAAAAGGCCTGTTTTAATTTGTAGTGCTGTGTGTCCATACTTGGCATTGGAGACATGCCGGCAATGGCGTTTGAGTAATAAAACTGTTAATCTGATGAAGAATGGAAAGATATCTACAGTATCAATTGAACAGGCGCAGAAGAACTATTGCAAGGTTAGTGGTCAAGATGTGATTGGCATTGTTTTTCATTGTATGTGATATTTAATACCTGTAGTCTTTTATTATTTATTTTTGCATGTGCATAAGTGTCTACTTGTGGGTACATATATGTCTTGCATGCTATTCATGTAATTTCTCTCTCTCTCATATACTTCAGGAATTGGAAGAACACCACTTTTGCTTGGTATTCATAGTTCTTGGTTGTTTAATAACGATATTTTTATCTGCTTTTCAGGCTGTTAAAGCAGGTCTTCTTAAAATTCTTTCCAAAATGGGTATCTCATTGCTCTCCAGGTATATGTTGTTTTATGATTTATATAAAGCTGTAGTTATAAAGAACCATTAATGCCAGGGAGCACTGGCATAATCATGTTTTAATTGATACATGGTTTCTTGTATATTTGTTTTCCCTTTCTATTTTCTTTTCTTAAAGATGTTACTCCCTTTGATCCTATTTATAAGGTCACTTTCTAGAAGGAATTCTTGGTTCTTTTTATAAGTCACTTTCCATAAAAGGGTGGATCATTAATTACTTTCTTTCCGTTCTACCGTTTCACAATTTTCAATGAGTTGAGAGTGAAAAGCTATATGAGAGAGAATGTGTTTTAAAAATGATGCATTTAATAAAGGATAGATTGGGAATTTTGTTTCTTTTTTAGGCAACATCAATAATTTAACTACCTCTCCTTAATTTTGATGAGCTTGTTAGAAGTGACTTATAAATAGGATCAAAAAGAGTATGCTTTCACTAACTATTGACTTGGTTCCTTTTATGTAGTTACTGTGGCGCACAGATATTTGAAATCTATGGATTAGGACATGAAGTTGTTGATCTCGCATTTAGAGGAAGTGTATCAAAAATTGGCGGATTAACTTTTGATGAGGTTAGGATACTGTGCTGTATCATATAGAAAAGTTCAAATTATTAAAATTGGTGGATAAAAATGCACACCATATGCTACAAAAATAAAACAAGAAAATAATGCAACCTTAAATTAAAATTTTTTATTACTCGGCACCCTTTCCATGCTGCCAAGAATATATTTTTAATTTTGAAAGTGTTGAATTATTTCTGCCTGGTTTTCTTCAACAGTATTCATTTTCCTTTACATATTTAGAAGAAGATAGAAAGGATGGAAACCCAAAAGAGAACGAAGAATCTAGACAAAACATAGTATTTGAAGTCTGCGGGTCCCTACATAAAATTGACGCCTCATCCTTTTACTAGTAACTCCTTTTGCTATACTAGACTTTCCTAAACCCGTATTATTTCTTATTAGGGTATTTGCTAATAATTCTAATCTTGACCTATAGGATATTTGTAAATCACGAATATTCCTTAGGACTTTGCCTAAGTTGAAACCAAGGCTTATTACAAGCAAAACCTACTGAAGAGAGAAACAAAAAATAGCCGACTCAAATTGAAGAACTCAATATTTTTCCCTTTTAATCTCCTCTACTTTGGTTGAACACCTAGGCGCTGAAAATAAAACCTCCCTTGCAAGTTCTTTACTCTAATTCACAACTTCAGGATCTCTGCTCGGCGAGAGCTTTCATCACTGCTTCCTTGGAAATAAACAAACTGTTATGTAATTATTATAAATAAGAAAAGAATTAAGAATTAGTTAGTGTTTAAATAGATTTAGATGCAATTTATGATTTAGATATGATTTGATATTAAATATATTGTTATTACATTAGTAGGATTTGGATAGGTTAGGATACGTATTCATATGAGAATAATGACTATAAATAAGAGGCAGTAGAGTACCCAATTTCTGACTTTGATTTCCAATAAGAATTGCTTATTCATATTTGCCCTCTCTCCCTCTCTGTGTTTTCCTTCTCTCTAGTTTGCCCTCTCTTTCTCTTTCTTTCCAATCTAATTTCTTTAACACAAACCTACTGAACACTGTCCACTATGCTGCATGACCACAACCACGATACTAGAACTCAACATCAACATATACTTCCTTCAAAAATGTTTCAATGTTTTAATCTATTTGCAGAATATGAATGCAGGCATGCTCTGAATTTGCTTTATATTATGAATGAAACTCCCTCTCACTTCCTATTTGTGCAGCTGGCGAGGGAGACTTTGTCTTTCTGGGTGAAGGCATTTTCTGAAGATACTGCTAAAAGGCTAGAAAATTTTGGGTTTATACAGTTTAGGCCTGGAGGTACCAATTGCTCCTTGACTTGTTAGAATTCAGAGAAACAGTACGCAATTTTTTGTACTGTTAGAAGCTCTAAAATGAACCTTATTTTGTGCTCTACAGAATTTAAGATTTTAGAAAATGGTTGTTTTTCAAAAGTAATTAATGGTTTTCCATGGTTATAGCTTTGCATTTTTCTAGATTCTATTATTGTCTGTTCTGTCCGTATTTTTTGGCAGATGAAAGTTCTAACAAACTTTATTTCACCTTTTCAAAGGGGAGTATCATGCAAATAATCCAGAGATGTCAAAGTTGCTCCACAAAGCTGTTCGTCAAAAAAGTCAAAGTGCCTTTTCAGTCTATCAGCAGCATTTAGCTAACCGGCCTGTTAATGTGAGTTGAAGATCTTACTTTTGATGACTTTGTTTTTGTTGGAATTTAATGGGGACTAAGGTGCATGAGATGCCTCTGTCCTACATTCAGTAATATGATATGCTCTGAGATACTTCAAGTGAGTCGATTCTCCCACCTTAATGGTTAGTTTCAAGGAGAAATTTCTTCACCTTAATTAGGTGCCCATCAAAGTCCCATGCATTAATGGGATGGGATTGTTGGGTAGAATGGTGGCAGTTCATTGTGGACTACGTGAAGTGTTTTGCTTCCATTTTTATTCCTGTTTAATGAGGCTTTTTGTTGCATGTTATTTCCTTTTATTTAAAGTTGGTTGGCTCATATTCTCTAGCTTTTATTCCCTTTTATGTTGAGGATTGAGTTGTTGATTTTCTGCGAACTACCTCCTCTATGATTTGCAGCCTAGGTTGAAATAAAATTATAAATTTCAGATTGAAACTCAGTAGTTTTACATTTTTTTTATTGTGATCTTTTGAAATTGATTGTTGATATTTGCTCGCATCTGTTGCAGGTTCTTCGTGACCTCCTTGAATTCAAAAGTGATCGTGCTTCAATACCTGTTGGAAGGGTTGAACCTGCTTCATCAATTGTTCAACGCTTTTGTACTGGTGGTATGTCACTCGGGGCTATTTCAAGAGAAACACATGAAGCAATTGCAGTTGCAATGAACAGATTAGGTGGAAAATCCAATTCAGGGGAAGGTGGGGAGGTAAGACAACTTTATTTCCACAACAAGACAGGCTGTAGTAGTTGTGCCCACGATCAATTATAAACTACCCCCCCTCCTTTCCTTAGACATCAATTGCTTTCCCCATTATGGTAGTAATGGTGAAATGCCCAAAAATGATGATATTTATTGTGTGATGCATTCAGGATCCTATTCGATGGAAACCCCTTACAGATGTTGTTGATGGTTATTCTCCAACCCTACCACATCTCAAAGGTCTTCAAAATGGTGATACTGCTACTAGTGCTATCAAACAGGTTACTGCACTAACATTTTATGTTATGTAAATAATAATATAAATAGTAGTTATGTTGGTTATAGGATAATTATGTTCAGGGAGTTAATGACTGTTAAGCCTAGGTTGGTATATAAGTAAGGGGCTTAGGACTCAGAATAGGATATGTTTTTGCTTATCAGAATAATTCAGTTGTCTAAATCCTCTCTCTCGACTTCCCTTTCTGATGCAAAACACATACTCACACTCACACTGATTTGAACAGAATAGGATAAGGGAAAAGAAACAGAAACAGGGACTTAGATGGGACAGGAAATGAGAACAGAGAGAGAGGAAAGAGAAGAGGAAGGACAGAACAAAGAGGGAGGAGGAACTGAGAGGAAGAGAACGCAGATTGGAGGGAAAGAGCTTTCAGAATTTCTCAAATGAATTCATTCGTCAAATCTAAGAAGTCCCTTACATGTGCTGCATGGTGGCTTTTTATAGAAGCCACAATTAACGTTTTCTTCTTATGAAGGAAATATAAAACAAAATAAGATATAAGCTTGAGGTTTCCTTCCCTATAAGGAAACATCTACTTGCAGCTCATTTAATACATGAAGTGAGAAAACAGCCCACTTGCTAAATAGAGTAAAAAAACAAAAAGTAATGAAATATAAAATTAAGATAGATTTCCTCGTATAGGAGGCTTTTTCAAAATATATTAATCCCTACATTTCATCACTCCCTCTCTTTTCCTCTTCTTACCTTTCAACCTACGTCATTTTATATTGAATTGTGTTCAAAGCTTAACAATATTCAACTGATTCCTTGATTCATTAAGTCAAAGCATGGTGTAGAAAATTATGATTCGAATATTTTCATTCATTCTGAGGACTGGAATGCATACGAGAGATAGGAGCCTGGGTATATTAATATGGATAATTTCAGGACTGATCTAATCTAGTTTATTAAGCAATCTGATTTTAATTCACCACTATTGGAGTAGTGCTAACTTGGCGACAGTGCCCTGAAACTATGCACTATCCATTTTCTTGAGGAGCAAGAACGTCTTATGGAATCTCTATGAAGAAGTATTTTTGACCTAGTAGATTGTAATTGTAGATCATATCATACATAATGCCTACCTGTATATGTCAATTAGCATATCATACATAATGCCTACCTGTATATGTCAATTAGCATGTTCCTCTATCAGCTGAGAATAGATTGAGGATCAAAATTATAGAATACATTAATATTTAACCAGTGATAAACTCAAAATTGCTGATTGAGTTATTCATAATACTATCTTCTTTGCAATCAGTGATTCATGTACTGTAAGAATTACTTTTAAAGGAATATCTGGCAATGTCTTCAGGTTGCTTCAGGGAGGTTTGGAGTCACCCCAACATTCTTGGCAAATGCTGATCAATTGGAAATTAAAATTGCACAAGGTGCAAAGCCTGGTGAAGGAGGACAATTGCCTGGAAAAAAAGTTAGCATGTATATTGCAAGGTTGAGAAATTCTAAACCAGGTGTTCCTCTTATATCTCCACCTCCTCATCATGACATCTATTCTATTGAGGATCTTGCTCAATTGATCTTTGATCTTCATCAGGTGACTCTCTGAGCATTTTGTATCTGCTCATTTTATTTTTAATCAAATCCAGTGCTCCAGAGAAAAACTTGATGGTTTTCTGATTGAACAGGTCAACCCTAAGGCTAAGGTCTCGGTAAAACTGGTGGCTGAAGCTGGAATTGGCACTGTTGCATCTGGGGTTGCAAAGGGTAATGCTGACATTATACAGGTGTTCACTCTGATCTGTCATATGTTGTACATCTGGGGTAGGCTGGTGTTAAATATCTTGGACTGATTTTGATGGTCTAGGCTGAAGTAGACTCAAAGGACCTGTTAAACACAAAACGAGAGAAAATGAATTCAATATTTTGAATTTAGTGCTCTTCTGAGTAAAATAATTTTATCTTGTGGTTGCTTCTCAGATTTCAGGACATGATGGTGGAACTGGAGCAAGCCCAATAAGTTCCATCAAGCATGCTGGAGGTCCTTGGGAACTTGGGCTTACAGAAACTCATCAGGTTACAATTTGAACTATGGAATTGTATTGTTACAATTTATTCTTGCATTCTTTAAGTGAAAGTTTGGATGTTATTTATTGACAATTTTCCTTTCAGACACTTATTGAAAATGGACTTAGAGAAAGGGTCATTCTCAGAGTTGATGGTGGTTTTAGAAGTGGAGTTGATGTGATGATGGCTGCAGCAATGGGTGCTGATGAGTATGGCTTTGGTTCTGTGGCCATGATTGCTACTGGATGTGTAATGGCCCGCATTTGCCACACCAATAATTGTCCAGTTGGTGTTGCGAGTCAGGTCTATAGAAGTCTTCCTTTAATGCTGTATATTGTTACATAGTTGTCTTTTTTCTTAACAACGCCATGTATGTATTTCATTGTTACAAATTTCAAACTGATTGCACTCCAGAGGGAAGAACTTCGAGCACGCTTTCCTGGTGTACCTGGTGATCTTGTCAACTACTTTCTGTATGTTGCTGAGGAGGTATCACATGCCTTCGGTTTACTTCTTTCAGATTTGTCTCGATGTGTCACATGGGACCTGTCCCTAGCGATGATGTTTTATTATTTATGTAGTTTGGCTTAAATAGTTGCTCCTCGATCCTCATCCTGTATTAAACAAATGCGTTTGCTATTCTGGCCAGGTAAGAGGCATATTGGCACAGCTGGGTTATGAGAAGTTGGATGATGTAATTGGTAGGACAGACTTGCTGCATCCACGAGACATTTCTCTAGTCAAAACTCAGCATGTAGATCTCAGTTATATTCTCTCTGTACGTGTTGTATATTTGTTAAATTGTCTCTTTTTTTTTTTTTTTGTGGGGCATTGCCTTTCTGAGTCCAATAAATGCCTGCTTCTCTAGCTTGTATGTAATGGACCTTTCTTTTTTTCAGAGCGCTGGGTTGCCAAAATGGAGCAGTACAGCAATTCGGAATCAGGAAACTCATACCAATGGTCTGGTTTTGGATGATGCTTTGTTAGCAGACCCAGAGGTAGATTTTTAATCAATTATAGGTCTAGCTCAGTTTTATTATGGACACAGCCCGTGCAGTTCCATTTCTTTAGACCATCTTATGTGGTAATCTTATTCAGTGCTTAAATATTATTGATTCACGCTTTATATTTTAAGTGAATCTCATTCCTAAACCTCCTTAGTGGCAAATGAAGAAACTATTCTGTGCCCAAACATTAATAGCTCACATGGCCCCAGCCTCCACTTAAGATTGAATGAACTTCATGTTAAGGGTTCAATTCCTGCTCATGCCCTTCTCCCTACCGCCTACTCTGCCTTGAAGCCTCCTGTCTGACTTTGAAAAAAAAAAAAAAAACAAGAAGTCTATATGCTCAATTCCATTTTATTTTTAGTGGAAGCATGAAACACTGAGGGAAATATTTATGTCCTAATTAAGGTAGTAATATAATTTTCATCCAGATTGCAGATGCTATTGAGAATGAAAAGGTTGTCAATAAGACTGTTAAAATATTTAACATTGATCGTGCTGTATGTGGGCGTATTGCTGGTGTTATTGCTAAGAAGTATGGTGACACTGGGTTTGCTGGACAGTTGAATATAACGTAAGATGCCCTTTGCTATTCTGAAGTTAATATCATGTTTTATCACATGGAAGTTAAATAAGATATACTTTTTTCCATAATTCCAGGTTTACAGGAAGTGCTGGTCAGTCATTTGCATGCTTTTTGACGCCTGGAATGAACATTCGCCTTGTAGGAGAGGCTAATGATTATGTGGGGAAGGTATCTGTGTTAACTTGTTCTTTTGAGCATAATAGGCTAATATCTTAAATATATGGTTTCGATTTGCAAATTTTAGTGCTGAAGTACCGGATGCATGAGGTGTATTTATGTACTACTGTTACCAGGGAATTGCTGGGGGTGAATTGGTAGTCACACCAGTTGACGAGGCAGGATTTCAACCTGAGGATGCAACTATTGTTGGGAACACTTGCTTGTATGGGGCAACCGGTGGGCAGATCTTTCTTAGAGGGAAAGCTGGGGAGCGATTTGCTGTGAGAAACTCACTCGCCGAAGCTGTAGTTGAAGGCACTGGAGACCATTGTTGTGAGTACATGACTGGTGGTTGTGTGGTTGTCCTTGGAAAGTGAGTAATGTTTCATCATCTAAGCTTCACCCTTGTTTACGCAACCTCTTCTTTCTTTGTGATTAGTGAATTGGATGAACTGACCTGAATTTACTGAGACTATTGCGTGTCTTGACTCCTTCAGAGTGGGTAGAAATGTGGCTGCTGGAATGACTGGAGGGTTGGCTTACATTCTTGATGAGGATAACACTCTCATACCTAAGGTTTGTGTCAAAGACCCGTTTTCACTGTCTTCTCTCCCATTTCCCAGTAGCCATGTGCATGAGCGGACTTGGTCCCTGGAATTCTTTTTCCTGATTTGGCGGATCTGGCACCCCTTGCTGCTTGGAAATCCTTGTGGGATTCACGTCCCCTTTGATATGTAATGTACACTTTTGGAGCATGCAATAATTCGTTCTCATACCCCCTCCTTTCCTTCTCTCTTATCAGTGAAAGGATTGAGTGTTTTTTCATAGAACAAAATTTGCTGACAAATTCTACTTATTCCACTAAAGACCATATTGTTGCACCAGTTCCTAGCATTGGCTGTTGGCTTGCCAGCCAATGAAGTGTTTTCATACCCTGTTCCCCTTCCCATCTCCAAGAAAGGACACTTACAAGTCAAAAGGAAAGATGTAAAAAAAGATGAACAATGAAGCCCTTATTTTTGTTGCATGGAAACAAATAAACAAGCTGTTGTTATTTCATCTTTATGCTCACAGGTAAACAGAGAAATCGTAAAAATCCAACGGGTATCAGCGCCCGTAGGGCAGATGCAGCTGAAGAACCTTATTGAAGCCCATGTTGTAAGGCCCATTTCCTACTACCGCATGGAATCTATGCATGTTCAAAGCAATTAGGCATCTGAATTTATTTATCTTGTTTGAAAAGAAGAGTCCAATACTGTTGTGTCAGCATAGTTGTGAAGACTAATTCCAGTTGTGCATGTTTGAAGGAAAAAACTGGGAGTAACAAAGGTGCGGCTATCTTGAAAGATGGGACAAGTACTTGCCGTTATTTTGGCAGCTGGTTCCACCAAGCGAAGAAGACACCCCAGAGGCTAATGCCAAGTATGACACAACAACTGCTGAGCAGGTCACTTTGCAGTCTGCTTAGGAACACAATCCGAGCTTTACTTTGAGTCTAGTCATACGGAGCCCTGGTGCACGAATTGCTGACGTGTCACCACCCTTCACCCTCACAGATGGGAAAAAAATTCATGGGATTAATTTATCCATTCCACAAAGCCATAGAGGAACGTCATGTTTGGTTGCAGGTGGAGCAGCCCTCTTCTCTCAGCATTAACCTTCGCCTTTTTCATCGCTTTGTATAGAAGACCCTTGTAAAAGAAAATGTAAATAAAATGCAGTTTATTTCAATCCGATTGAATTTCTTTTTCTTGGACTGCGAAAATTAAATTAATGGATTGCTTTTCCCAAGCATCTCGTCGCTCGTTTGACTGATCAAGTATTTTGTCAGTTCAGATATTTCCATTGAGCAGAAGTTTGTTCTGCACTCTGGAGCACAAGACGGCCGTTTTATTTCTGCTTGGTGCTATTTTATTTGGATTTAGGCAAGTCTCGATCTGCTATTAAATAGTTATTTCTATTTTAAAAATTTTAAAAAAAAATGCTAAGCATGTTTTCCAGTAAGTGGGTAGAACCGTAGGAGGGGGAAAACGTGGTAAATGATTGTCGTACGGTGTTTAATCTTAAAGCTCGTGTCAAATAGTCTATAGGCGTTCGTGTTTCAGTCCCCGTGGTTATGGTAATAAAGAAGGTCGGCTTCCGAGAATACGGAAAAAAATCATAATCGATTTTCTCGAGAATTTTCGGGGAAAGAGGTTTGCTGGCCATTCCGTGTCTAGAATCTTCTTGGGTCAGGAATGACAAGACGAGGAAAATTTTCATGTGGTGATGTTTGACTGTGGGGGATGCCGGATAGGGACCAGGGCGGAACGTTCGTCGCAAGAGAGGAAGACGAAATCCCTTCAGAATTGGGAATCATAATATACCATGGCTGTTGGTGTTCAGGCAGAGGTGATATTTGGATTAAGTCTGACAGATCAAATCAAATAAGTTTAAGAAAATGTTGAGTTAAGCTGAAAATTTTAAAAGATTTTTTTATCCTCAGGTTAAACCAGAACTTAAATGGTATAGCCTGAATATCTAAAGTTTTTTATTATTAATGAGATCATATAAAAATAGGATGAAAATTAATAATATTAGTTTTCAAGATAGAATTGAAATAAAAAAATATAAAAAATAATATTTAATAGTTCAGGTATTTAGATTAACACAAAAAATTGAGGAATTAGAAATGAGCATAACTATAAGTTTTTTTTTTTTTATGTTCAGATATTTAAAATCTTATATGTCTAAATCTAACTTAAATTGTACCCGACTTGTTCGATCACCAACTCTATTTTCATGGGAGGGGAATTCCACGTGGCCGTTTAGCGGTCCAATGCGCCTGTGACTTGCCAGATTTAGTTTCTTTCAGGGCTCACCTACTCGTCCTTTTTTTTAAAACGTGAACAAAGGATACAGGTCCGTCTCACTTCTCGATTTCATTCCCCACCTTTTTTTATTTTTTATTATTCGATACCAAACTCTTAGATTATGCTTATGCACCCAGCAAGGCACCATCAATCCTTTTCCATCAAGTCATAGCTCTCCCTCATCCCCCCCGGCCCAATAGAAAACCACCTCTACGTAATTCAAATATTATTGTCAATCAAATTAACTGTTGGTCATGCGGTTGGTCTGGCCGAAACTAGCTAGTTTCGAATTCTCGCCCAAAAAAAAATCTATATTTAATACTTAATAATGTCTTGATTAAAATTATTTTTAATAAAAAATAACTGGACATAATAAAAAAAATTGATTGTTGGTTGTATACTTATCTAGTTTTATTGGTACAAAATTTATGATAAATATTTAATGATATGGTTTATAAATAAAACTGAGAAATTCTTTTCTCAGCCTTGTCGGCTTGAGCCGCGGGAATTGATGAGTCGGCGCAAATGGGAAATATGATGATGTGAAATTTGTAGAAAAAGATACAGATGAATCTGCTTTTGCTTACATGTCGCCCACGGTTCGCAAATTCTCTCCTTTTTGGCTCTCTTTCTTCTCCCCTTCCTTGGAAAACAAAACAAAGCCTTCTCGCTGTAACTTGCTCCCGCGACGTGTCCTTTTGTCGGCGTCGAAACTCTCTTTCTCCCAACACCTCCTTTGGCTATTTGATATCGGAAAATGCAAACTCAGTTACCTTACTCTCTCTCTCTCTCTCCCCCCTTTTCCTCTTCCTCAGACTTCGTTGTCTATTCAATCATTCATCAATAACCGTACACTCCAAACTCTCGTTTCGTACTTTTTCCTCTTCGCTTCCCTGCGATCTCACGTTTTTTCTTTTAAAAATGTGAACTTTATCAGCAAACGATTATTCTAATCTGGAATTCGCTCGATTGACAGGTTTAAATTACCTACATTGCTTTTACCAACCCGGTCACATATGATATATCCGACTGCACAACCCACCGTTGTTCATTATCTCAATATGGTCAGACACGTGAGAAAGAGCTATTCTGGAACCGAATCGAAGAGAAGAGACTAATCTGCGCTGAAACGATTATTTACAATCTTAACCAAAAGAGCTGAACAAATTCAAGCAACTCCTAAGCCAAGACATTTCACAGCAACAGGAAAAAAATAGAAGGCCAGAATCGAACTCGTATCTTGTCATCTTGTGCATGCAAATTAGCGGGCTTGAGTGGGAGTATCAATATGAAATAGGAGCATTAGTCACCTCAGGGTAAGGGGAGCGAGAGAGGGCGAGCCTCACCAGCAACGACATTATGAGAACAGGCACCACCATCAGTATCATCGGCGGCGGAGGTAACGGCGGTAGCAGGAGCGGCAGAACCACCAGAGCGATGCCCAGAACCACCAGAGTTATCGTCCCTTTGAACCCAAAAAGCTTATCCGGGCGCATTTTCTTTATGAGAGGAGAGAGAGAGAAACGGAGAGAGCATAGCAGAAGAAGAAGAAAGAGTTAATGAGTGTGTTTCAGGAGGACAGAGGAAGAGGAGGGGCGAGAGAGGTTAGAGTTAGAGAGGATTCATTTGTGAATCGAGGCGTTGTCTTCATTCGACCAACCATTAAATTCGATTCAACCGCAACAGGCGCAGCACACCGTCTCTTTTCAAGCCTTATGAAATTCAGGGTTATTTATGTAATTACACGAGCTGGTCATTCTCGACCATTTTTCTCTTCCAAAATTCAGTTGCGCTGGTGGTATGCAACTCACCAACGTATACTTTATAGAAGAAAAGATTCATTCATCTTTTTCGCGCATTGAATGTAGACTACATCATTAATTTCTAACATTTTCCTCGTTGAGGTTAAAACTTCCCCGTTGTATTTTTTTCTTTTTTCTTTTTTCTTTTTGCTTTTTACCTTAATATTTTGGGCTCTTTAATGTTAATTCCACTTCTCTCCACTCTCCATTGATTTCAACCAGTTGATTTCAACCATGCATCTTCATTGTTCTGAGTAGTCCTTCCAATTTTGTTCATGAGAAAGAGAGAATCTTCCCTCCGAATTATAATATAGAGCGTTTTTTAAAAATCATATCTGATCCAAAATATGTATATATTTTTAATTATATCCTCATTTTATTATATTTTACTTAAGTAGTTAATGAGATTAATTTAAACACGTTAAATATTATATATTTATTCCACCCAATGGTACAATTAAAAAGAAATAAAAAAATTTAGAAACTCATGATTTAGGATAATAAAACTTTTAATCCTTTGAGTCTGTTTCAATTATATATTTAAATTTTATTAGTTTAATTCCTTATATTTTTTAAATTATTACACGGGTCCTTTAAATTTTAAGCACAAATTGATTAATTAATATAATATGTAAAGTATATTGATGATTGGGCATGGTAGTTAAGTGAAAATAAAATAGTTCTCAGATTAGCTTAATCTTTATCAACATAATTTCTTATGTTGCGCTATTTTTTTTCCTCTAAATTTTGGGATCTGTTTTTTAACAACGTTACTGATTTTTAAACAACAAAGACCAAATCAGTAGCTAGTCAAAATAAATTTAAGAAATCAAATTGATTAAAATTAAATTTGAAGGATCAAATTGATAATTAAGAAAAAACTTGAGGGACTAAAAATTGCATTATCTCATCAAGATTTTAACCATTTTTTAATGACATTAATCAATTAACAATGACTTATATTATAATCTAAACAAAGTAATTTCTTATCATAAACGTGTTATTGATTTTGTTTTACAAATTTCTTCATCTACTTCTCTTTAAATGTGGGTGAGAGAAAATGCATATTAAATTATGTATATTTAATAGAGTAATAAAATTATTAAATTTTAAGATATTTAAGGTAACTTATAAATTAGATAGAATAGAAAAATATCTAATGTTGATAAAAAACTAAGTCAACTTAGAATTCGATGGATTAAAACTAGTAAAATCTCAATTGGTTGAACTGGTCACGTATTTTTTATTATTTTAAATTTTTAAAAAATTTAGTTATTATTAATATTTGTAATCCAATGTTTTATACATATTTTTACATGTGAGGATTAAAAAAAGCAATGAATAAATGGACATGAAATATGTACTCTCATTATTTTTAAAATCGTGAATTAACAAATGGTTGGCCAAAAGGATAGAGGGCATGCAAAACAAGTAGAAATCTTATATCTTGTAATCATTTATTTAAGCTTCTTGAAATTATAAAATTTTTTAGCTGTATAATTATATCCTTATTTCTCTTTTTTCCCCCTCAATTTGATCTGTTTCTCAGATTTTTCTGTCTGTTAGTTGAAATAAATGTTTAATACATTTTTGTCATTATTTTCTTCTTTCTAATTTTAAATAGTTGGTGTATATATTTAAAAATATATATTATTTTAACTATAACCAATTTGATAGAGGTCACCGAATCTTAACAAAAACTTTGACCAGTTCAATTTTTTATGCCTTGTTATCATCTTTCTTCTTCCAAGTCTACATAGTTGTGATGACTTTAAAATCAGAGTGAATATTTTATAATTTTATATTTAAAATTTCAAATAAAAATATATTTCCAACAATTAAAATCTAACCCAAAATTAATTTTAAAAACGATAAGATAAATAATGTAGTGGACAAGACCAGAAGGGGTTGGGAAGAGCCAAAGTCCACCCCAATGGCTTCATTTCAGAATGCACTCATGAATTTAATTTTAATTCGAATATAAATTCCTCTTCAACAGCACAGTTTCTTTGTGGGCATTTTGCAATTTAGAATTAGTATTCTTTTTTACCAATAGCTTGGCCAGACTTCTTGTTTTGTAAACATGTGATTTGAGCAAAGTAAATATAATTTATATTACCGTAAAATTCCTCTCGTAAGCATATATATGCTCCTATACACCACCCGTGAATAATCTTGTATCTTTTTCTAATCATAACACTGGTTGAGAATTTTTTTTCCTGTAAAAAAATTAATTACAGGCTATAAGGGAACTTAATTATCATAAGAGTAAAATATTGTATCTTCCATTCCATTTTACTAAAATTACAAAAAGCTCCCATACATTATTAAAATTATGTTAGAAATTTTAAAATAATCATTTCTTCCTTGTAACTTTATTGTCTACTCCCTCTTCTCACAGATAAAAAACTCTAAATTAAATATGGCAATATATAAAATAAATGATATCAAAAATAAAAGAAAAATTTATATTTTCTCTATTCAAAAATGTAAGAAATTTTTTAAGGGGTCGGATGTTAAAAAATTAAAAATATTTTGAATGTTTTAAAATATAATATTATCTTTTTTAAAAAAGTGCTCCTATTGAATAGATTATTTTATATTTTTTAGGGTGAAATACTTTATTAAATAGGAATAAATATAAAAAGATAGAGTTAGTTTAAAAATAAGAACCTACTTTATGGGGGATGAAATTTAATTAAAATGCCTTATATTTTTAAACGAAGGGAGTATGTGATAACTATTTATTTTAGAGGAGGTCCAAAAATGTTTCCCAAAAAAAAAGAGGTAACTATAATTAACATAAAATCAAGAGGTATATATATCAGTGTATTTTAATTCTAATTATAATAAATATCCATGAAGTTATGCCTCGATTAAACTTTCAAAACATTGCAAGAAAAAATTACTTGGGATGAGAAAAGTGTAGACATCACTCCTTTTTCTCTGAGGAGCTGTTTGGTTGTTAGAAATAAAGGAAATTAAGTGGATTAAAAATATAAGAACACGAATGAATTAAATTATTCAATCCACCATGATAAATATAAGAAAACTCAATACCATATGTCTTAAATGTGTAAATCACTCCACCCACCACAACTTCAAGAATTATAGCTCTCAATCTTACAAATTAAATTACCCTTTTCTTTTCATGAATCTAATTGACTTATCCTATCTCACACCTTGATCATTGCATATTTTTATTTTTAACTTTTTAATATGTTCCATTCTATTCCTTTCAAGCATGCAAATGAGCTCTAAGTCTTTTCCTTGACCCTAAGTCCTTTTCTTTTCTTTGTTTTTTTTTTTTTTTTTGTATAAGGACTAAGCTATGTCAGTAGAAGAGAATATTTTCCCTAGCGTGTGGGAGGTAAGTGATAGCTCTCTTCTAATTATATTGTAATATATATATAAAGGTTGAAATTTGAACTCCTAACTAATTACTTGACATTACATAAATCACCTATCAAAAAAGTACATGAAGGACTTGTGAAAAAAAAAAGAAATTCATGCATGCCTTTTTTTTAAAAAAGAGAATTTCAATTAAGGATTACTGTAGAGATTTGATTTCAGGCGAGTTCAAAAAATTTTAAAATTTTAGTTTAGTTTAGAGGAGAAAAGGAAAAATAATTTCAATGGTGAAAAATATTTTTCACTCATTATATAGAATCACTAATTATTAATTTTCTTATTGCACTTGTTAATTTACCAATATCACCTATAAGTTATATCCATTTGTCAGACAATCAGTAACATTAGTTGTTAATTTTTTAACTTTACTCATTAATTTATTAATATTATTTATAAATTATAAGACCTGTCAGTAATTTATAATTGATATTAATAAATTACAAGATCTATCAGAAATTTACAACTAATATCAGTAAATTGATAAGCAAAGTTAACAATTTAACAACTGATATTAAGTCTTATATAATTATTCATATATCAACTCATGTATTAACACATATCAACTGATGTTAATTTATTTAAATAAATTAATAAGCGAAGTAAGAAAAATATAATAACTAATGACTCTCCACAGCAAACAAAGGATATTTTTTTTTTTTATCATAAAAATTCTTTTAAATTTTTTCTATTGAACTGAATTGAAAATCAAAATTTTTTCAGACCCATAAGAAATTAAGTTTCTACAATATTTCTTGACTGAAATTGTCCCTTTTTAAAAAAGAAGGTATATTTAATACACGCCCGCATAATAAAACTTCATTTGGCATAATTTTTTTTTTTTCATTTGAGAATTGATGTTTTATTATTTTTCATTTCTTCCATTTTTATAATTAACTCTGAAAAACAATTCAAACATCTTCAATTATCAAAATTAATTTTAAAAAATATTATCCAAACATCTCCATGTGCTGTTAATCTAGTTTTTTATAATTAATTTTTGCTAATCGAAATGTAATCATGCGGCAAGATACTGGATCATGGTTGGCAAAGCAAAAATCTCCACGTAAACAGCATATGAATGATGACCTAGGCATCAAATTAACACGAGATTCTCAACTCCATTAGAAGCCTTCGCAAACTCATAGTTGATCAATATTCTCATCCCTCACTTTTCGCGTAATTACTCGATAATTTACTCTACTCGATAAGCACGGCGCATGCTTCTTTCTTTTTTTTCGAGTCACGAGGCATAGTTCTTCGCTGCTCAGAATAACCGGAAGTTTGAAAGGTAATTTTGCAAATAATCATCTATAAACACATTATCTCATTAATTAATTAATACTATCTTGCAACTTTAATTATCATTGCTGATTAAGCAAGAAAAATGAGTTGATCATATTCATTAAAGTCAATATTATGCTCCCGTCTGAATTCTGTCCTTGCCATAAGGCAATGTTGACCAACTTCTTTTATATGTGTTTAAAAAATATGTAATTTTAAATTTTATCCTTCTTTATAATTAATAATCATAATAAATTGTTGTACAGAAATTCAAACTAGAATAAATAAATAAAAGATAAAATTTTTAAAAATATTAATTATTTCACATTGCAATGATGAAAAAACTTAAATAGGATGAGCAGTATTCCTAATTGAACACAAGTCGTTGTAATTTGAACGACGAGAAATGTTCTTGATCGACTCCTTAAATTTAGGCGAAAAAATAATATCTACGTTGTGTGAATGAGTACAATTATCATTAATTAATCCGTTTTTTCCTTCTTCTACTTCCTTTTTTTTTTTTTTTGCCGACAACAGCTATTTTGATTAGCCTGGTCGACGTCATGCGAATCTGGCCTGTCAATCCTGATGGTCTTATCTCTCTCGTCACTTTAATTTGATCTTCAAAGTCTATAAAGGTATTTTTTAGTGTCCCCTATCCTCACTCTCACGCAAAACTCCATACCAAGAGCTCGTTCTCAAAAATAATTTAGTCTTTTAGAAAATAAAAAATGTGCTTCACTACGTCTACGAGTATACTCTCTTCTGTCTTACTTATAAAACATTTTAAAAAGTTTATTTCATCTCATTTTTAGTCATGGTATGTTTTTTTAAAAATTATCTTTTATGAAGAAAAAAGTAATATAACATTATTTTTTAAATTTGTTATATAAGAGCATATGTAAAATTTTATACACTTTTATTCTTTTTATTTTTTACATTGATATTGATAATTTTAGTAAAAATGACTTATAAAGAGAATTGGAGGAATATATCCTAAGTAAGGGCATCTTTGCCTTTTGCTTTGGGTTTAGCCCTAATTTATTCTTAATTTATTTTCAATTAATTTTGCTATAGTGAAAAATTGTTAAATTTGGTTGAACTTTCTAAAATTATATCCTCTTTTTAATATTACCCTTAATTGATTAACTATAATAAATTTTAATTAAGTCTTACTTATCTTCTATAATCCCTCACTCTATTGATCCTGAGTATACATGTAATAATACGAAGACCATTATTGAAAAGATATTAATTAATTTAGGATCAATGGCAAAAATGCCCTAGAATTTTACCTGACACCTTAAACTTTTTTTTTTAGCATTTTTTATTTGTCTCGAACTTTTTAAAAAGAAAGTCTTTTTGCCCTACCGTTAAATATAAAAAATATTGATAGTTAAATTAAAGTTTGACCAAGGGTTAAACATCATATTTATTCTAGAATTTTTTTTCAATGAGCATTAGGTATTGTGAACTTTGTTTGGAACTTATTTATTTTGAAACTTTAAAAAATGGGACAATTTTCCCTCCCTTCTTCTTCTTCGTCCTCTTCTTCCTACTTTTGCACCAATAAACTCCCACACTATCATGGATTGGAATCCAAAAGAGAAGTTAGAAAAAATGGGTGTTCGAAATTTGTGAGCCTCGTAAGAAGTCTCGCACCTGGCTCACCACTTTTGCCCCCTAAAAATGGTTGCTCAAGCCCACAATGTCTCCACTCTATCCATCAAGTGCAAATATGCTATTCTTAACTTCCCTTAGATTGTTGTTGTCCTCCCCTAACTTGCCACGTGCTCCCCTCGTAACATTCAAGTTGCTGATTTTGCCACCACTGTTATGGTCAAGTTTAATGTTGTGAAGCCCTTAGAAGAGTCCAAGTTAGGGTTGGAGTCTGCAGAGTCATCATAATTGAGTGAGATAGTGGAATTGTCAAATATAGAAGAAGAGAGCTTCTACGTAACTAAGTTCATATGAATTAACTCAATGGATAGTTGATTATTTTTTAGTATGGGTATAGGTTTAGATAATTTGGATTTACTTGCTATTATTCTTGCTTACAATTCATGGAGTTGATTTTGCTATTGTTATTGACACTAATGGAGGTATTCTTGCTATCTGAGTGGATTTTTTTAAAATTGTCAAGTGGCTACATGTAGCCATGTAGCAATTAAAGTCAAAATAACGATCCATACCGACAACAAGGCAAAATTAATTGGGAAATAAGCTTCAAACAGAAGTTCAGGATACCTAACACTCTTAAAGAAAAGGTTTCAAGGCAAATATGTTGTTTGACCTTTGTTCAAACTTCAATTTAATGGTCAACGTTTTCAAAATTTAATGTGAGGTAAAAATGTATCAAAAAAAGTTTAAATTGTCAAGCGCTCTTAGAGTAAAAAATTTGAAGTATTTTTGTCTATTAATCCGTTAATTTATAGAATTTCTTAGATGAGATGCGACAATTTTATTATCTATTTCTCTTTCTCACAGCTCTAATAATCATTATTCTTTTTAGACGAACACATAACGTTGGTGGATTTTGCCTCTCCCAGTAATACTATATGTCTTGGCCAAAAAAAAAAAAAGAGTAATACTATATGTCCATTTCATAATTTCTTTTTCACATCAATCGACTGGTGACCTAAAATTTAGGTCCAGAAAAGTTACCACCAAAAAATGATTCCAAATTTGTCGCCACTAAATTTGAGTATTGAATTTTGAACGAATAAATAAACTAATAATATGAAACCAAATTACATAATGCGCTGATGTTTATGATTGATTGTTAACTAAGTTAAGACGTCATTAATCAAACATGTTTATGAGGCAACCCACTCGTTTAGCATGACAATTTGAGATGGAAAAATCCTTCTTGTCAACGCAATTGATTCTTTGGTCAAAAATAACCTTTTCGGCCCAAAAAATTAATTAAGTGTAGTTGGCCCCATTTCCAACAAATCTCTTCATTAATTCATCCGCGCTTCATTCTAATTTCTAAACTGTCACGCAATTATTATTACCCAATTAATCACGCATTTCACAATTTCAATCCAGATTTTTCTTACATTTGAAACTTTATATTTTTAGATATCAATTAGAGGTTACAAATAGAATTATTTATAGAATTAAGGTGTAATTTTATCTTTAAATTATTCTCAGAAAAACAATATTACTCCTAAACTACTTATCATAATAATATTGCTTATAGACTAATTAAATTGGAGTAATGTTGTCCTACCTTTTAAATGTTCGTTATTGTATCTAGTAGGACTTATTTTTCATAAATTAATGTGTAATTTTGCTTCTAAACTATTATCAAATTAGGAATGCCCCCCAAGTTAATTAAATACAAGCAATGTTGTCCCCCTCATTTAAAAATTATAAATGTTCACCACTACAAAATAGCCTTTTTACATTATCTTTTAACGTCGATTATTAAAAAAACCTTAGTAAAAAAGGCGATGGAAAACTATAATTATATGCAAAAGTTTTTACATCAATTCTATAGAAGACCAACATAAAAACTACAATCCATCGTGTTGATTGTCAAAAAGTTTTTTTGTAAAAAAAAAATTCATATGTTTCCACATTGATTGCTTTTACAACTAATGTCGAATCTTGAAACCATATTGATTTTTATAAAAAGATGTGTTTTTTACAATTCTTTCTTCAATTTCAAGTTTCTTTTCATTTACTGCTCTCTCTCCCAAACTCGAAATCTAAAAAGCTTCCTCTTTTGCCATTGTTGGTGTTACTTGCTCCATCCACCACCATTGTCATTGAGCCACTAGTCTCAGTTCCATTGCTATCACTTTTTGCCATTTTTGTGCCATTTTGCATGGTGCCGTCATCTAATCGCATTGCCCTCTTTAAGTGCTATTTTGGTTCTCTTATTCTTCTTTATTCCTTCTTTCATTGTTAATTTCTTTAGCACTTCTTCAGTTGTGTGGTGTTTTCTTCATTCTTCTTGTACTTCATTCTTAATGTTGTCGTCTGTTCACATTCTGCCTTTAAAGTATGTTTTCTTTTTTACCCCTTTAAATTTTTCTTTAATTTATGTACTTTAGAGTAGTTAGTAGTTGTAATATGAAAAGTTTTATTTTTGTTCTTACATAACATTAGCCATGCTCAAATTGAAATGGCTGTTCGATTTAATTATTTCGTGTTTCTTTCTTTTAAATTATTATATGTTTTTTAAAAATTGTTTAAGATTATATTATTTAAATTTTACAATGCTTGAGAGTTTGATTTAAACTTCTTGTTGTTAAAATTTAAGTTAAATTTGATTGTTATTGAAATTTTGAGATGTCTTATTTTAAAGGAAAACTCTGCCAAATTTTTTTTAATATTTATATAATTTATTCATGGCTTGGGAGTTGGATTCAAATTTTATTGTTATTGATATTTAAGTTGAATCTTATTGTTGTTGAAATTTACATGTTTAAGTTCTATATGTATAAAAAAATAAATTTTTTTAAAAAATAAACTTTTAACAACGGTTATATAAAAAACCAATATTAAAAAAATTTAAACATTGGTTAAATAGAAACTTTTCATGTTGATTAATTTAATAGTCAACGTGGAAAGTCTTTTTCATATCGGTTAAATAACCAACATGAAAGTTGACTTTTCATTTCTCTTCCTTTTACTTGGCCTTAATAATCAATGTAAAAAGTAAAAAACAACTGTTGTTACAAATCCTTCTTGCAATACTGGTCCGTTAATCAAAGAGAGATAATGAAAATACTACTAAAAAATACACATTTTACATTTCTCAATTTACATCACTTTTTATAAAAGTGACATAAAAAATACTGGCGGTGATAATTTTATAAATAAGTGTTGAATATAAGTGGATATTAAGGTCCCTTTACATAAAAATGATGTAGTAAATTAATTTTTTTAAAAAATATAATATTGAAGATTAAATTATCCATGTCCTTTTAAAATTAAAAAGACATGGGTTAATATTAAGATATTTAAATATAATTATTTTTATTTTTAATATCCTCATCCCTTTAATAAAAAAAGCGACATGGATTAATTAACCAAATCGTAGCAAGTTTCACACAACGTGGTTAATTTAATCCACATACTTCACAGGGAAGATGATGTTGATTTAAGGAATTAAATCGATTAAAAATAATTAATTGACCATCCTTTGCTACATCGCTTTTTACTGTAAAACCACATCATAATATAATAATACAACATTTTTTTTCTTATTCACGTGGCTTTTTAATGAAAAGCGACGTGGATGGTGCTGAAATTTTTAAATTCCCTCATTCTGTTGTTCTGCAATTTGAAACTCCATCTCCCTCTTTACCTTTGATGGCAGCACAGCTCTATCTTTTCCTCCCCATAGCAACTCTTACTTCTCCTCCCCACAGCTACCCTCTTCTTCTCCTCTCCATGGTGTCCTTCGACCATCTGCCCTCTCTTCTCGTCCCCACAATAACACACGACAACCCTCTTCTCTTCCCTACTGTGACTCAAATTTTTACAATACAAAATTTGATTTAATTTAAATTTTAGTAGCTCTGATTGGTGCGAACCTTGCGTATTTTTGACTTGTTGCTTTGCTCTTCCATTGTTAATCATTTTTATATACTGATTGATTTTTTTGCGTGGTGGAATTTCTGAATGCTAAAAAAGCATTTGTCGAGTTTGTTGTGGTTCATTATTCAAAGTTAAAGTTTGCCTTAAAAATTTTGATCCTTGAGATTGATATCAATTGCTTGAACAATTTGGTATACATATAAATAAATAAATATATATATATATATATATATATCTAATATGTATTTCCTCTCAACTTCTTCTCAATGCAAGATTGAGTCAGAGGAAAGTAGAAAATAAAATGAAAACAAGATTGATATATATCGTTTCTCTCAATTCTATTTATGCCCTATTATCTTTCCCTTCCCTTCCCTTCCCTTCACACAGAATTGATTCTCTCTTTTACTTCTTCTCTGCCAAGCTCAAGAATCCCACCTCCTCCTCATTCCTCCCTATGATTTTTCCCCTTATTATTTTATGTTATAAAATTGATTATAATCAATTTAATTTCCATTTAATATGAAATCAAATTGAATGTATAAATTCCCTATCCAATGCTAAGCCAAAAAGAAATAGCTTGGCAGCCATGATTTTCATTTCTCTCTGTTCTATTATTTATTATTCATCAATCTATATTATGCTTTTTCTTAGATACACAGTGAATATTGAATCATAAAATTAAACTTACAATAAAGATAAAATGAGAATTTTAAAAATCATAATAAATAATTCTTTATATATCTTATATTGGGAATCAAAAAATCTTTCTAAAAAATGTCATGTAATAAAAACTGGATGTGGAGTAAAATATTAATCCACCAATGTTTGGTTTACATAAAAATTATTCCTTGCTTCCGCTAAAACTCCAGTAAATATTCTTTATAACTGCTTTGACAATAATAATTCAAATTCTGATCTATCATTTTTTGATTTAAAATTTGATTATTTAGACTAATTAAAGTGTTTAATTTATTATTGTTGAAATTTTGAGAGGTCTTATTTTTAACAGGAAAGTTTGTCAAATTTTTTTTAACGGTATATTGTTTTCATTTATGCTTAAATTTTATATTTAATTATTTAAACTATTTAAATTGTTTAATTTATTGTTGTTGAAATTTGGAGAGGTCCTATCTTTAAGGAAAAACTATCGAAATGCAAGTTAGAGAATTGCTAATTTGATGGACTATATGGTGATTGATTATGTAAAAATAAAATAGATTATAGTTTGATGAATGCTAAGAGAACAAGTGAGGAATATAAGAATGGTGTGGATTAGTTTCTTAAATTTGTTAGAAGAAATACTCCTAATAAAAATGAAAAGTATTGCTATCCTTATGTCAACTATATGAATAAAATTAAACTGAGTGTTGATGAAATAAAAGAGCATTCAATTTATGATGGGATAAATTTGAGGTATACAAGATGGATATGGCATGGGAAAGTGGGAATAACTTCTATGCCCTAGCTTGAGCCAATTGTGAATGATTGGGATGATAGAATAAAAGATATGATTGATGATGTTAGAATGGCATCATTTGCACAATCATTTGTACAAGTGATGCAGAGAAACCCTTATACCTGTGATGTACTAATTTTATGCTCTTAACTATTATGTTGGGATTAGTTAAACTTAAAATCAACAAGCGGTTAGACTAATTCAAGCTTTATGGAGTTACTTAAATTCTTGAGTAAAATGCTTTCAGCCCATAATTTACTTCTAAAATAGATGTATAAGATAAAGAAAATTTTATGCCTGATGGGTATGGATCATAAAAGGATACATGCTTATCCTAATGACTATATATTATACAAAAATAAGTATCAAGAGCTACACAGGTGTTTGAAATGTAAGACCTGGCGTTACAAAGTAAAGAAAGATTATGGTGTTGATGGTGATGAGATCATAACTAAAAGTCCTCTTATGAAGGTATCAAGGTATCTTCCAATAATACCACATTTTTAATGTTTGTTTACTAATCTAATAGAGGCAAAGAATTTGATATGGTATTTTGATGAGAAAATATTTGATGAAAAACTTCGACATTTGACTGATTCTCCTCAATGAAAGATAATAGATTGCATGTTTCCTGAATTTGATAGCAATCCAAGAAACCTTTAGCTTAGGCTTTATATGGATGGAATCAACCCATATAGTAATCTTAGTAGCACACACAATGCATGGCCAATTTTATTGGTTATTTACAACATACCTCTTTAGTTGTATATAAAGTGCAAGTACATAATGTTATCTTTAATGATTTTGGGATCAAAACAGCCTAAAAATAATATTGATATCTAGTTGGCACCTTTGATCGAGGACCTAAAAATGTTATGGGAGGAAGGTATTGAGGTATTTGATGCTTATAAGAAAGAGCATTTCAAGTTGCACACCATAATTTTCACCATAATAAATAACTTTCCTGTTTATAAAAACTTGTCAGGATATAGTGTTAAAAGGCACAATGTCTATCCTATATGTGAAGAAGGAACACACTATTACCATCTTAAGCATGGAAGAAAAATAGTTTACCTTAGTCATTAAAGATTTCTTGATTGGTATCACCCTTACCATAGATTGAATAAGGCTTTTAATGGCTCATAGAATTATGAAATGGCTCCTAATACTTTGATAAGAGAGCAAGTTTATCAACATGTAGAAAGAATGAATATTATCTTTGGTAAGTGTAAAAAAATGCAAGTGAGAAGAATTTGTAAAAAAAAAAAGGGTCATTATCTTTCTTATTGGTGAAGTCCACATGTGAAGCATAGTCTTGATGTGATGCATGTGGAGAGAAATATATGTGATAGTCTTGTTGGTGTGCTCTTACACATAAGTGGTAAGATCAAGGATGAAATAAATGACAGACTGAACTTGGCTAAAATAGGAATAAAAAAATGCTTGCATGCACAAAGAGAAGATGAGAAGAGAGCTTATTTGCTACTATAACGCACACATTATCCAAAGATGAGAAAAGAAGTTTGTGTGAATATTTACACAGTATTAAAGTGCCACAAGGTTATTCTTTAAATGTTAGAAGACTTGTCTCGATGAATAATTTGAAGTTAATAGGTTTGAAGTCTCATGATTGCCATATGTTAATGCAATAAATTTTACTAATGGCTATTCGAGGTGTTATGAAAGATAATGTGAGACACATTATAACTAGATTGTGTATGTTCTTCAATGCTATTTACAACTAAGTCATTGACACTAATAAGTTAGATCAATTGAAAAGTGAGGCTTATATCATTTTATGCCAATTAGAGATGCACTTTCCTCTTATATTTTTTAACATCATAGTGCATTTGATAGTTCATTTGGTTAGAGAAGTAAGGCTTTGAGGTCCTGTTTATCTAAGGTAGATGTACTCTTTTGAGAGAAACGTGAAAACTTTAAAAGGGTATTCCAAGAATCCATACTAGCTTGAAGCATTAATTATTGAATAATATATGGCTGAAGAGGCTATTGAATTTTGTATTACATGTCTAAAAGAGTTAAAGGTTGTTAGAGTTCCTCAAACTCAATATGAGGGAACAAGACTTGCTAGTAAGGGAACACAGGAGGTCAAAGTGAAATGTATGTTCCATAAAGAAGTGTTGTAAGCACATTTGTATATCTTAAATAACATGAAAGAAGCCTAACCTTATTTAAGTACTCATGAAAAGTTGTTGAAAGACAAGTATCCAAGAAAGAATGAGATGCTGTTGGCTAACGAGTACAATAAGACTTTTAAAAGGTGGTTAAAAGAAATAATTATGAATGGGACTAGTGTGTCTAATATAATAACATAGTTAGTTGAGGGACCTTATTTTAAAGTTGTATGTTAAGGCAGATATGATATAAATAGATATTCCTTCTACATGAAAGCCCAAGATGATAAAATCACCATGCAAAATAGTATAGTGATGGTAAAAGTAGAAGCAATGCATTTTTTCAATTCAAAAGATAATAACCCATAATTAGCTTCCATGGATTATTATAAAGTGATTGAAAAGATATGGAAAGTAAACTACACCAAATTCAAAATACCTATTTTCAAATATAAGCAGGTCCTCTTTAATACCATTGAAATAAATAAGGAATTTGAATTTATTTTAGTTGATCTCAATAGGGTTGGTTTTAAAGATGAGCCCTTTATTTAGCAAGTCAATCGAAACAAATATTTTATGTCACTGATCTAATAAATAAATAGCATTATATTATACTGCAAGGTAAAAGACAGATTGTTAATATGGAGGATGATGACTCAAGTTTCAACCTTGATGAAACCCTTCTATTTACTACAATTTCACCTAGATCAACTGAAGTAGATTTGGTCGATAATGAATATGCAGTTAGAGATTATCACTATGAAGGAATTTGAGAAAGTGAATAAAGTATGACCTCAATTAGTAAAAACAATCATTTTGTTTTCTCTTAATAATTCATTTATTTATTTTTATATATTTAATTTAAATGCAGATTACTTACCTATCTCATTTTTTTTAACAAGAACATAGAAGGTTCTGGTGAGGATGTTGGTAACACATCTAATGCATTTAAAAAGAGAAGGGTAAGGGTGGTATAAAGTTGAAGGAGTTGGCTTTACATCGAGGTACTATAAAGAGGGTACATTTAAATTTTCATGATGAGAGAAGACTATTTGGTCTAAAAGAGGATAAGTTCATAAGTTATATAGGCCTTATGGCCCAATCCAAGGCTAGCATTTTATACTATAAATGGAAGGAAGTACCACAAGTTACAAAGGACATGATTTAGAATGATATTTTGGTATGGAAATTTTTATTTTTATCTTATTGTTTCAGTTATACTTCATGTTATTAACTTATTTTATAAATATTATACCTTGTAGCTTACTTATGATGTCTCTCTTACCCCTAAGATGAAAAAATATTGGCTTCAATAAATACATGATTGATGAAAAGATTTTAAGTCAACATTGAGCAAGGAATACATTCGAGGAGAAAAGAAGAATAAGGATCCGTGTTTGGGATACAATGTTATTAATCAAGAGACTTGGGCATTATTTGTTAGGTCATGGGGAGATCTTAAATTTCAAGTACATTTTGACTCAATTTTATTAATAAAATCAATCACTGACTTGGTTTATTTTTTTAAAAATATACATTTGACTTTGTAGAAATTTAATGATAGAAATTAAATGTACTAAACAAAGAGAAACAGTCCAAAAATAAATATCAATATTACTTATCCCATGGGGGATATCAGAAGCTGGATAAGAAGCTTGTGAAAGCCGATTGGAAGGAATTTAAGGAAGCTGCAAGATTAGATCCCAATATTGTTGTTAATCTCTCACCTCCTCCAACTTATGAAAGAAAATGGAAAGAGGCAAGGATCAAGAAAGGCTAGTATATCATTTTAGAGTCTGCTAAAGTTGTTGCAAGGATTATGAGTAATTATACTAAATGACTTAAATTGAATCTTAAATTTTGTGCTTTTCCTTCTTTTATATTATAGGATTCACTTTAGGAACAAGCTTTTCAAGATTTATTTCAATCTATTGGGAGAATGGACATCTTAGCAATAGCAATTGGAACACCAAAATATCCTAGTTGTGTTAGAGGGGTAGGAAAAGTAGTTTCAAGCAGTACTTTGGACTAACATCACAAAAGTTAGGAGATGTATTTAGAGGTGAACTTGATGAGCTACTAAATAGGGTTACTCAAAAGTACAAACAAGATTGCATGTTGTTTTGTGAGCAGCTTCTTCAAGAGTTCAAATCCATAGTCTTTAATAAAGGAACTATGCAAGGAACGAAGCAAGAAACTAAGCAGCAACAACCTCAGGTTTTCAATTATTTTTATTTAGGTAAATATTTAGTCTTGTCTATTTTTCTTATTTTACATTTAACCATTTCACTTATTTCTCTAGACTTCTCATGTGCTTCAAAGCACAAAATATAGCCATAATCCATAAGAGACAATAGTGCATGCCTTTAGTCCCTCAGTAGATGATGAAACTCCTTGTTTTTTTTATTTGAATAAGCCCATGAAGAGGGTTGTTACTACAATTCAGGTATACATGCTTAGAAAACAATCCATCATATCACTATTTCATAAGACCAAGTCAAGGTGTTAGTTGAGGTTGTTCTTGAGCCTCATGTGACAGCATCCTTCCCCCACTCATGAGGTTGTAAAATTAAGCCAAATCTTGGGTCACTTCATTCTATGGCCTAAAAGACTTGTTGACATGGAGAGTTAATTTCAATAATAAAAAATGCTTATTATTATTTGATTTTTTGTTTAAATTAATTTATATAACTTGTATTCGTTTGATGTGTCATTGGAATCCTGAGGATGTTAAGAACTTCCCTTATCTACCACAATTATATGAGTTTTTTAAGGCAATGACAAAGACAATCAAGTGGACAATACCTAAAAGAATTGTGCTCGTAGATAAGTTATATCCTTTTGCAATTGATGAGAAAAATATCTTAGATTTCCTATTGAGGAGGAAGCAAGATATATCCTGGGCCATGTCAACAATTTTGTTAATTTATTATTTATATTTTATCTCTTTTTTTATTTTAATTTATATGCATTAATTTTGATCTCTTTTTGTCAATAAATTTCTCAAAAATCTTTGCACTGGGTCTAAAGAAAATCAATTTAAATTTTTGTGTCCAACTTTTGTGATGCCAGCTCACAATGATATCCACGATAAGACAAGATACGTGAGCAATACTAGTTCAAAAATAAAATTACCATGTTACCTAGCCCTAATTCTCGAAAGGCATATTGTTTATATTTATGCATATATATTCAGCTTGGTAATATTTTTTTTTTGTTTTCATACTGATTATATTCATTACATGTTGTAGTTATCACTGATCTCTTTATGTTGTATGCCCGTATTTGCACAAGATTTACTAATTTTTCTCTACGGGCAAGCAACCTAATGGTAAAACTAAAGATATATTTAACACGTAAATTAATGTTATTTTTATAAACATTAGGTTTTTTAGATATTTAAATTACTTTAATAACTTTTTTTTTAATTTAAATTTCATTATAGTTCATTAAAGATATATTAAATAATGGGGAAAAGCTGCCGCCCACCAAAAAATGGAACAAAAAAATGGCTTATCGACTTGGATATTCTCAAAAGTGAATAATTTTTATTCAATGTTCTTCATCCACAATTATTCTATACATATTTTTATTTATGCTGATCATTTGATTTTTATTTTTCTAGTACCATTGACAGATAGGGAGTACGGAGTGGATACTATATTATCTGTTAAATGTATGAGATTATTCAATTCAGTACTAATGAGAATATACACTTGTTATGTATTTTAATCTCAATGAAAATTTAAAGAGGGGCTATAAAGGCTTTGGAATTTTACTAGATCTAATAAAAATCTTATAAAAATTTGTAACTTTTTGACAATGAGTACCCCTACACTAGTGATGAGATAAATGACATTTGAAATAATTTGACAAGTCAACTTCTTCAAAAGCTATTTACATAGTTCAGATTTTATAGTTTGTTTAGTTAGAATTTTAGCTTGACTTATAGGTAAGTTAGATGGCTAGAAACTTTGCTTAGTATATTATTGTAGTTTGTTAGACTTTGAATGTAAATATTGAACACTTGAATAGATAATGACTTTGGTGTTCTTTTGGCTTGTATATACTTACATTGTTGCTGTTGTTATTTGTTTAGGCACATTGGCTGTACATGTTAAGCTGTTGTTATTGTGAAAATTTGCATGTTTAATTAGTTGTAAAGGAAAATGCTGATTGGTTATTTAAAAAAATTAAATAAATAACATCACTTTTATAGAAACGGAGGCCGTTTATATTAACAACATCCCTTTTTCCAAAAAAATAAAGGTCCATTTTTTTTTAAAAAAAGGAACATGGTTTTTATTTTTCACGTCTCTCTCAAAAATGATGTGGAATTGTCAACTTTTTATATCACCTTGATATATGCCCCCCACTATAGGGATGTAAATACCTTTAAAAAAGCAACGTGAAAAGCCTTTTGTGTAGTAGTAAAAGTACCTTTTGTACTAGTGCCATTCTATTCACATCCTTTCTATCATCCAATATTTATGTGAAAGCATTTATTTGTGTCATAATACTCTCTACCAATATTTCAATAAGTTATGGACTATACATTGAGAAGAAACTTAATTTTTATACTAATTTTCCTCAATGACAAATATGATAATAGTTGAAGTATAAATTCACACTAACAACATTATAAGAAGAGCTCTTGATTCAACAAAAATCATATAAACAACATTTTTGAGGTAAAAAGGTCGCTTCTTATTGCTTTGAATAGATCAGTCTACAAAATTGACTATCATAAATAAATATACTTTCCCATATGTATTATAAACAAAAAAGTCTATACATAAACCATTATAAAGTGATTACCTAAGAAATAATCCAGCAACTGGAATGCTACAATCTAGTTGAAATCCTGACCTAATTCGATGTTAACAAAAGAAAAATAATGAAAAGTGAGTTTCACTAGCTACAGTTAATGAATGTTTGTGATTTTTAAATGGCGAGGGTAACATTGGTCTTCTAAAAATAATTTAGAGATAAAATTACATCTAAATTCATAAAAAGTGGGTCCTACTAGTTATAGTAACAGACGTTTAGACGATGGGAGCAATATTGCTCTGAATTAATTTGTTTAGGAGTAATAGTACTATGATAAGTAATTTAGGAAAAACATTACTCTTTAAAAAATAGTTTAGGGGTATAATTATACCTTAACTCTTATTTATAATATAATTTTTTTGGCCTAAATTTATAATATAAGTTTACCAGAACAGAACTGCTTGTGTTTTATCCATATATTCCAACATTGAGCACTGACTTTTACATATAATTTGCCTTGAGTTTTCAAAATTAAAGTCGCTGTCAACAATTGTATGCCAAATGCACACCACCCAACCTGTGAAAATCTTTTGTCTTTATTTGTTTTTCTTCTCGTCAAAAGCCTAAAACAACATTAATCACTGAAATAAATTGAAGACACGTTATAAATTTTTTAAAAAATCATTAAGTTGGAAAACATGCATGAATATATACTATCTAAGTGCTAGCCAATGGGGAGTCAGGGATTGGATCTAACAAAATAGAGCTAGCCTTTAGAATATGATAAATGAAGGTTTGAATTTGTATTAGAAGAAATGATCATATTTAATATTAAATATTGAATCGGATTGCTTCAAATAAAAAAAATACATGCACACGAAAAAATATATATACAGGTGTTTGGATCGGCCAATACTATACATTTATGACCGTATAGGTGCTGGGCTATGAGACGAAACATACACAAATAATTAGTCGTACAAAACGACCCTAATTCCCCTCATTCAGATAATTTTTTTTTTTCCTGGAAAATTTTATATTGCATTGTTTATGATAGATTTTACCTTGCTTTTGATATTACACATGCGTACTTACGCGCACCCTCACACAACTTTAATCCATCAATTATGGTAAGATGGTTAATTATAATGAATGAAAGATAAGTCTAAAAAAATATTTAAAAAAACGCAAACTTGTTATGATATTTCATCCCATCGTTATTACCCTCATTAGTTTAGCTCTTCATGCAAGGCAGGGAGAATTTTTTTAAAAAAAAAGAAATTGGCATTAATTGCTTTCCCACTTCCGGTGCATTCCCCTACAAGCATACATTGAATCTCAGCTCTAGCTCTCCTTAAATCTGAGGAAATTTTCTGACCCGTTGTTGCGAGCACAGATAGTCTTGTTCGTGTCGCGGCGAAACTTGTTGAGCTCTCGAGCGTCGTTTTGCGTTGGCGTTTATTTTTCTTGCTTTTGGGTATAACTTTGACGTGTGCATCGTTTTGATTCGACTTTAATTTGAAGTTTGAATTATCCACACTGACACTGTTCACTTACCAGAGGCAGCGTGACTCAGCAGCAAGGGGATCTTCTTTAGAATATTCTGCTTGCATTTTATTTCAATTGTAATTAAATTTGGTAATGCCATCAATAAATGACAGACAGCGGAGGAAGACGATATGGCGGTGGCAAATAAGAGAGATGGAAGAAGGGCGGTGAGTCTAAAAACCCACTTGGTCAGGAAAAGTTGCAATTCCTTTTGTAACATCTCCGTTGAAAAATATAACACTTTTTTTTTAAGATACTAAATATTAAAAAATATTAAATATTTTTATTTTTTTTTAAAGTGCAATTGTTATTTTTTTATAAAAAATCTCTATTGAATAAATTATTTTATATTTATTTTATGATAAAATATCCTATTAAATAGGGGTAAATATGAAAAGATAAGGTTAGTTTGAAAATAAATAATTACATTTTTAGGGGTGAGATTTGATTAAAAATATCTCATATTTTTTAACAAAAAAGAATATATATTTTCAATACTTATTTATTTTATATAAAATATTTATCTAGCAAGTCATATGTGTGTGTGTGTACGTGAATTATGTGGAAAGAAATTATATATTCTCTTGCATTTGACTTGCCTAAAGATTATTTTAATATAGTGTATAATTATTCTTTTTTAGGAAATAATTCTATTCGAGATATATGACTAGATACTAAATTACTTTTGAAAACAATATAGGAGAGAAGAATATGGGTGAAATTTTTTCATTATACTACAATGACAATGATTACAAGACGTTTCTTCACTTGAAATATTACTAATCTAATCAACCTACTTAAGTAATAAACAAACCCCAAATATGGGGACTAACCATGATGTATGTGATGATCAAATTAACCTCCCTCTTTTAAGTAGAATTAAAACTCCTTAACCTCTAAACATGACATGGCATTAGGGTGAAAATAAGTCAGGTGGAGCTAGTTTTTGGTCAAATAGGTTTGAATCTAACTTGAAGCTTATATAGAGTTTTTTTTACAACTCAAGTCTAAACTTACTTAAAAACACTGCTTGACCTGAAAGCTTATTTAACAGTAAATATTTTATGTAAGCTTACATATTAATTTTAAACATATTAAATATACTTTCAAACTATTAAAAATCTATATCTATATAACATGATTTATCAATTCTAATGTATAATGATTAAAATGACTTACCAATTACAATACAACAATAAATTAAAGTACCAACATTAAAATTAAGGTTAAGGATAAAAAAAGCCCCTAACATACACATGAAGGGTTACAAATAATTTTAAACTTAATTATGAGTTATTTATATTTTTCAACTTTAAAAAATTATTAACTTACCTAATAGCTTCATTATACAGGTCCCACACATGAATTTTTTAATATTTTATATTATAACATATTACTTATGGCCCCCACATAACTTGTTTATATTTTTTCTCCTCTCTCTCCACCTTCTCTCTCCTCTCCATGCACACATCTTCGAAAACCAACCCACGGATTCTCTACTCAACCTCACTGATTCATCACATCATGCCTCATAAACATGTTAGATAATTATTTTTATGATTTTTTCCATGCCATAAACACAAGTGAATTATACATACATACATTCCATCATCCTCCACAACCTCACCTCCCCAACTTTTCCTCTGGCATCTTCTATGAAGTATAACCAAACTTTGGTGAGTAAGAACAGGGGTAAGCTGATAAGAGAAAATTCATCAATATAAAGGAATAAAATGTTCACTATGGGAAGATTTTGCCAACTTTATTGCCTCATCATCAGCTGTAAAATTAATTAAAAAAGAATCAATGAAACGCCGGTGACCGATGTCAGAGAGAAGCAGTAAAAATAGAGCATTCTATTGTTTCTCTTTGTTTAATCATGGATGGACGACATCAGGATTCTCTTATATTCTTTCTCAAATATCCGGCGCAGTTCGATGAGAGAAATCTCCATTGGCGATGCCGTCACTGAGGAGCTCGCTTCTCCTTCCAATACTCTCTCTATTCTTGCTCACGAGGTGAAGTCTTCATCGGCGGTGGCAATTTCAAAACTTCTGATTGTGTATGAGTTGAGTGGCACCACCAGTTATAAGATGAAGAGCGACGTTAAGGTGAATGGTTTGGGAGTGGTAGACAGTGAAAGAGATGTCAACGTGGCACTATTCCATTAGTCAAACTTATTTTAAAGGTTAATGTCCATTTCATTGAATGGTCTTCTTCTCCTACCTAAGACCCCACAAGTATAGATACTGGAGGTTGTTTTCTTCTCCATGACTTCATCATCCTATTTGACGATATCTCCGTCCACGGCTCCTTCTGGGAGGCGTCACAGGCGGACTTCGGGAGGAGGTGTTGATGGTGACAGAGTTCTCTCTCCCCTCCCCTTTCATACATGCATGCATCTTCTCGAGACTCGCCCTTGCTCCTTCATGATCTACGCGGTCAATCTACAGGAAGAAGCTACCAACGATAATGATGAGTACCAGCACTTGCTGCCACGACTGAAGACGAGGCAAGGAGTGAGAACTCAGCCTAGAGGAGATGGACGTGGTGATGCAAACTCCAAGTGCTCTAGGTGAGAACTCAGCCCAGAGGAGACGGACGAGGAGACGGCCGATCGGTGATTCGGAGAGGGAGGGTGAGAGAGATAAGGAGAAATTTTTAAATAATAATGTGGGTCCACAAATAATATTTTATAATAAAAAACATTAAAAAATTTATATGTAAGACCTACGTAACATAATTATTAGATAAGTTAACGTCAGGTAATGGAATAATAAATTTTTGAAACTGAGGGTTTTAAATTATTCATAATTAACTTTAAGGTTTTTTGTCTGTATTTCAGGAATATTTTTAACCTTTAACTCTTAAAATTAATACATATGTCCAATATGAATGAAAACATAATTAAAAAAAATTTATTAAAAATCAAATAGTAAAATAATTGTGTATGTAATATATTATACAATAATATATATGTGATTAAAAAAAATTTATTAAAAATCAAATAGTAAAATTAATATATCATACATCTTATTTTAAATACTGTGATTAAATGATTTTCATTTTCCCCCAACAATAAGTTATGATTAAGTAATATTATATTTTTTGTGTTGGTGAGACATTAGGGTGTGTTTTAAAAAAGGATATGACGGTTACTTAATCGTCTTTTAATCTGACCCTTTGATATTTAATTACTCTAACTTTCACGGTTGTTTATAGTAAATGTTAGATCCCATGGACTCTGCAGTGTAATTTTCCTAAATATTCGTTGTTAGCGTTGCTAATTTGTCGCATTTTTCACTAATAAAATAAGACGAGGATTGTCTCCATAGATTTAAAAAATTGTTAGTAATTATTAAATTTAAAATTTTAAGAGACATTATTTAATAATCTAAAATTTATGAAAATATGTTGACGTAAGGAGTATTTATATCTGGCGTCACAAATTTACTTCAGCAAAATACTTTTGGTCGGGGTTGTAGTTGTAATATGATACTGTCGAGTCCATGATCAGTTAAAATATAATAGTCGTAAATCAATTGAATAATGTTAAGTATACATACTCCATAACCCAAATTGCCATGCACCATGCATGTTTTGATACTATTCCTAGAATATATACACTCCCTCCTATTATAATTATGAAGAAAAGTTATTAACTTCAAGTTTATTAAGAAATGATAATAAAAATATTTAATTTTGTCAAAAAAAAAGTTTGACATTTTAATTTTACCCTTCACATGAAATGAATAACCACAATAAAATGTATCTATAAATTAAAAATTTGCCAACAATTTGATAAAATTGAGGAGAGACAATATTTAAAAAAATAATTAACTACTATATTTTTACTTACATTGAAGACAAATTAAAGTTAAAAGTTTACTGAATAATTAAGAATGGAGGAGCATATTGCATCACGGAAAAGCCTACCAAAGCATTTTAATTTGTGTGTGATCATACAGATGTCATAATGAAGGGCACCATTTGGTGGCGGGTCATTCTCTACCATATAGAAGTTCGGTTCCTGATCCAGCTATGTGCGTGCAGTGCATGTGCTTTTGCGCCGGGGTAGATAATAGATAGGTACTAAAAAAAAATTAATTAATTTAAATTAAATTTTAAGTGTTAAACTTTATGAATTCATAAATTTATCTTTCAATTTTATAATTTTATTGTAAAAATTTGTAACTTATTTTTTAAATTTTAATATGGTTGAATTATAAATAAAATTATTTTTATTATTAAAACAAGTTGCAAATTCACCATAACAAAGTTTTAAAATTGAAAACCAAACTTAAAAATTTTTAAAGTTTGATATTTAAGATCTAATTTGAATTACTTGATACTCTTGAGACTTCATTGTCATTCTTTCTTTGTTCTGGGCAAGCCTCCATAATGCAACTAACCGAACCACTTATTTTCCCTTTCCACACTTACTATTACCAAAGGAATCCCAAACAGCGTGTACTGGGATGCATATATTGTCTGACCAGAAATTTCGAATCTGAAGAGAATGATCATCACTACCGCAACGTCTGGAAGCTGTGTCTTGTGCTGAAAAGGGAATATGATGGTGAAGTGAGAGCAGAGCATTTGGTATGAAGTCACTTTCCATACCAATTGTGGAATTATTTACAGCTTCAGTCACTCAACTACGTACTATTTTAATCCCCGCACCTGCATCATCACCGGCCACCACCTTCTAAAATAGTTTCCCAACCAACCCTACCATTTTTAATAGCCCAACTTAGTAATTAACTTTCATTCATGTGGCTGCCTCCCGTGTAGAGTACATTATCAGCAACGTCGCTTCTTCTGATCTTCTTTCCGGTTGTGGCTCAGCACTTCAAAACTTTGAAAAATAAGCGCTGCAAAAGCCTTTTTCTTTGGATTATATTGTCTACGTAATAAAAAATAATAATACTTTCTAGTTTGATTTGTAAATGGGATGTATAGAGTAATGGAGAACTCCAATTCTATCACACAGGTTAAGAAATGTATTGTGTCCAGTGTTCATATTTTGTTTACATATAACTCCCTCTAATTTTTACCACGTCGATGAATTTATTAACTCTCTTATACAAATTATAAGAATTAGCTACAGATTGGGTTAAAGTATAATTTTGTCTTTAAATTGTAAGTTTAGAAATGTGAAATTCTAACTTATTTTAGTACAATGTTTCCCTTAACATTTAAAAATGATATAATATTAATCATATTATTAACAAATATTAACTTTAATATAGTTAATTGATCATAAAATGGCATATCAAAAATCACAAAAAAAATTATAAACAAATACCTTATAAAGTTATAGTCTCAAATGGTCATGGCTCTTACATACAGGTTGAAGGTAAAATTACCTTTTAATCCTTATAAATTTTTTATTATACTAGCCAAAAAAATTCTGTGTCTCGTAAAGTCAGTATAAAAAGACAATGTAATCATAAACTGCGGGTATTTTTTTTTATTAATGTTTAAAAGAGATCAGAATGAAAACAAAAGCACCAAGTTGATGATAATCTTTGTTAATTAATTAAACAAGTGTCAGAAAACCCAATGGAAATCATATAGTAGCAAGTTGCTATATATAGCATCATTTGTTACTTGTCTCCAAATTCATTGATCGCTAACACTATTTATTAATTTACTAATTAATAAGTTCGCGTGCCCCCAGAAAGGTGAAGCATATACTTGGGTGGTCCTGACTGAACATAATATCAGTAGTGGAGCGCGCCTAGTTGTGGCCACTCCACGGTCAACATTCACAAATGTCATGATTGAAGAAGCTCTTATAAATTATTACAATCGAAAGTCGAAACCAATCAACTATGCTATGTGTAGGTTCCACGGGAAGCATAAAAATAATGTATATATTAGTGTGCAAGTGAATCAAATTTACATGTTGGAATGACGTTACAGTTATGTGGTGGTGGCATGAAAAATACAGAGCAGCGTCCTGGATTGGATGTATAGTGGGGACACGTTCATTTAATCCAACTCAAAACGTATACTTGGGCTCAATTAATTAATTATTGACACCCGGATTTTTTTCCATAAACAATTTGCTTATCAAATCTATCAGCATGATTACAAAAAACCGTACGTGTGTTAACTTCATTCTTTTAACCATTATTTTATTAATTATTAAATGGTTGCCCTAGTTGGAGGCATTTATAGCTTTTTTGTTTTGTTTTGGTCTTTTAAATGCAAGGCGTGCGCCTTTCCATTTAACCAGCATGAGTTTCCTATTGCATTGTATTTAAAAAATACGAGTAGTATTTCCTTTATTAATTAATCCATTTCCTCGATTTGTGTAACGCATATAATTCGATTGTTTAATCATGGTCTGGTATCGTTCTACATTATTAAAACTAGCGATGCCAAACAATAGTTTTTAGTTTATCAAGGGAACAATGTTAACGGACAAATGTAGGGCTTTAGTCGATAATCTATGAATTAAAAGAGTATTCTTCCATGATCTTTTCTTTCTTTCATCGATGAACAACAGATAATCATCTTCATCTTTTATTCTTTATATCTTGTAAGAGAAGTCGGTTCTACAGTGCTCATCCCATTTTTTTAAAAAAATTATTCCAAAAGAAAAGTTTATGATAACATATTTTGAAAAAAATTAAAATATGTTTTTATTATAGCTTTGTCTCCCAAGCGATAAACTCCATGCACATATCTGGGAATAAAACTTTGAATGATAGGTTATATTTATAAATTTATAATTATTCAGAAAATTCTATTTTATGCCTTTTAAATACTATTTTTAATACTGTAATTATCAACTTTAATAGTTATTCCATATTCATCTTCTATTAGTTTTTAATATTTCCATCTTACTTTTTTGGTGCTAGTTAACTGTGTAAAGTACAAATTGCAGTTAAAAATATAAGAGTGAGGGATGCGAGTTTAGTACAAATTCAGAGAACCTAAGTTTTATTTAATTATTTAATCATTGAAATGCCAGCAAGGGATGATGGGGACTTGGGGAGTGACACAAATACATTTCTTAATATTATAATCCAACTCGTTGACACGTGCAGGGTCCGTGTGTGCCCACAAATATAAATATTCCAGGAGAGGGAAAGTAGAGTACTAGGTTTGTGTCTGGTTGCAGGCGAAGAACAGACTCAAAATGGCCAAGTTGTTGGGATATATAAACACACTTTGAGTAGAAAGGGATGGGTTCATGCACCTAGGACCACGGGAAAGCCCATTTTAATATATGCGTGTCAGCGTGCGACTTCTCATTCTAGTGCCGTGTTAAGTCTGCGCTTAGTAAGCACTCACCTAATTTTATTTATAAATTATATTTTAAAAAATATATTTAATTTTAAAAATATTTTTATAAAACAAAAAAATAATATAATATTATTTTTTAAATTTATTATAAAAAATATATTTAAAATTTTACATATTTTTATTTTATACTTTTTTTATATCAATATTAATAAAATTAATGAAAATAACTTATATAAAAATCGAAAAGTACTTACTCCCGACCCATTTATGAATTATTTTTATTAATTTTATTAATATCAATACAATAAAATAAGTAAAATTTTAAATATAATCTTCAAATAAAAAGAAAAATAAAAAATAATATAATATTATTTTTTTTATTTTTTTCTCTATTACTTTTTAATAGTAATTTAAAAATTTTAATTTAAAATAAAATAATATCATTAATTAATGATCTATAAAGTAGATTAGGTTATAATTTTAGAATGTTACTAATATATACGATCAGGGAGTGGTAAGTAATATTTTTTTATTGAAATTTAACTTCTCATCCTTAATTTTCTTTCCCGATTATTAACGCTTCAACCCTGATAGATTTTAAATTGGGAACACCCCAATACTTATTATTATTTTTTTTACTCAATGACTCAATATAATCTCTATAAACCACAAATTAAATACTGAATTGTCCCGGGTCAAGGTTCAATGAACGGAAATTTAAAAAAAAAATTTGGGGACTGATTATGTCATCTCTATTTTTATTACATACTTCTCTAATTCAATTTATAGAAAGAAGAGAATATTTATTTTGGTTTTATTTATAAAGACCTCTCTGATTTTTATATTTATTTTTACTCTTTTGCTTCCATTAAATTATGAAAAAGTTGCTGTATTTTATTTTAAAAAATATATTTTTTAATAGGAGTAAAAATTAAAAAATTATTGATTTTTTAGACTTATTTCATAAGATTTAATGTTTTCTTTAATTTTTGAAAGACATGCTGCAAATTATAATATATTGTAACACTACAAGGGACCATGCGCATGGCATGAAGCCCATCATATTATTCATAAATATACATGTAAATAATATAGATGGTTTAATTTGCAAGAAGCAACACAAATTGTTGTTGTCATTAGATGGGGCAGTGAGATGAGGACCAACATGTAGACACATTCAAGTGAACCGGGGTAATTTTAATATTTTTCAAAACCGAATCGGACATTAAACTAAAAAGGTCAGCAGTTCACGGTTCGCATGATTCAATCGGATTAGACCAATGGTCAAAACGATAACATAATAATTAAATTAAAAAATTATATAGGTATATTATAATCTAAATATAAAAAATAAACATGAAATTACTACTTAACTAAAAGAAAATAAATATTTTAAGTTTATCATGACTTAATAAGCCACATGATATAACATAATGTCAAATGATTAAAAAATTAATCATGTTTTAAAAAAATCAACAAAAAAATTTTAATTTCTTTTCGAACAGTTCAATTTTTGAAAATTAGATCTAATTTAGTCTGAGGGTCAATCCAAAACGGCCCAACCTTTAAAATAGTTTTATATATTGATGGGATCAAAATCCAAACCGATCGAACTATCCGATCTGATTTTAAAATCACTGATAATCCAACTGTCCAAGAGTGCTTTCCCAATTCACATCTGGAAAAGGCATTATTGAAAATAGACGCGGGGTCAATAATTTTGCAGTAACAATATATATGCATGACCGTTAATTCATACAACAAATTAAAAAAATAGGGAACCCCTAATTAGGATGTACTGGCGGATGATGTTATTATAATACATGATGAAGCACAATGAACTACTAATTTGCTGCGTGGTCCTTGAATGCCTCGGGTGAGTTTCTGAAGCTCTAAAGTCCTTTTGGCGCAGCTAGTAACGTGGAAGCTAGTAAGGGCAATTTGATCGGAACAGCTTAAATTACAGCATACATGGAATCGTACGTGCTATATATTATTTATATTATGGTGTTGGCTCTTTCCTTATGGCCGATAGAGACAGTGCTCGTCATCATACAGATGAGAGACATGAAAATAAGATCGGGCGTTGGGTTGTGGTGGTTAATTGAATACTAAAGGGAGGCAGAGTAGGGTAGGCGTCCTTTTAAATCTTATGTCTCCATGTTTTGTTTGTTTTAGAGATCAAAGACACAACGCAAGTGGCTTACGTCGCACAGGCATGGCTCCTTCTAATTCCCTTCCTCCCTCCATATAATCCCTATGTCTCACGGAGTGGCACCCTGCGTGCTTGTGTCTTTTTTTCTTTTTTTCGATACTTCTTCCACTCTTATTAATAATATAAAAATAATTTTTTAATTTTATTTATAAGTTATGTGTCATTACTTTTTTTATCACAAGTTTCTTTATCCACCTTCCATTAAATAGTCATATAAAATATGTCATTAAGCTCTCCATTTGTAAGATATTTTTAAATAAAATTATATATATTAATAAAATTTATTAAATATATTTTATAATTTTACTTTCTCAAAAAAAAAATATAATTTTTTTAAAATATCATTCATTTAATACTCTATTTATACAAGAATATTAAAGAGAAGAAATACAATAAAAAAGGTAATATTGTCAAAATATTTTATATTATAAGACATTAAATCTCATTCAAAAATATTTTATAAATTAAAAAATAAAAGTAATATATTTAATAAGAGTCAAGTGAGGTATTTATTAAATTTTTAAATACGTTGATGAATTTTTTAAAAAATTATTAGTTCCCCCAAAACATGCATCGAGTGTCTCATGAACAAGTATAATTAAAAATACAAATGCTACCGTTCCTTTTCTCTCTCTCTCAGTTGGATACGCTCCTCATATCATCATCATCATCATCTTGGCCGGATTCAAGACATGTCTAGCCGCCTGGCTCCTTCGTTTTTATCTTTATGCGTGCATGATTGATTCATATATTCGACATTTACTTCATCCATATTATTTATGAGTCACATTTTTTATACTTTTTTACATTAATATTGTGAGGTTAATAAAAAAAAATTATAACGAAGATTGGAGGAGTAATTTGTAATTTCAGAAGTAAGTACGTCTGTGTGTGCGATTGATTTTATAGTTGAATTGAATAAATATAATTTACTCTCACCGGCGGGATCATGAGGGCGTGATATTATACCAGCGCAGGTTCTAGCTGGCAACACCCTATTAATAGCAAATTGTACCTAACAACGCATTAAAATGTGTCATTCATATCTTGTGCATTTAAATATTCTCATCATACTCCTTTTTAAAAAAATCAGATACCATTTATTTACCATCAACATTGAGTTCAGCAAAAAGAACTTAACATTATTTGAATAGGATCTCAAATTTAAGCTTTGCATAAAAAAAAGTTCACGGTGAGATGTTCTTGATTCAAACTCAAATTTTAGATTTGTAGGCAATATTAATCAGACATTAATTAGATGATTGATTTTTCAAAAAACATCATATCATTTAGGTATACATGCACGATTGATGCAAGGTTCAACTGATGAATTTTTACCGCCCCAAGTAAAAGTATATTGTATTGTTGATTCATACACACACATGATGATGAGTGAATTGCCTATTTTACCCATATTATTTGACAAAGAGCCTAGTTGCATATACTTTTTCTTTTGATTTTTTTTATGAACAAAAATTTAGATGAGCCGAATCGATCGAAACCTGCCTTTAAGTTTAAAAAGCATTTACAAATATATACTTACAAATTATCCATAAATTAAACAAGATAGTATAATAAAGTATTAACTACTTAATAATAAATCCAGCGGGGTGACTTTTGGAAATGAATGAAGCTTCCACTAGGTTACTCTTATGGGGAAGGGCGAGTACATTGAAACGAATAAAGATTCGTTTCCCCTACCCCCATTTTTAAATATTTCTTTTTGGGCTTTTTGTATTTTGATTTCTCCTAGCTGCTTTCACAAGTCACAACCAGTGCTTGTTTTTCTTTTCTCGCTCTAGAACTTTCGTCTTCTACTTACCAACGTATCTTCTTCCTTATCTTAATAGTTATATGATTCGGAGTCCAAGTTTTGAAGCCATTTCCTTTGAAATACTGCGCATTCGTAAGCTGACTTTATCTGCGTAAAATATGTGTGTGTTGAGGACTGGGTCATCGGAAGAAATGTTTACAGAGGACGTGAAGATACATGGATCTGACTGAGGCCCCAACATATTGTTTCCATTTTGAACGACAACGTTTGAATTCCGTGCCTCCTTTTATGACTAATCGACATCAGCTACTACGTACACTTTCTCCACATTCAAACCTCCGCCCTCCACCTGGTCGTTTTGAATTTTAATCACTACTCCGATTCAACCAACTCCATCGTCGTTCCGTTAATTACCTACTCTCTGTAATATCTTTACCGGCCACGTCCTTCCACAATATTATGAAATGAATTTGGTTGTTCATCTCAGCAAAATCAGTTAATTAAACACAATCCACGCAAAACCTCTATAATTTATAGCTCGATCGAACTCGAACTATGAGAACATCTATGAAAAAAACCACGCCAAAGCATGATGATTTTAATATCCTGCATTCCCTACATATGGATATTGAAGACACGTACACAAGAAATTTCCCATATCTGGGCTTAATTTCTTCTTCGCGTCTGGGCAAAATGTACCGGGCACAATGTATTAGTTTTCTGCAGGTATTTATAACAGATCTTCTAGCTAACATTGACGGATTACATATATTCAACCCATTTCATCAGGAAAATCTAATCAATTCTTTCCTCCTATATATTACCAGCCGTACGTGCTATTAGATTATCCATCGGTTTGATGAAATGTATAGCATAAGAAGCATGCCGGATACATAGAATGGAAAACAAATTAACGCGCACAGCATCAACCACTAAAACAAAACAAAAAAAAAAAAACTCTCCATCTCATATATTTTACAGCGGTTGATCTACTCAAACAGACACTATATTGAACATACCGGTGGAAAGGGGGAAAAAAAAGATCAGACTCACATGAATCCACTTGCTGCAGAAAAGTGCTTTCTTTATTTATGTGTTGACGTAGAAAGTGAGAAGGATCTGATAATGGCGATAGTCAAGCAGCAGAAGAAAGGTTGGGAAGCTTGGAAGGAGAGAAGGCGAGGAGGAAGAGGAGGAATAAGATGAGAAGAGGAAGAAAGAGGAGGAGCAAAGGAGGAGGAGGAAGAGGAGGCAATACCAGAGGCAGAAACAGAATAGAGAGAGTGAGCAAAGCCAGAACCATGACTGAGTACCGTAACATGCACCTATCTCTAGCCTCGCTCCCTACCTTCAATATCTTATCCCTGCACTGTGTCCACACCTTCAAAATCAACATGGATTTTCCAGACTGGATTCCTTCAACAACAGATTAGATTTCTGTTATATATATAGCAGAAGATCATCTCATAACCACTGGGTGGTGTTGGTGAGTAGAGAGTGAGGATGTAGCGGAAGAGTTTTAATTTGGGAGAGAGATCAGAGAGAGAGAGGATTGATCGGGGTATAAGAAGGGGTGGTGGGGTCATGGTGTAAATGGAGCAAGGGTCAGTGTCATGGACCAGAGATACAATGTCTGGGTTCAACCAACTGAGATGTAGCTTTCATAAACAAATGTACAGTTACTATGCTTGTGTATATAATCATTTATTGATTGTGCAAGGCAGGGTCATGCATATGTCCTGCACCTTCACCTTTACTCTTATCCTTTACTCCTCCTTTTCTTTTTTCTTGCTTCTTTTTCTCTTTTTGGATTTTATCACCATCACTGTCCTCTTCGTAATTTCAACCATGTCCCTCCTTAAATGTTAATAATAATAGGCCCTTTACATTCCTCCTACCTACGTCTTCTTTCTGTCACTTGAGTTTTTCTTTCTTTCTTTCATTTGTTTTCCCTTATAAGCAAAGCAACGCCTCCTGCATCCTTCTATTTTACTTTTTCACTGCCATTTACTTTTTTCCATGGAGCAGTTACACCCTGTTTGGTTCGCATCAATGGGCCGGAATGGAAAAGCATGTACCATGACTATGATGTTTGGTTACGCAGGCCGGAATGCGATGTGAATAAATGAGGAAATTCTATCAAATTTTGGATGGAATGGTACAGGATTCTTGGAAAGGAGATGCGAACTGCGAAGTTTGTTGGTATTAATATTATTGTGAATTTTAACATTTTAAAAAAATAATATTTTTTCTCCAAAAAAATAATAATATTTTTAATTAAAATTTGTGAAAATTTCCGTACCCATGTTTTATTTTATACTGTAGGTATTACCTACTATTATTTGATCATATTTCCTTTTTTATTCTTTTATTATTTTCATTCAAACCAAATATAAATACAAAAACCAACTCATAATTTGTTTGCATCACATATTACAAATAAATCGGTTTATTGGATCAAAACACATCCCAATTTTTATTTTTATTCCTATTGTCAATCCCTCATTCTATCATAGCATAGCACCACGACTCTACAGGGGAAGATAATACAACCCACCAGTGAATGTGAGAAATGAATCTTATGAATTTGGATTTGAGTAAGTGAAAATTAATAAGTTATTTTTCTTTATTATTTCTTGTTATTCATTTTCGTAAAAATTAGCCTCCTTTCCTCCTTATCAATTTACCCACCTTTTGCATTGGGTTGTGGTTAATTACTTAATTATCTGGGCGATCAAGTCAGGTAAATTAACAGTTAACTGATGAATGTTGAAAATGGGTTCGAAAAACCTCCCATTTGGTGATCTCAATTCAAAGTGAGATTTGAGTAAGATTGTCCTGATCCATTACTTGTCAAGGAATTAACCAAGGTGAGATTTTTTGACCTAGGATAATAACATCTTTGTGCACTGTAAGATAAATAATGACAAATCAAAAAACATCTCTAACAAAGCTTTCATAATTTATGTAATTGGGATCCCATTATTTTCAATGGAGATCCCTATAATAATAATAATAATAATAATAATAAATACCTCTGTTAATAAAGGATGCAATCTACTATATAAAAACATAAATATTGTATATGTACACGGATATTCATGAGAACCATTTATTATTTGCAATTATTTATTAACATTATTTGTTATCTTACTTAGTTATTTGGTCTATAACATCTATATATCTTATTTTTTAATTTTAAATACCCTTATAATTTACTTTTCAGGTTTCTCTTTTTTTATTTTTGAATTAATTAATTATTATGAAACATAAGATATTAATTTTTTTGAAAAATATCGCGTCTAAAATATTTAAAATAAACTCTAGACAATTCATATTTATTTTTTAAAATAAAGTACAGTGTATCCGCTTTCTCGGTTGTGTTTGTATTTCAATTGAAAAAATTGATTATGAAAAAAATTAATTATTAGAATGTAATGATGCTTGAATAAATTTTCAGAAATTGGTTATGATAAATTTAATGATGTTTGGATAATTTTTTTAAAATCAATTTTGAGTAGGTGATTTTACTATTCCAAGTGACAAGCTAATAATGTTCAAAATTAATTTTTTTAAAATGGAATAAATTTTAACTTATTCCAAATGGAGTTTAGAAAAAATGGGGTATTTGGATAAATTTTTTTAAAAATGTAGTTTTAAACTTATAATTGATTCTAAAAAGGTATTCAAACAGGTCACTCAAAATTAGAAATAATCGATTCTAGCTAGTTGCCGCAACTTGGATAAAATTAAATAAATGTTTGACAGTTTGAGCACCAACTAGCAATAACTTCGGTGGATTTTTCTCCTCCATTCCAGCATCATACAGGACAAGAAGTTTTGTACAATATGATAGCTAGATAGTCACAACATTAGTAAATAAAAAAAAAAAAAAAGGAGCATTGTATTGTGATGTTACCCCCAAATTGATTTAAGATATATATATCTTTCTAGAGATGAAGGTTTTGTTGGCTTGTTCAATGAATCTGAGAATTTGATATAATACTTTACGTCAACAACTGGTATTTGGTTAGGAAAGTGTGGACTAAGCCAAAGTTTCCAAGGCCAGTTTTAAATTAAAGCCATTCCAGTCTCCAAAAAAGAACTTATACGTATATAGAAGCAAATATACTTATTAAAATAATTATATGTGGGCGAGAATAAAACTGGTTAATTAAATACTAAAACACGGAATTGAAAGTTATCGAACTGCAATGTATTTGCCTAACTGATGAATATAGCAACAAGTTTTCTAGAGCCGATAAGGACAGATCATGAAATTTCAAACGTAGCTCGACGGAGCTAGCTGCGTTTGTGTCATGATTCACGCAATTCTTATAATTTTAACCAAAATCACTTGCAGAGAGATGCATGCATTTATATATACATATATTAACACGTTAATCTCCATCCTCAGCTTCAAGCTAACTCAAAAACCAAGAAAACACGACCTGCGTGCTTAAAGTGCCACGTTTATATACTCTGTCTGGCGGCACACTTTTCTACTCACATCACTCCATCCATATCATCTAAACTAGCCCATCTGAGTGGGCTTTAATACAATATATGATTTTTGAAAATCAGATGATGTTGAAAAATATGCAGATATCGAAATCAATGAGTGGAGAGATTAGTCCAAAGTGCATTTAGTTGACGAAGATAAAGTGTTTTTAGTTCATTGAATCCTTGAATATATGTACGATAATAATGAAAGAGGCTTTTTGTCTGCTTTTTATCTTGAATACAAGGCCACAGCAAGCCGTGCAGATAGAAAAAATTAGGTCAAATCAAGACTCATAAGGAGACGACACCGTAAGAGTAGAACATAAAAAATTAAATTGTCAATATAATACTAACCTGGCCAGGTTTTGGTGGAGTCCATCTAGTGAGAGATCTATCTTGGTTTATCTGCATAATTTCAAGTTGGGATTGAAGGTACATGTGATTGATTATGCCTTAGGTGCAAGTGAAAATGATATTTTTGTTAGGTATGTGATCTTCAGAATAAATAAGCTTGCAACGCTCTTTTCAAATATTCCAACAAATGTGTGAAAAAAGCTTCCTCCAAGAGGTTCTTCTAGTATTGAGATTTCAAACATTATTATTTGTATTCTAAAGAATCTAGTCCTGCAAGGAAAGAGAAAAGAAAGCGTTAAGATTGGAATGTTTAACTAGTTTCGTCCATAGTTCCCTTAATTTTGTGCAATTGCGCAAAATGTGGATGGAGTTGTCAGGAGAGTTGCAACTGAAGGGGTAATCTCTTGTGGAAAGATCAAAGTTAATATGTAGGCAATTTCAAATAGCTTTTCAAAGAAAAAATTTAATCTTTTCATAAGTAGGCCAATTTCATATAATATTCCAAACTTTAATATTAGTATTCCCATCCTGACTCTTGATTGCTTTGTAGTCTAATTTGATTTTTGTCTGCTTTTTGAGAGATAGGATATGTATTCAATAAGGGTAAGCAATATACTTGAACCCACCCACCCAACCCGTTTATAAATGGGTCAATCCATACCTATTTTTTGAGGGAAGAAGAACGAGTAAGGGCGGGTGATACCCATATAAATATAAATGGGCGGGTGATGGGTTAGCCCTCAAGTGGCCCATACCCGCCCATATATGTTTTATATATATATATATATATATATATTTTATTTTATGGTATGTTACTTAAAACTTAGCAACGCAAAATGGAAAAGAAAAGAGCTAAAGTCATCCACTCGTCCAGACTTTAGAACCCTTGTCAAACTCAAACACCCTTGAGTCCTCTTCGCCTATGAGCCGTGAGGCTTCTATAACTGTTATCATTATTTGCTTGTGCCCTAGCTCCATCATTCCACTACTTCCTAAGGTCGCCTGGCCAATTTCTCCCCTGTTTGCCTGATCTCCCCTATTCCCTTGTGTGAGATCTTTATCCTTCCTCCAGCTCCAGCTAGCAGACACACACCGTTTGCCTTCCTCCAGCATCGACCTCAACTCCACTTTAGCTAGTAGCTAACAGACACACGCACATTCCAGGTTTGACCTCCAGGCTCCTCTATTATAATGTTCTTTTAGCCCTTAATTGATGCTTGAACCAAAAATCACAACAATAACAACAATAATAAAGGTGACATGTAGTAATAAATTATGGGATAGCTCTCACATTGAATGAGCTTTTTAGTGTTCTCTTCTGAGGTTAGAGTTGCGGATCTTGTTTCTTAAATCATGTAAAAGTTACAGCTTTCTCTTCTGAGGTTAGAGTGTTTCAATGTTCTCTCGTACCTGTACAAGTTATAGCTTCACCACTTAATTTGAGTCCTACATTTTTCTAGAGAGCCTAGATATACAAGTTTTTATTCTGATCATATGATGGATAAAACAATTGCTCTGATGTATTTAGTCAATTTATGCAATCAATTTTGAAGTTATAATTTCTAGTAATTCTTGAATAGGCTTAACTTATCTCTCTATTATAATATTGTTTTGGCCCTTAACTACTTCAGTGAGCAAGTATAATTGTTGTTTGGTTAAAGGTGAGTGCTAGTGCCATTACTATTTAAGTGTTTAGATTTTATCTATGTTGTTATAAACTTGTAATTTTGTTTATATTTTAGTTAATGTGAAGAACCTAATACCAAATATGTTTGTGATTGGTTTGGTTTAGCTGTTGTATAGTTTTTATTTTTAAATTCACTATGAAAAATGTGCAAGCTACGAAAGGGGCACATGAATCTAAAGCTACCAATACCACCATTATCCCAGCAGCACCCATTGAACCTAGAGCTTCCCAAGCTGAAGAAGCTCCACCCACTAAATGAAAAATGAGTGCAACATCTGAAATGTGGAATCATTATGAAAAATTTATAAATAAAAAAGGTGAGCAACGGGCTAAATGCAACTATTATGGAAAGGGTTTTCTAGCCATTCTTCTAAAACCGAGATAAAAACCTTTTGTGGCATTTTGATCTTGCCCAAAGAATCCAAACAAAGCCAAGGTCTTTGTTAGAATAGAGGATGAGGATCAAGATTACAAGAACTACTTCAAAAAGAAAGTTAAACTATTTTCTAGCTCAAGCTATGTTGATGATAGGATGGAAAAGGAGGATGAAGATGCACTTAGTGATCATGATGATGATAAAGGTACAATTAAACCTCCTAATGCTTATGACTGGAGTATGGCAAAAGAATTTCTTACCTTTTTAGAGTTATTCTATACAAGGTACGTAAAACCGAACCGGTCATGGCACTGGATCGCGGGTTAGTGGTTCAATCGGGGTTGAACCGATCATGATTAAAATAATACAATTTAAATAAAAAGACATTAATTATAAAAATATTCAACCAAATCCAACCACTCAAAAGTCTAACAATAATAAAATACTATATTTTTAGACTTAGCATGCTCTATCTCTAATTTTTTATTTTTTGACTTCAATTTTACTTTTTTTTATTATCTTTTTTCTGAACTCAGAGCTCTGAAAAATTAAAAATGAAAAAAAAAAATCAAAAACGACGTCGTTTTGGGGTAAAAGTCTGAAACAATATTAACCCGGTTAACCCGGTCAATCCACCGGGTTATCCGGGTTATACCGGGTTGATCGGGTTACACCGGTTTACTCCCTCACCGGGTTAAGAGCAAACCCAGACCGGACAGGGGACCGGTTCACCGGTTTCCGGGTTGACCCTGCCGGTTCGGTCCGGTTTTCAATACCATGATTCTATACTATGACTCTTTAATTTTTTAGATTAAATTATGTCATATCAAACACACGCTTTTAAAATATAGTTGCAATTAAGACACGAGTAAATTCAATTGGAACTTAATCTAATTTTTTGTTGAGTGACATGGCAGAAAGGATACAAAGTAAGTATGACAAGTACTAGGGAATGGCATAAAACATGAATCCATTATTGGAGATAATTGTGATTCTTAATTCTAGATATAAATTTTCTTATGTTGAAGTTGCTTTTAAACATTTTATTGGTGATTACACAAAGAAGGAAATGATGAAAGAGAAGATTATGGAGCTCTTGCATTGCTTATTTGATGAGTACTTGCAACTCTTATAACTAGTGGTAGTGAACCATCTGAAGCTAGTACAGAGGTGGGGGATAGCAGTGCCAGTATTGGGGGGAAGCAAGTTCTTCCATCTTCTAAAAAAAAATTATTGATGTGGCAATACAAGATTTCTTAACCATTGTAATGAGTAAGCATCCAAAGAAACTAATTTTAGAAGTGGAAGAGTACCTAAATGCAGAGTTAGTTGATGCTTGTGATGATAGTTTTGACATTTTGGCATGGTGAAAAGTGAATTCTTCCAAATATAAAATTATGGGTTTGATTGCGCGTGATTTGTTGGCTTTGCTTTTCTCCACAATGTCTTCGGAATTTGCTTTTAGTACTAGGGGTCAAGTACTAGATACTTTCAGGAGCTTCTTATCTTTGAAAATGGCCGAGGCACTCATTTGCACCAAGAATTGGCTATCATCAACATCATGCAACCCATTGGAAGAGATGATATTGACTATTTTGATGAGAATTTACGTGCTGTTGATGGTAATATAAATAAGTTATTTTATTTAAATTTATTTAAATTCTCCATATTATATAATATATATTATTACTTACTAATTTAATTGTCTTAATTTGTCTTGTAGAGGAAGAGTCAATTGTTCAATTTTCTCCCGTATCAAGTGACTCCAAAGAAGATAAATGAGGATCGATGAGGCTAAATGGGTTTTGACTTTAAAAATTAAAATTATTGATCCTTATTTTTTTAGTATTTGCTATTAAAATATTTATCCTTGTATTATTCAAAGATTTAAATTTTTAAAATAATGCTACTTAAATATTTATGTTAACTTAGAATAGATGAAAATTATATGTTTTGATTCTTTTTTTTTAAAAGAAAATGGGTGCTGTGGGTAAACGGGTGACTCAAAACTACCTAAACCCGCCCATACTGTGCAAACAGGTATAAGCGGGTACGGGTGGGTGGCCACCTGTTTACCCATAAATGGGCGGATAATGGGTTCGACTATGGGTGGCTCATATCCGCCCATTTACACCCCTAGTATGCAGTGAATGTATTGCAAGCGAATAATAATGGGTACGTGGGCATAACCAGAAGCATCCATGTATACATGCATGTTTCATTGTCGTTTATCATATAATAATCGATACTTTTCTCATCACTGGTAAGGCATTAACCCCACGGCTGCTAATCAAAGGTGGGTTTACTTACTTGACTAGACTCTAGTTTGGTATATAATTAACCATGATCAATATAATAAACCAAGGTCGTTGCTTAAAGTTAATGAACACAACAGAAGTGAAAATGGATCAGATACACGAACCTGGAGAATAATGGTTGATATAAAATGGTTTTGGTTATTATAGCATACAAAGCAATTATACCTACCTCCAACGAAAGGACCAATTAATTGACGAAGATTAATCATTAATCAAGCCTGGGAAACTTAAGAATAGGCACCAGTTGAAATTATAACCATGTCGATTATGTTTTGTGATGAGATGGATCACCAGTTTCAAAACTTGAAATAAAACAGACCAACTAAAGCCATGACTTCAAAATTATTTAGGAAAAATAGCAATCAATAAGGATTATTAAAACAAATTTATATCAATCAAAAATTATTTATTATTAAAATTTAAATTAAAAACAAGTTCAAATAGACTATTATTAATTTAAAAGAGTTATTGTTAAAACTAAAATGGCTACTTGTTTATAAAATATTATTATAAATTAACAAATATTTATTCAAATTTTAACAATAAATAATCCAACTTTAATTAATATAAATTTCTTTCAGCAATCTTTGATTGATATATTTCCAATTATTTATGTCATGTAGCATATTGCAATTCAGTGGAATCTGTGGACACTAGTCTATAGCTGGGAAACCATTAATTGGGTGCTTTCTTTAAATCTCAACCTTCCTTTATTAATTAATCAAAGTCCATATATATTTACCGTTCATCCATTGACTAACATCATTTTAAAAAAAAAAATATGTTCAAGTACTGTACAATGTTTTCTTCTGCTGCCGAGTGAAAAGGAAAGCCACAAACTGAGGTTTGTGCATGGTTAAAATTAGAGATGTTATAGAACAATACAAATCCTGCGTTGATATAATTTGAAACATTAATTCAAAAGGACGAGTCTGTCCCTTCAATCAATTCACTTGACTTCCTCGTGGGTCAAGACATTATGGGTATCGCTCTCTGTGTGTATGCTCCATTGTATTTACAAATCATTTTTAATATTTTTTTATTAAAATTTAAAAAATTAAAAATTCATATATTTGGTTTAAAAATTTAATAAGTTTTAAATTTTATTCCTGTTAAATACACATAATATAATAATATACTTCAAAAAAATCTCTCTTATAAATAAAATCAGAAGGATTATATGTGTATCTAGCAGTGATCTAGTGCCACATGATATTAAGCAACTTTTTAAAATGTTTTAAATATACATACTTTAATAATATATATTTTTATTACCATTTAATGGAGAACAAAAAAGAAAAATTTATAATAAAAATTTAAAGATGTTACTTTAAAATTAAATATAAAAAATCTTCTCTCTCTTTCATAAACAAAGCCAGACGAATATATAGATATCTATGATGTAAAATAAGGAGCAAGCACATACTCTAATTGATTAAATAGTTAATAGTAGTAGATGTCATGCATTGAATTAGAAGAATATTATATGGATAAATGATGTTACCCAATCGCTTTGTCCTTTAGTTAAAGTGATGTTGCTGATTATTATATTTAGTGCTGGAACATTGTCATCATCCAAGCCTTTTTAAAAAAAATAAAAATAAAAGAATACATAGCTTATTAAGATTAATGTAACGTCTTGATTTGCTCAACAAGAAGATGAAGGTGCTTGAAACTTGAAAGTGACAGGAAGGTGAATACATGCATGGGGTCTGATTCTGAACATAATTAATTTTTGCTTCGCTACAGACACTGCATGAGATTAGGTTCGGCTACAAAACCAGCCCCAAGCTTATTCTATATCCTCCTTTCAGTCATTGTCTCTGTTTGCGTGCGTATCGATAAAGCTGGCCTTCAATATTTCTCCCTACTCCTCATTACTCCTTATATCTACGGGCCAGGCTAATTAAACAGCTGAATAGTTTTCTTTCTCCTGCATCATTAATTACCTTTAATTAAAGTAATTAAATAGTATGTAAGGGTATTTTTCTGCATGTGAATTTTTTTTTGAAAAAAAAGCCTACTCTCAATTAATGACTTTTCCCAAAAAAAATTATTGATGCTATAAACATTTTGTGAAGTGAATATTTTATAATTAAGAGCAGGAGGAATTTGTCCGGTTAGGAAATAACGCATGCATGATGTGGTGTTGGGAGCACCGTAAAACTAAGCCTTAGGCTTGCAGTTGTCTGTTCATTGGAGAATATGCGCTTTGGAGAAAAGTGCAATTTCACACTTGCAATCATTGCAAAAGGAGAAGTTTCTCTTTATAATCTCAAGCGGTGACCACAGAATTTAATTCAACCTTTCTTAATTACCCAAAAATCCATGCATGAAAAGAAGACAAAGGGCTCTTTTTAAAAGGGGGAAAAAAAATCAATGTGCATGCACATAGCATTGATTCTTCCTAATTATTTAGTAAATATTAACTTTAATCAAAACAGGTCACCGATATATCTCATCTTTAATTTGTTTGGTTTCATCCTTAATTTGCATCCTTCATATGTTTTAAAGTTATTGAATTGAGAAGTAGAATGACAGAATTAAATCAATGTCCAGAAAAGCTCGGCAGTTCTACATTCAATGTGGGCTAATTTTGCGCCTAAGCCCAATCCAAATAAGGATGGCTGGCTCCGCAACAACACTGATATAATGTCACAAGACTGTCCATCATACATGCATGCATGCATATGGAAGAAATAAATATGCAGGTGGAAATGCAAGTGATGGAAGAGCCTCCCTCCAAAATCGAAGAACACAAAGGACGAAGCATTTAGCACTAAGGTTATTATTATTAATTTGTTCCAAAATCCAAACACTGCAATATGTGGGAGAGTGGAATATTGTGGTCCGTAATATAAGAGGAAAATTGAATAACACCTGTATCATTGAGCCAAGCTACATGGGTTTTTTTTTTTTTTGGTTGTATATAATTATTCTTTTATTAAAGACAATTCTATTCAAAGACATGGTCCAATACCATACATAAGTAACCCTCTGAAAGAAGAAATTATTTAAACGCAGATGGAATGCGCGTGTTGATGCAGGCAGACACGTGCCTTCACTGAGATTTAATTATTTACGAAGGCTTGCTTCCAAACTTTATGGACAAGATTTGACCTAAACTTAAGAGGGTTCAAATCTTCAAGCTAGGGACCAGTGGTGGTTTGATCACTGGTGTGCTTGTGACCTCACTGCCAACAATAGTGGCCTAAAGGTTCAAATGCTGGACTAACAACAGTGGTGGTAGGTAGGGGTAGATTTTTTTTTTTTTTTGAAAAAAAAAAAAAGATTTTTGTTATTTCACAAAAAACCCGTTTTTTTTTTTTAGTCTAGTCTTCAAGCCCTTCGGAGTAATTTTAAAATTTTCTGAGCCTTTACCTTTAATGAGAATAGGACCTTTAATGATATTCTCCCTCTGCAATGTACATCTGAACTGTACAAGTTCAACAATTACTATGAGCATACTTGATGTTGCACTCTGGCAGCAGACAACTCTTTCTTCAGGGCGAGAACTTCCATGGCTTTGGAAGCCAACTGATTCTTCAGTTTTCCAGCACCCTCCTCGTACTTTCTATTCATTAAATCAGATTCATCGATTGCTTCATTATATCTTCCCCGGAAAGCGTCTAGCTTCGCTTGTGTTCCCCGAAGCCTCATTCTAAGCTTCGTCATCTCTATGTTATTTCTCACTTCATCCTGCTCATCGTAGCAACAATAACTGGTCAATGCTCTTGAAGACTTGCTCATGTCTACTACTCAACTTCGAGCAAACATAACACTTACCCCGTGCATTTCGGCTTCCATACTGGAAATTTTCCTACTTAGTTCCTCTACTTGGACTTGTGCCTTAGACAGCTGAAAACCAAAACTCTTCGCAGTCAGCAAGGAGATTTTCTTTCGGAATAAATCAGTAAAGAGATTTAATAGAATAGGTGTCAACGAAAGATAAACTTTTTACCCTACCTCGTTATAGCAATGTTTTCGTTGTTTTTCCGCTTCCATTACACTGTTCCGGTGCTCTTCCAATTCGATCATTATCTTGTCCCTTTCTTTTGAAACAACACTGAGTTGATCTCTGAGATTCTGTCAAGGAGCCATCCTAGCATAAGTGAACTTACTTCGAATATATATTATGGTGATTTCTACATACAGATCAACAGGCAAAAAAGAAGCAACCTGAAACTCATTCGAGTTTTCTGTTGAAGTACCCAACTCTCTTAGAGTTGACAGATTACCGCCTTCAGGTACATTTGTCTCCTGAAGCATATCGTCATCAGCATAGTCATGCTGCATGGACAGATTCCCAATAGACGATTTTGACACCTAAAATGGATTACAAGATCGGAATGAATGTGATGTGTGTTGTAAAAAATATCAATGCAAGGAATTAATAGCTGACATTCCTTACTTCTCGGAGTTCGTTGCTCTCGGCATTAGCTGTTGTCTTGTCATGGTTCTTTGGTTGATCAATCTCCAAACAATTGTCCCTGTATTTATTAACATACAAGATAGAAATTCACTTAAGACAATTATAAAAGGCAGGGCATCGTTAGACAAAAAAGAACCAGAGTAAGTGAGGAGGCTGTAAGTAATTCTCAAGCATCTCAGATTTGGAGGCGACGAACAAAAACGGCCAAAAGTGCCATAAGGGAAATTGGATGAGAAAAAAAAAAATGCCAAAAGCGAGTAAATACAACTGCATTATGAATACAGCAATTTCAGCTCATTAGCACGGAATCAATGGGGTGTAAAGCAACTTTCTTAGCATAATACCCATCGAGGTACTACCCAAGCCTCAAGCAAGCATCTAGTAAAAGAAAATCAAAAATCAAAAATATTATTTATATACGCCGATGTGTGCAAAACTGCGTGCATGCATGAATGGAAAGCAGCTAAACCTTCATATCGCTTTTAGTGTTACCTACGAAACTATTACACTCATTTTAAAACTATACAACTAAGCACGGATGAGACAACCCTTATTACCAAGTACAGTACATGCAAGTCATGCCGTAATCAGATGGGGCAAACCAAATTCCAATAGGCTTAAAGGAAAACGTACCATTTGAATATATTAATTCACAAGATAGTAAATAATGAGACTATAATCTAGCTGGAAAAAAATAACAGATAGAAAACAGAGGAAAATGAAATAAGAGAAGTTTAAAAAAAAAAAAAAAAACCTAGATTTCTTCTTGAAAGGTGAATTCTCTTTTGAAGAAGCCAAACATTCCCTGAGGGCCTTGCATTGTTCTCTATAATATTCCAATTCATTCTTTACCTGAAATTTACAAACAAACGTAATTAATTTAGGCAGACAGTAGTATGTGAATCAAAAATGCAGTTTATCCATAAAAATGTGAAAATCAAACACATGAAAAATAAGTTGGACTTTTTCTAAGGTTATGAGATGAGAGTATCATGAAAATACCCAACAATGAACAAAATCTAAAGATGCAAACAAAGATATAATGCGACATCGCTTCAAAGTTCTAACAAGCAAATTAAAAACATGTGCATGAGACGACGTGTTGCCAAATCATAAAATAAGCAACGTCACAGAATCACTTCTCTCTTTCATTTATGGCGGCCAACGATGCTTCAAACAGACAAGTGCTATCAAAACTGCCAATCCATGATGTAGTGTTATGGATTACAAGCAAATAGGTAACCCCAGAATCATCATTGTCAAAACTTAAACTTTGAGGTCAACTATACATTCCGGTTATAACAGAAAAATACCTAGAACAATTTAGATAAAGAGCCATAGAAATGAAAAAGACATGCAATGTCTGAAAAAAATAAATGGGCTTCGAGCACTTAAATGACATCAAGCACGGATGAAGTATTTAAAACAGAATAAAAATGAACAAATTAATGCTTCTTAAATGCAAGGAATATGAACCTTACATCTAATAATTCCTTTGATAATGACATAGTCTGTACATTGTTTAACCTTGCCTTTTCTTCAATAGCCTGAACTGCAGCTCTCTCCTTTGCAGACCACATTGCCTTTTCTTCCTCCATTTCCAAAAGGGAATCTGTAAGTTGCTGCAAGATCAAGAAGACAATGAACCAACTTCACCTTGATATAAAGAAAGCTACCAAGAAAAAAAGATACATCACAATCAAGAGAGAAAATAACATTTGCATACCATTGCCAGCTCTTCTTTTTCTTCAACCAACACTTTGATAGATTCTTCCAATTTTTCGTGGTGAGAATTAGATTCTTCAAGTTGTTGTCTCTGAATGGACAAGAATAAGATGCCAGATTTCAAGTTTTAAGTAATAAAATATGTTAACAATTTTACGTGTAATCTTTAGATCAAAGAGCTAAAGATGAAACCTGAGCAGAAATACGCAGCAAAACTTACAAGAGCAGAAACCTCTTCGTTCAAATTATATAGTTCAGAATTTGATATGTTCAGCCTATCAGTCAAGTTTTCCAGTTCTGAAGCCAAACCTTCATTGATAGATATTAGATCTTCTTTCTCCTTCAATGCAGCTGACAGTTGTTCTTCCAAAGAAGTGATTCTCGTTTCAGATTCAAATGCAAGAACTTCCAGCTTTTTGTACTCTTCCTAAACCATGACAATATTAAATTAACAAAAAATAATTCATTTGTCCCACCTTTTTTTTCTTTAAAAAAAATGGCCGATATGCATCAAATTAATTCCAGGCATGAGGAAACTTTATCATATGAAAACAAAAGGAAAGCATATCCCTCTATAATGACGTCATTATCAAACATGTGCGGCAGCTGTCTTGAAGTTTATAATGACATCATCATCAAATATAGGCAGTGGCGGAAGAAGAAAGTTCCTATCAAGGAGATGAGATTGTACGTTATAATACACTATTTTTTGGGGAAAAAATCTACTCTACAATTTATGTAGTGCATAGATAAACGCCCACTACATGAGCACGCTATGGCACGCACTGCTGCAATTGGTTGCACAACACAATATAAAACATGGCACATTTTTTAAACAAGTCTTATTTTATACGTTTACTTCAATTGCACCCGCATTTCTAACATTCATTTACAATACATATCAAAAGCAAACAGAACAGACTCTCTCCATTGCTATTGTCTTTTAGAGTATTGAAAATGACCTATTTTTAAGCCCAGGCGAAAATCAGAAAAGGTTGCTTTTAAACATGCACAGAGACAATTAAAAACAATGGCAATGCAGGATAAATTCCATCAAGACTCCATCACCTCTCATCACAAACAGAAGCACGTATAAAGCATACTTATTTGTAACCATGATAAGATTCCGGCAGCTTAAATAACTCAAGGAACTTCACATGAGCATATAACAAGTCAAAATTTCAAAACCTGAAATGTCTGATCAAGGGGAATAGCAAGACCCTTTGGTCTTCTTGAATCAAACAACTTTGAACTCCTTTCAATAACTGAATCACGCCTTCTACCAGCAAGAGAATCACGTTTATTAATATCACGTTCAAGAAGAGAATTCTGACCATGCAGTCTTTTTATCTCTCGCTCAGCACATGCTTTCTCACCCTAACAGTATGCATAACATGTTAGGCATGTGCTTCAAAAATTAATCACTTACATGTAAAGGATGAAAGCATGGGATGTTATGTAAAACCTCAAGTTTTGTTCTCTCTTGCATGGCAATCTTGAGCTTAGACTCAGTTTCTTTCAATTTGGTTCTCGTCTTCTCAAGATCTTTTCGTAAGGTTTCCTTTTCCTTAACCAATGTAGATGATGCTAAACATGATATATCTTTTTCCAGAGTGTGAATATGAGATAGCAGTTCTGCATTTTCCAACTGGCTCTGTTCTGAAAGTTCCTGTAGAATAGAGTCGAGATGCTCCTAAACCGTCATTGTTATGATGCACAGACAAACAAAAGGTAGTGAAAATAATTTACTGCGAAGGCCTCACCATCATAGAATTTTGGAAATTTTGCACATCAAGCTTTGATTCCTGAAGCTGCTTTTGAAGATCAGCTAATTCATTGACTAGAACAATCTGCAGCACCAATATTGTTCTGAGTCTTAGACTTTTCAGCTAGAACCAAAATGAATTATAGTTAGAAAACTTCACCTTTTCATTCTCAAGTTCAGATATTTTTTGTCTCAAGCAAGAATCTAACTTCTGATAGTTACTCAAAATTAACTTCTGTTCAGCTGAACAGTGGGATAATGAAGTTTTTAAATCCTGCAACAAACATTAATTGGCAAGTTGTTAGGAAAGAAAAGATTGCATATTATCTGCTCAGCAACTTGAGTATTTTCAGGTCCCGATAGCATATTGAACATCCTCAGCAGCTTTGCTTATATTACAAACATCCCTGCTGTGTCACAGTAGAACTCACCAGGAACACATCACAGAGAGCAGAGAAACTTTTAGAAACCTCATCCATAAGCAAAACAACACTTTGAACTGCTTCTTTTGAGTTTTGTACCTCCAATGTTATTTCTTGAACTTCCATTGAAATATTGATCATGAAATCCAAATCCCCATCCTAAATGTACCGCAAAGAATCAGTCAAATGGAGTTTAATTAAAAATATACATATAAGACAGTCACATAGAAGTAAACTAATTTGAAGTCACGCTCACATAATGAATTATTATAGCAAGAAAGAATACAGAGGTTCAAGGGAAAATGCAAAAGCATACATCAACTTTGTTCACACTTTTACTGGAAGTATGCTTTTCATTTGCCACCCGAGCTGCTTCCTGTGCATTAAGAAGCTCTTCATAGAGCTTAGCAAATTTACAAAAAAAAAAAAAAACAGAAACAGATAAGCATATAAACTACAAAATTTAACTCAGATGTTCAAACAATTCAACTAAACTAAGCACTAGGAAACTTGGTGGTTATTCAAACCATCATCACCTCTTCAATTTTTTCTTGGGCGCGTATGTTCTGCATGGTGGCCAGATCAACAACATTATCCAGGTTATGTTGGCTAGATGACTTCTCCATTTTCAAAACCTCAATCTTAAAGATAGAAAACACAGAACAAAGGTGAGTAAAATAAAGCTTAGTCCGTGCACATGAATCCTAATTTAGCACAAAGAAGGAGCGCTTATCAATATACCAAAAAGGTAATCAAATTCATTTTTCAGTAAACAATATTACGGAAAACAATTCAAAACACAAAAACAATAACAGACTAGACCTGCTCTTGAAGTCTCTTGATAATCAGAATAGCCTCCGATTCTCTAAGGCTCACAATTTTATCCCCTTTGAAACAAATCTTGTCAACATAATTTGAACAGTCAGTAGATTCAGCAGATTGAAGAGAACGTGCTTTAACTAGCTGCTCTCCCAAGCATTGAATTTGTATTTCACTCATTATTATCTGCAGTAAGAAAAACGTAACCATCCTTATTTTCCAGTAGCTTCAGATTTGGAGGCAGAGAATTGTGAATGAGAATGCCAACCTGAGCTACAAATTCTTGAAACAAATCCTCATATTCTGCCCTCAAGTTAAATAACTCATTGTCATCCTGCCATATTTACAAGAAACAAGTTTACAAACTAGCCAGAGTTTTACCCAGGAATCGAAATCAGGGCATATGACAAACCATGGATAAGCTTTTTTTCCTGGGTGGGATCTTTTTTCTGCTAGTTACATGCAATAAAGCACATGCATCAGGTAGATTACAGTTATTGCCAGCAGCAGCATTAAAATCATTTCCTTGTTTATTGGATTGAACCACAGGAATACTTTCGTTTACTAATTCCTCAAATGGAACGAGTGGTCCTATATCTCTTATAGGTTTCATGGATTTTCCAGCAGAGGCCTTTGACTGGATGCTAGGGTATGCCTAAAATGAAGAAAAGAAACAAGTTATGTGCAAATACAGAATACAAAAGATAAGACTCGCATACTCAAAAATAATTCATACTGCACCATGCAAGAGCTAGTTTTTGCATTTGAATGCAGGAAAAATTATGTAAATTGCAGCCCACATCATTCAAACGAAAACAAACTCAAGCACCAACTCATAGTTTAACATAAGTAGACGAGAGAAATTGATCAGATGTAATAATAGCAAGAAGAAAATGTTACATCATTTAGATTTTCCCTTGAAAGATTGCCAGGACACCAGGTATCCCGCCTCTTCTCCTGCAAAGCATTCAAGAAAACTTTATCACTAACAGAAGGGGAAAAGGAGGAGGAACTAATGCTGGGAGAAAAGACGAAGCAAACAAATAAACTGATGCGAGCAGCAATGCATGCAGAATGAGCACCAGGAATTCCATGCATCTCATTTGCAACCCTTCAATTTCCCAGCAAATCTAACCCCCAATGCCAAACATCCTAAATTTTCTTTTGCCGTCCCAAGTCATGCAAGGTTGACCACTTTCAAATTTTTCTATGTTGTCACATACCTTAAACAAAAGGCAAAAAGCATTGCAGAGATTTGCATGGCTTTGTTCCAGTCAAACCCAAAAAAAATTAAGACACATGGATAACATCTATACATGTAAAATGGATAGAGCATTACTAAGGACAGAACAAACTTTAAGAAAATTGATTCACAAGAACATTATTGTGAATAAATTATGCAGGAAAAATGACTCCAGGTTTGTCAAGTGAATGCAAAACATGTATATTTCCCAACCCGTAACATCAATTCAAAATTTAGTGACAATAAAATGCTTTCCAAGCAACATCACTAAAATAAATATTTTAGTTAGAAAAGCAAGATGTGTATTTTTGTTTGAAAGATGTGCACAAAAATGACAAGACTACAATTAGCAATCCGGTAGATGAGGGAAAAGCATTTATGCCACAAAGGAAATATGCTTGACACACTCGTTGATTAAGGATACCTTTTTGATGTAGTCACGAGGCTCATCCCTATTTGAAAACAAAACCATTGAACTCAAATTTTCAATTTTCTTGGCCTGCTCCTTTACTCTTTTTTCCCATTCAGCTTGAGCTTTCTTCTCCTCTTCCAATTCCAAAGCTATCCTTTCCCTTTCCAATTCAATCTAGCCAAAAAAAAAAAGTATTTTACCTTACAGAACATGCAAAAGCCTTCTGTAAAAGTTAATCAAAGAATTTTTTGTACCTGTAATAATGTATTTCGAAGGTTAAGAATCTCAGCTTCTAAATGCTCAGAATGAGAACCCTGATGAAGACCCAAAATATTGTTAACTAGTTAACACCTATGAAAACAAAATTTTCCATTCATCCATGAATGTAAGACAGCAAATTCTGCAGAAAATTATGTCAACCTGCAATTTGGCACGCAGCTCTTCAATCTCTTTCTTTTGACGCTTCAACAGTGCAGCATCTGTCAAAATCTGATCAGAAAGGAGAAGAATAAGGTTCACTTAAAGAAAAGATGCGCATCAAAATAAAGTAGTTGTAAATCATACAACAGACAAAAGGCAGAGATGAACAGCATTAGATATTTAGGACACCTTTTCATCAATAATTGAAACCACCAAAGGGAAAATGTCAATGGGAAAGAACATGGAAAATGTATAAGAAGAAACCTCATTGACTTGGGCGCAGTTTGTGACTCGTAATGCCCTGCTCGCAAATTGGAGACTGCTTTTAGTCTCATCAGCATGTATCTGCCACACAATAAAGTATTCCTAACAACTAGATAAAAAATAGGAAAAATAAAAGTTCAACTCAGACATGAGGCAACAGATGCAAAAGAATCAAACAGTGCATTAGAAAAGAAATCAATCTTATGGGAACAATGACAACTAGAAAGCTTCAATATCTAGACATAATTTAGTATGAAGTACTCTGAAAATGGTTATATTTTCACATTCACATGGACAATTTTTAAAAAAGAGGGTCATACATAAAATTGTGCAAAGGAGAGGCTTTTTACCTGAGCAAGAGTTATATTACATATCATAGCTGTATTAGCATTTCCCCCAAGTGCAGGTTGAAGGATTCGTGTAAGCTTGCTATCTCGATAAGGAACATGACCACTGCAAAATATATATTATAGTTGTCTTTTTCATTTTCTACAGGAAATTTGAACAGCTTGATAATAATTCAAACTTACCCTTGGCTCTCAGCACCTTCACTCAATTTTTTAATCACAGTTCCCAAAGTCATTAAGCTTTTGTTTATGTGGGAACCCTCTTTGAGACGCACACCTTCAGCTCCAGTTTTTGCAGCACGTTCTGAACCAGCAAGATCCACTAAATTCTAAAAATGAAGATAATAATCATCAAGAATCATGAATATGAAATATGTACAACAAGATTCACTTTCTAAAGGGAAGGAAGATAGAAATGCCGACAAAAATGCATGAAGAGAAAAAAAGAGAGAGACATACCAACACTGATACACGGACAGCATCACAACAATTGCTATTTTCTTCATCTTCACTTCTATCGCGACTCTCAATTATCTATTCAACACAAGATATAGCAGCAGAGGAACAAAGATAAGCCGTTATATCCAGGAAAAATGACAAATCAGAAAGAATAATGCTTACCATGCGAAAAATAGTGTGCGACCTGCTACTGTATAAATTCATATTGGTCTCTCCAATATGTCTATGTGCTAAATACCAAGGAAAATAACATTAGGATTGAATGCTTTTTTTCTTTTGGAGGGTAATTTTACAAAAACTGCAAAATTTACATTACATTCTCCAAATTCCATGAGGTCAAGGACTTGCTCAGGAGAGGCAACTATTTCTTCACGCAACCCAGCAACATATATTCCACGCTGTGAGTTTAGACAGAAAAAAAAAATACAATATAAATATCACAAAACAAACTTAATATCATACATAGGAGAGTCAACTATCATAAGATAAGGAAAAACCTCTAGATTTTCATGAATCTGCAATTTTCTATGTTCTGGAACGAGTAAATCATTTATCTCCTCATTGTAGATTTCCATGTATGACATTCGAAGAAGGAATTCTCTATCAACATCCTAAAATAAATGAAACAAGGATGAATGTATCATGAAATACACAAGAAGATACCACAAATAAAACAGTACAATTACGCTTAATTAAATTGGAGTTCAAAGAAAATACTTGAAATGACCTCTCCCAATTAAAAATAACCCCATCAACATTCAACAGTGTTAACATGACAGCATTTAACGTCACACATTTCATGTCTAGCTCTTGAATTTATGATATAAAATAAAATACTGCATTTTAAAGTTTTGAGAGATAAACAGATTTTAAATTGAACTGTACTTACCTAAGTTAACCACCGACAATTCAACACCGTCTTTGAATTGAAAGAGCAATACAAGATTTGGATAATATTGGATAGATTAAGAATGGATGGTTATTACCTGTTGGATAATCTCAAACAAATCATGCACAGCAAGAGGGATAACTCCTGGTTCTGTTCGCGAGCCCCTCATTGTATGGGTTTTCCCACTATTCGTTTGACCGTAGGCAAAAACAGTTCCTTGGATTCACAAAAAATAAAAAATTTGAACTAAAACCAAAAATTATCTTATAATAATAATTATTCGAAAACCAACAAATTTATGGAACACAGAACCAAGTACGCAATATATAGTAATTGTCATATAAATTAATTAATTTTTATATAAATTGAGAGTACCATTGAATCCACGAACAGCAGCGGCAACTATGTCCTTGGTGCAAGTTTGATATACTTGAAATGTGTTACAATCTTCACGGAAAATTTGATCTGCGAGCGTAATGTGTAAAAAAATAAAGAAAGAAAGAAAAACACAAATGAAGATAACTGGCCCAAAATACAGTGGAAAAGGAAAAAAGAGGGGCATACCGAATTCAAACTTGTTGGACTGGTTAAGGATGAAGATGGAATTGCCAGAGATTCTCCATGGGCTGGTCTTAGCGTCCTCAGACGATAGAGGCCTTGGCCGGACGGCGACGTGTATTCTCTCCATGAAAAAATGGGGAACGGATCCCCTCCAGTGCTTTTTGTGCAGTGGCTGGGAAGTGGAGAAATAATCACCGTAAAATTACTTCTGTTGCCAGTGGATGTTGATAATTACTTTCAGCCCTTCAGGATCCTTTGCCTCTGAAATGTGAACTGAGACATCCAAGCTGAGCTCTGATCAATCAAGCTGATGGAAGGTTGAGCGCATACAAAATTCCAGAGAAAATCGAACTGGTTGGTGATGTTCTGTTTGAGGTGTGATTTAGGGCTTTGCATATACTCTGGAAGTAAATTATGCACATCCCTATCCGTTTCCGAAAAAATGAGTTAGAAATAACAGGACCCGAATAGTCAGGTATCGTTGAGCTGTCGCCGCCGAGCCTGCCCGAGTCCCGAGACGTGCCGCCGACGAGAAAGGGAGAGAGCTGATTGTCTTTCAAAATCTTTTCCCGCCTACAGTTTCATACCTTCTCTTGAACTTGACGCTGACCGGTTGGCTTCATGTTGATTTAGTTTTATTTATAATCGCATTTTTTAAATTTAGAAATTTTGCAGGCTCCGGGAGACAAAAAAGAAGAAACTGAGGTTTTAGCTTTGGGTGAAGGTTCTGGCTGCATATTATTTTTTTCATAAACATCTAATAATCTAAATTATTAAATGATATAAAATAAATTATAAACTTTTAAAAATAAAGCATCAATAACTTACTGTTATCTTCAATGAATGAATATTATGTGAGGCCTGCATGACACTCCACATCAACATGTATAAAAATGTAAATTTAGCCATGAATTATTTTCTTAAAAGCACTAGATAAGCTCTACTATAAAAAGCAAACCATTCAATACTTTCCCATCAATTTTGATCAAATATCATTTATTTTCAAACTCATGAGATCCATAATACATCAATCTCTCCATTTTTTTTGCATTCATTCTCACTTTCAGCTTGAAAATAAGTTCAAATAGTTCTTATTTAAAGACATCTACGAAATCGATGCTATAATATGTGGCTAAATTAAGTTAGAATCAAGATTCTCTCATGCGTGATAAATCAAGCTTTTAATACATTGATGTCGTCCTCATGAATCCCTTCAAATAAAAACTTTTTGAATATCTTCTTCTCTAATTGAGATTGAGAATCAAGACATGAAGATTGGAGAGATTAATACGTTATGGATCTCATAAGTATGAAAATAAATTATGTTTGATCAAATTTGATGGGAAGGTGTTTGATGGCTTGTTTTTTATAGTGGAGACTGCCCAAAACTCCTCAAAAAATAATTCATAACTAAATTCACACTTTACACATGCTTATGTGGAGTTTTCGTGGAGTGCCACATATCATTGTGGGCCCCACATAAAATTCATCTACCGAAGTTAATAAAGGACTACTAGATACTCCATTTTTTAAAATTCATAGTTTATTTTATACCATTTAATAGTTTAGGCTACTAATACTCCTAAAAAATAATGTCATTAATAGTTTAGGCTACCTGATACTCCTAAAAAAATAATGCATGGCCAGATTTGCTACTTTACCCTTTTAGTTTTTCTTTGCCGCTTCATTGGGTTAATAATCATCATCAAGATAGCATCAATCAATATGTTCTATAAAATATTAAAATTCAAATTCAAATCAATAGTATTATTTTAATTTAAGTTTTATTTTTATTGACATGATGATTAATTTATTTTTAATTTATATAGTTTAAAAATTACATAAATTTTATATTATATTTATAAAATTTAATTTAATTGTCTCGTTTAGAAATTAATGACATAAAATTAATTTTTATTTGAGATTTGAAGCCAAGAGAATGCAAGCGTTATGAGGGAAGGAGTAGAAGAGTCAAATATCCACACGTTACCCACACACAACCAATGGTAATTATAAGTCATTAAGTCTCTAAGTTTACCTTAATCATGGAAGGATTAAAATTAAATTTATAAAATTTTAAAATCATTTGGGATCCCAAAACTCTTCCAATTGATAATTTAAACTCAAACTAATAAGTTTTTAAAAGTACCAAAAGCATGGAAACACATAATATTATTTCAATTGAGAAAAATAGGGGCAAGATGATATTTTTTCATCCATTTAGAAAAGCATGCATCGACTTATGTACTGTATGACATGGCATATGGTACAAAGAGCCAACGTTTCGTTTTGTGTCATGCACCATGGCATGTCACCGTGTTCCACGATACATGTAGCTTTTCATGACAGCACTTTGCTGTAATGATAACTCATCAAATGAACTTTCAGCATATGCTATTTTTCTATTTGACATTCGACTGGAGTAAATTAAACATTCACACGAAGTCTGTTTGATAATCAAACTAATAACATAGGTTTTGTTCCAATTCGATATCACATTTAAAAATTAAACATTTGGATACCAAGTGACTACGTTTAAGCCATCTTCACATATCCACATACATAACCAATAAACCTGTGTTACTAACCATAACTGGGGCCTAAACCATATCCAATGAACCTAAATACACCTGATCAAATAATTATGATAACAATCATGTAATTCAAATCACAGTTAGCCACTCAAAAGCCTAACTTCTCACAGGATAAAGCTACATTTCACATTTACATGTAATCTACTTTTTGGTCGTTTAAATTGCATCATACCAATTCAAAATATATTAAATATACACTTGTACTAATATCTTAACCTTCTTACCACATGCATCACCAATGTATATGTCCGGATTGAGATACCCACAGTATCAATTCATATAATCGCAAACCAAAATGTATGTATTCCTAGTTGGCAATAATATATTTAGTAATTACATTCATCTACACAAACTAAAATATTTATAAGAGATCCTATATATGTTTAATAGCCCAAGTCTTAATTAATGCACTTACATATTCTTGTCTGCATGTGCTAGCTTCGACTGTCCATTAATAAATGTGAGGACTATCTCCATGATAAGTTAATGGGTACAAGGATTTTGTTTTACATATTTGAACTTCAATAAGCTTACAAGCCCAGTCAAAAGAATTGTTAATTTTTGGGATCTCTTAGGAGCTGCTTGTTACAGTGCCATTACTCCCTCTCCAAAAGGCTAATCTGTTGGGGTATATAACGCACCCGCTTATACAGTTAGGACCCTCCTCTGATTCCTCTGATGCGAGATATGACAGCTCCCCCCAACCAATTCGTGATCCCCATCATAGGTGTCCCACATGATGAGGCAAACATGGATTTAGCTTTAATATCACTTTATCACAGGCCTATTACTCTCTTCTCAAAAGACTAATATGTTGGAATGTGTAGTGCTCGCTTATATAGTCAGCATTCTCCTTAAGTCCCTTCGATACAGGACACGACACGTGGCTCTTGTAAATACAATTGAGTGTCACTAATATATGGCTAGTATTGTTTTCTTATTACCCCAGTGTTCATCGGTTCACAATAATTAATGGTGAAGTTAGCTAATAGTGAGAAAATACCCAGTTTTTACTCCATGTGGTCCTTATTATAAGGCATCTTTAATCACTTTATTGAAATCACATAGAAGTGATTAAATAATTAATTTTGTTCAAAAAATAATAAACTTCCAAAATTATCTCTATTTAAATAAAAAATTTAAACTTACATTGCATATTCTATCATAATTAATAAATTTAAATGGAGGTAATTAAAAGCATAGACACATATTTGAGTAGGTGCACATGCATCTCCTCATTTTTTGAAAGATTACATGAAAGTGGTATAAATTTTGGTATTTCCCCCCTACCCATAAGATTTCGTGCCCCCTAAAAATCTAGATGATTTTCAATATTCATTTTAAATGATTCAACAATATTTATAACCAATTTGAGACTTCTATTATTGATACGTGTAACACCATTTAATTTAAAATTCATATTTATAATTTATCTACTATTTTTTTATATAGTTATCTTAATGAATCATATTCAAACTCTGTCGGGCCCACTTTGAACATTTCTCCAAAAAAAAAAAATTTCTACATATGCACATGCTCAAATCCAAAAACTTTATGCTATAGAGTTAACAATGATTTTCTATATTGCTATTGCAATGGGGGAAAAAAACCTTTATTGTTTACTCAAATATCATGAAAAACAGGCAGCACTAACGAAATAGTAATTTAGTATGGCTACATTTAAGAAAATGCTTCTAATAACATCACAATAAAATTATTATATACTTATTTAAAAATCTAGAGGATGATTATAAAACATGTAATTAAATTTTTAAATTATTATTTTTGAGCTTTTAATTTTAAGAAAATACTCCATACCCTCTGATCTAGATAGCTTCGCCACTGGGTAATATTTCAAAAACATAATTAATATTACAATAAGCATCTTACATTAAGGATTAAAGATTTTTTTAAAATGCACCCTATAATATGTAGCGGAAGGAGTGCCTTGCAATTGCAAGTCTTTCCTACTTATGACGAAACCTTAGACAAGTAATCATGTTTGGCCCAGTGAATTTTGGAAAGATGAAAGCTTCTTCCCGCACTTTCCATTTCTGGTCTATGCTAGTTACAGACTGGCCCACGCCACCAAATAATACTTGGAAAATTACCAAAATTTTAGACTTCAGCTGAACATACTCACCCTCACTAAAGATATGTATTACAAAGCATTCTTCAACCTATGCTTAATTTAATCTATCGGACTTCGACCCCAATTCTCTGAGCTACCTGCATCAGCAAAAAAATATTCGAGCCGCTTAAGTATTTGCAGGCCTAGTTCAAACTGAAAACGCAAAAATATATACATATATACACACACATATATATAATGCTTCTTTGCCTTTATTCTCATTTTTTGTTTTGAAAAGCTATTCTGTAAACCAACTTTTAATTTTCATTAAAAAAAAAAAAACAATCTATGCACTTTCAACTGTCGGAAGATCTATAATTGATGATGAAAACAAACTACGGAAAGATCATCTATGCAAACAACATTGTTTTCCCCTAGTTTCCTCAAAACAAATAAAGCACCTAAGATGGAGATGCTAACATACCTCCCTAAAGGAATGAACATCACTTCCCCAAAGCCAGGCATCACAGCCTGCATCTCTAGCACCCCATATATCATTTCTACGATCATCCCCAACATGAACAGCGTCCTCAGGTTTTACACCTAACAACTCACATGCTTTAAGAAATATCGTTGGATTTGGCTTCTCAGCCTCAACCTGTTTGACAAAAACAAAACCACCCACCATCACATAGAAATTCAGAAATCATAGATATTTAGTGTAAAGAAGCGGGTGAGCTCATGACATTTTTTATTTTTTATTTTTTTTTGGGGGGGGGGTACCGGAGTGAAGATTTCAGAATAATGACACACGACCACGGATTTGAAGATTTAAGAACTCGAAGGTGTACAAAGTCTAGGACTGTGTTTTCCTGCGTGGAACAGATTTTGAAGATTTAAGAATTCGAAGGTGTAGAAAGTCTGGGATTGTGATTTCCTGCGGTTCCACGCCTTCCAACTTGTGCACTACTCAGAGACTTAGGAGGGCCTCATCTTTCATAGCTCTCTTTGGTTTTTCTTTATTCCAATTAAAGGCAAATGCATGTGTCTCCATTAATTTTGACAAGATGATGTGGAGGACACGGTGACTTGTGATTCACATGATGGCATTACCCTATAGCAGGCTTTTAGGACAAAACCAATCTAAGGATATTGGGTAGTCATGTCATCTCATGCACATGGCATCTTTCCTTTGCATAAGAAGAGTTGATATATTACACTTTTGGTTCAATGAGAATAAGATATATTACACTTTTGGTTCAATGAGAATAAGAAGAGTTGATATATCACACTTGGGAAAAAGGTCAAAAAAATAAAGAAGGAAGGAAATGGAAGTGGGTGGGTGTCGGACCAAAACAAACCCAGAACTTATTTCCCCAAACCTTCCAACAGACCGTGTGAGAAAAGAATGAACAAAGAATGAAAGAACGAGGAATCTAAGGGTAGTCAGATCAGGCTAGCAAGTGCATTACATCATGCCTAAACGCAACTAAGTGTGACAAGGAGGAAGGAGTTAGCACCAGGCTGAGGCGGCCTCATTTGAAGGATCAAACTGCGAGATGTAAGACAGAATAATTGGAATTCATTGCTGCCATTTCTTTTTTGAAAGTCTAAGATACTTTGGGTTGTTTATGACGATCAATAAAGTTGCAAGCAGTAGCGGGATAAAGAAGGGGGCAGGAGAACCTGCTCCCAACAAAAACTATTTCAACAATAACACAAACTATTTCAACAATAACAAAAATAAACTTGGGCTACCTCAGCTGATACTGCTACTGCATCAAACCAGTTATCACAGTTCAATGCCTTCAGTAGGGGTCTTAATCGAGTGTCAAATTTGACACAACAGCCAGCTTTACACCTGATTTTCTAATTGCTTTGAACACTTTCTCAGCTTCAGGATCACAGAGGTGCCATGCCTATGAATGATAGATAGGGAAAAATATCAAAAAGCTGCGACCCAAAGGTTGCATAAACCCACAATGAATATCAATGGTTTTTAAAAGGTCTGACCTTATCTGTCGTATAGTAGTTATAAAGTTCTTCAAAGTACTGATTATCTGAACAGCCAGTGGAATAACTAACTATGTATTGCCAGAAGGGCCTGCCATCATTAACATATCTGCAGTTGAAAAATACAGTCTTAGTCAAAACCAAAGATGATAATAGGTTGATTACCTCCACCGTTGAATACCTAGTTACATCCCCAACAGCAATTAATATAAGTTACGAGGAAAAAAATAAAAGCTTATCCTGGGTCAAACCCTAAATTCACCTCACATTTAAAAGCCAACCAGTGGCGCATAGGCTACAACTTTCTAAAGCTCAGAAAAGTGAGTTCTGCATAACATGCTTGAGAATATAGTGTTCATTTAGTGTTATCAAAACTATGTTCTTCACTTGGATGATATGGACTGATATCATATGCTTAAGCAAATATATGTGACTGAGAGCAGTGAGAGGTAGATCCCTCAGGATTCAGGGAACAGCTGGAAGGATGTTGCATGTTGTGCCAGTATTCTTAAAGAAGAGATACGGCAGGATGGAAAAGGCAACTAAAGGACTTAAAAGCTGCCTGTTTGTGTTGCAACCTACATGGTGCTTATTGCATTCCATCTGTTGAATCACAAGTGTTGGTTATTTCTGTTCCCGAAATATGGAGTTTGCAGATACAAAGAACAAGAACTTCTGCCAAGATAGGTTTGTTATTACTCATATGTCATAAGAATCCTCTTCTTCGAGATTACATGATCTTAAATTTTATAAGTAGAAGCAACCGAGAAGGATCTTGCAGTGGAGACATACATCATTAATTCAGTGATCACTCTGATAAAAATGGCCAAAGCCAAAAGAATGGGTAAGAACGCACAACAGAAAGTAAAATAAAACAAAATTAGTCCATTCTGAAGTGTTCTGTTGTTCAACGCAACCTTCTAATATATGTTAAACACAGTCACAACCCATCTATCAAATTGCCCTTGCTTCATAATACACGAATTTTAATGCTAAATTATGAACCAAGATTCAAAATATTAGGCGATTTTTTTTTTTTTTTTTGCGCCTTTGTTAGCTCAAAAAGATCTAAATTCGAAAAATACAGGAGGGCTATGGAAGTCACTCTGATACCTCCTAATAAAAAGGAGCATTAGGCAGAGAAATTTTGTGGGCCAAACAGATCACAAGAAAATCATTCTTCAAAACGAATTCGCAATAAATGACCAAATTTTAGGCAGTGTTGGTTAATGATCTAATATATGAACACATTAATTAATTAAATACACGTCATAAGAGGGGGAACCCAAAATAAGATTATCAACTCACAAAAATGATACGCACCTGAGCCGAGATTTACCCCAAGGCTGCCCGTAAGCTCTTCTGTATCTGTGTAAAATCTCGTCCTCTGGGTATTCTACCCCATACTTCTCCCCAATTTTTCTATATATCTACAATGCAACAAGCCAACATCCGAATGGGTTCATTTGCAATCAGAACACAAGCACATCGATGGAGAATGAAGAAGAAAGTTGTAGTCGCACTAAATTAGGAAAATCATTCCATAAATGCATGCGTCGTAGGATATATCGATGTCTAACAAGAGAGTAAACCAACCTCGGCCATGGGTTGAGAGGGCACAACAAGAGTGCCAACGGCATCAACAAGAACAGCCTTGTGAGTGATGTCACCGTAACGGGATTTCCTGTAATCCTCGTAATCTTTGATTCCCAGCGTCTCCAACCCCATGTATCGCGAACTCATCGTCTCTGATTCCTCGGTAGCCAGAGCGACGGAAGAGTAAGAGGAAGAGAACTTATGGAGCGCGTCAAATGGGTTGGAGCAGCTAGACCCTGATCTCGAATTTGGCATTCGAGCAGAGAGAGCAGTGAGAACTCTCGCAAGCTTCGTTCTAGTAGCCATTAGAGCCATGATTTCATGACATTTGAGATGCTAACTCTTTGATTGTTGTAATTTTGTTGTGAGTATCTCATGCTTCGTTGGGAAGTCCAGGCATCACATGGCCTGGTGATAGCCAGAGAACGGCACGGAGGCTTGAGAATCTGAGAGGAGAAATCGTCTCACACTGGAAATGATGCAGGACCTGGATGCTATATAAGAGACTTATAAGGCTGTCCCTGAGGAACGGGTCAAAATTGCACACAAATCATGGGGATCACCGGTTCAGCATTCGACGCTCATCAGACATTATTGCTAGATGTGGGATGCGATAAAAAAGGCCTGCGTCTGACGTCGTGTTTTTCGCTTTCTTTCTTTTTTTATATATCCAATTCATTAAAAAATATAAAATATTTTTAATTAAATTTTATTCTTTAATAAAATAATTATTATTTTTAAATTAATTTTATTTTTTATATTTATTTATATTAAATATCTTATAATAAATATAAAATTATTTATTAACAAGAATACTTTTAAAAAAATAATTACATCTTAAAAAATTAAAAAAATATTTTATATTTTTAAAATATTTAATTTTTTAAAAAATATTTTATATTTTTTAACGAAATAACGTCTTCTTTCTCATAATTTACAATCTCTTTTAAGATTGTTCACATCTTTTAAGATGTATGTTGTACGGTGTATATAGAGAAAAAAAAGTTTTATAAAAAATGTTTATTTTTTTAGTTTTATTATTGTGCACAACCAACGCCCATAATTTTTCATATATAACTATTCATCGCACGTTAATCAGTGTGGGCAGAAATAAAAGGTACTTAATATAAAAAAAAAAAAGAAATAAAAAGATAGTACTAGCATTTCTTTATATAATAAAATGTGTTGGATCAAATTTATAGAAAGTGTCTTGCATTACATTGCATTGAACATAGAGATTAAAGGAAGAATGCATAGATAAATAATGTGACAAACTGCCTTCATAGCTAGATGACTTTTTTATTTTAAAATTGATATTAATTTAATTTTCATCAAAAAAATTTATATTTAACTTGTGTCCTAATTTCATAAATTTAGATCATATTAAATGATAAATTGGCTTATAAATTATAAGTTCAAGAATATTTAGAATTTTAAACTCATTGTTGGTACAATATTCCCCTTCAATATTTTAAAATAGTGCAATATACTTCCATCATTAATAAATGTTAATTTTAATTATCAATTGATTATAAAATTATAAAAAATAACTCAATCGTATGAAAAGACCAAGAAAATGTCAGAAAAAATGACCGAATATTACAAATAATGATTAAAAAATACAAAAAAGGACCAAAAAGATATGCAACTTTTAAAATTATTTTCTATAACTTTTTTATTAATTAATTATTAAAATTAATATTTGTAAATAACAATAATTATATTGTATCGTATTGAAAAGTCGAAGAAAAACTTTGCGCCACATATCACGCACACTCCTCAACCTCCTGTTTAAAAGTTAATTTACCGTTTTCTCCAATTAGATTTTATTATCATGTGTGCATTTTATTGGTGGATAATTCATTAGGACTTCTGTAGGCAATAGCATTCCTGCAGTGAAACCCGCAATTGATGGATTCAAATATTCTACATGTCTCTGACGATACAGTTTCTTTAAAACTTCCATGGAGTTTTTTATAAATTATTGATATTTCATATTCGATTGTAGTTAGTGTTCATTCCTTGTGCTTCTTTTTCCTTGTGCTTCTTTTTCTTTGCATAAGCATTTGCATCTTTAAATTTACATGAATTATAAAAAATGAATGAGAAATCAGGCTTGTTTAAGTGAATAATTATTAACAAAAATAGTAATGGTCCTCGGCCAAAAGAAATAATGGTAATGGTCCATGATTGCAAGCACATAGTTTCCCCGTACATATTAAAAAAAGCACACAGTTTCTTCCCGGATTGACATTTTGAAGACCCACATGAATGATTATATATATATATATATATATATATATATATTTTGATGATTAGACGCTCATGAATGATGTTTGAGAGAATCACGTTCATCTCCCTCAACAAAAATTAATTACAAATAAAAGCAAATATAAAATAAATTGTTGTTAAAATAAAAAGTAATTTATTTTTTAATAAATAAGATTTATTATTAATTCTTATCTATAATTAATTTTCTTAAAGGGATTGGATGTGATCCTCCCATGATTTTTTTATTGGGAGAATAATAATAAAGTCAAAAAATTTAAAATTTATGATAGTTAAGTTTCAATAATTTTTTAAAAAAATTAATTGTAAATATTGATTCAGGTAATTATAAATTAAGGAGTTCTAACTGCAAATAAAACATTTAAATTTTAAATATAACTTTTAGTTTGCAATTGTTTAAATCAATAATTATAATTTATTTTTTAAAAAAATTATCAAATATTTAACTATCATAAATTTTAAATTTTGGGGCTTTATTATCATTCTCTTTTTTTTTTATAGGGCAAGGGGACAAAAATATTCACAATGTTATTGATCAATAGCATTTATTATTCTAAAACAAGGAAATGTGCACAGGTATTTATAGTATTATTTAAGTCAGTACAAGCATAATTAAACTATTAATTTGCTCAGATGTCCATTAATTTTTAATGTTAAATGCTAAATGTGCTTGCCACCTATCAATGTTGACTATTTTGACTTGCCACTTGTCAATGCCAAGCACTTGGATTGTCTCAGTGCCTCCTTCTCCTTCTTTCTCTCCCTCTCATTTTTCACAATCGTTTGTGTTAGCTAGCTCCAAGGTGTTGCCTTCATTCTTTTCCAGCAACGCATACAATAGGACACGTGTTTAAAATTGAGAAGAAAGGCTCATACAATTTATCTATTCGTCGGTACCCATGAAAGGGAAGAAAACTGAAACTGTGCAAATGTTGAAATTAAGGATGGTGATCTGCTTTGAGAAAGCCCATGCCTACAACCAACCTAGTTAGTTAGATCTGCATACACTAAAGGAAGAGTTGTGGCATCTCGGTTGGAAAGATGGCAAGCAAAAATCCATCATTAGCTTAAATATTTCTTTTGAAAACTCTATTTCTCCCTCTTAAACATCTTTATCTATTCTCATCCTATCTGAGAAGCAGCGTGGGTTGATGGATCCAACCAACCTACACAGAAAGGGTATAAAAGGTTAAAGGACAAATATGGTGGGTTGGGATTCTTCATTGGTCTTCCAATTTCCATTGTCGCGTGAACAAGACACGAAATTCGTGTAAGCCTGTGTTTAACTACACCCAGCCTTTGTCTTCTCATACTCAACACAAGCAGGCTGCAACTGCAATGAATTGTAATGGCAGGAGGCAATGCAAAGCAAGGGGAGTGCCAAGGCTTGGACAGTTGTGGATTGGAGGAAGTAGAAGGTTAAATGTAAAGGCGCTATTCTTGGCTTCCACAAATTTTGGTTGAATCTCAAAGGATGCTCGAAGATCAGGAAAAAAAATAAAAAAGCTCCCAGATTTTGAATATGTAGATAAGAAGAGGAGCTCAAGGATTTTGGTTGAATTAGGATGGAAATAGGAACAATCAAATTAGTCGATCTTGACACCTAGCAAGGAGACTCAACATTAATGATAAAAAATTAACGAACACCAGTGACATTTAACAGCTAGTCATGCACTTTTTTTTCCATTTGAAGATGCTAAACGCTCTTAACTAATGATTTTGTCAGTACTTTTATCCCTTTTCCTTTTCTATAGGACGGAGTCATGGCACATGAAATCAATCAATACTCAATAGACAATAGCTCAAGAGAAGGGAAGGGGGTGAAGTGCGGTGGTGGGAGTGGAATTGGGGTGTCGTGGAAGGGAGAGAAAGTGCAGAAATGATAAGGGGGCAATAGGCAAGGTGATAGCGAGTCCATGTTAGCATGGATTGGATCACATTACTAGGTAGGGACCATCATATTACTTCACATCGCTAGCACTTAGAGTCAGGAATAAGGGTTGAGTTTAAAAATCCAATTTAAATAAGAGTTCATATTTTGAAAATTATTTTTTTAAAAGTAATTGAGCTTGAGAGCCTGATCCTAATAAGTCTTGTTAAAAAAAGGTTTGAGCTCAGATGACCTTTCAAGTTTGATTATATTATTATTAATTTTTTTTATGGAACATATGTTTAAAAACCAAGAAGTACCTGCTGAATGCCTAAATTGTGAACCTTAATTACTCCTCACTTAACTTTCTGAACCCTATTGCCTACAATTGCCTTTTCCTCTTACTTGTCCTAGCTCATCTCTCCCTTACCACTTATGAGTCTCAACCATAGTTGATCTCAGCCATTGCTACTCTATTTCACTTGGTCTCTACCTCTCATTCCTTGCCACTTAGCCTCACGCCTCTTGCATCTCACCCACTTTGAGGGTTCTATAAGGGTTTTATTGACGAATATTATAATTAATTTAAACTTTTAAATGTGTGTTATTTAATTTTTAAAAGATTTTTTTTTTAAATTTTGAAATATTTTAATTAATTTATGGTGCTTGATTTTGTTTCAATTTTTTTTAAAACAGGGCTTACGAGATCGACCCTAAACCTTTTAAATAAGAGTTAGGTATAAAAAAATTAAAAAATTAAAAATTAAATTTAAAAATTCAGGCTCATGTGAGCTTGGCCTTTCCAACTCGTTTCACAACTCTTCCAACATTTGCTTTGTCTCTGTCCTTTGAAATTGATTGCCATTTGCCAGGTTGCCACCATAACACCATTCTCCACACGGTCTCTATTCCATCCCCTGCCACGTATGATTTTCAATTTTTAATTGTTTTTTTGTATTTATTTACTTTATTGCACAACACCACCGGTCCTTTTCAGTGCACTCGTTAATTATTTGCATTTGGTGGCTTCTCTTACTCAGTTATTAATTTATCATCACTCCCATTACTGTTTAATTAGTTCACTCCATCCGATGGCTTCTCACACCAAATCCATGGTTATATACTAATTCTTTTGGTCTTATTAATAAAATAAAAAGATAAGATTTTTTTATTTGTAAATAACGTCATTAAATTTTTATTATAATTTTTTCTTTTACCCTTCATTAAATGTTGGAAAAAAATATTATTAAAATATATAGATTTAATAAGGATAAAGCTGATAACTTATTAAATTTTTAGACAGAGTTAATAAAATTTAAAATTTTTATTAATTTTAATAAAATATATTTAAAATAACTTATAAATAGAAATATAATAGTAAGACATTTTCCATTTGATAGTATTGGTTTAAAAACTAAAACATGACACTTTGTAAAGAGACAATCATACTAAATTTCTTATTTTCCTGAATATTCTTACTAATTGTATTATAGATAAAATATATATGAAACAGATTAAAGGTACTCGAGATAAACTATTTTTAATTAGAGAATGCTATTAAAAATAGTGATGACACTTATTTACTACTTTTATTAATCATTGTAAAATAATTAAAAGTGTACTGAATTTTAGATAGGAGGGAGTGACGACTTGCGTCCTTTGCATCGAAAAGATACTCTTTGTGGATTTAAAAATGTAAAATACTTTTTGAAAGATTAGATAAAGATTAGATGTTAAAAAAAATTAAAACATTTTTAATTTTTTAATATGTAATTATTATTTTTTTAAGTGTCCCTATTGAATGAATTATTTTATATTTATTTTAAGGTGAAATATTCTATTAAATATGGATAAATATAAAAAAATATAGTTGATTTGAAGATAAGTAACTATTTTTATTGGGGATGAGATTGATTAAAAATGTCTTATATTTTTATTAAAAAATAAATATTAATTAATTTTGTTAAATGACTCTTATTTGCAACTTTCTAAGGCTAACTTAAAAAAAAAAATACATGCTTTTGAACAAGGATACATCTAAAAATTTTATTTTTAGATTATTTTAATAATTAAACCATCTTTCCCTTTTTTTATCATTTTATGAAAAAAGCCATATTTCCTTAATTTTGACAAATAGTTGGAATTTAGAAATACCATATGCACAGAGATATGACAAAATTATTATATATTTTGAACTAGATTTGTTTCCGGTGTAATAATATTTTAGTATTGAAAAAATAAATTAAATATAAATATAAAATTTAAAAATTATTTTTGTGTACTTAAATTTTATGGTAAAATACACGGGATTTATCATAGTTTTATTTTAACTACATATATTTTCTTTCTATTTTTAAAATTTATACGAACTTTTCATAAAAATTAATATTTCAAAATACAATCATTATTTCTATTTTTAAGCTTTTATTTTTATTTACTGAACCATTAATTGATAATTAAATCATATATAGTAGACACAATTACCTCTATTTAAATATAAATGTTATGTAAAAATTATTAAATTTACCATCAAAACATTTAAAGGCTATATTAGTTATACAAATTTATTTAGTTAGTATTTGTATTAAAAAAATTAAATATTTAAGTTTGTTAAAATAATATTTCAAACGCAAGAAAACCTTAATGAAATAGAAATTTAATATCATAAGATATATATTAGTCAATATAGTTTATGTCTATTCTTATTTAAATTTTGTAATTTTCATAAAAATTATTTATTTAAATATTGTCATACTTAATTATATAAAGTCTATTGTTTTTGGCCAAAAATTGTTTAAAATTTCTCAAAATAGGGAGGTGAGAAGGTAGATAAATGGATTATCAGGGCAAATTAATAATTTTAAAATTTTTCAACATAATTACAAATAAAAACTTAAGTACTCCTTCCATTAAAAAATATAAAATTTTTTTTAAGAATTGAATGTTTAAAAACATAACATATTTTTAATGTTTCAATGCATAGTCATTGCACTTTTTTCAAAAATATCCTTAATAAATAAATAATTTTATATTTACTTTAGAGTAAAACACTGTATTAAATAAGGTTAAATATAAAAAAATGATGTTAATTTGAAGATAAATAATTATTTTTTTGAAGGCGAGATTTAATTAAAAATATTTTATATTTTTTTGACTAAGTGAGTATTTTATAATTTTTAACACGGTATTCCTAACAAAGTTAAAAATTAGATTAAAATGTAAGTTTTGAATATAAAGAATAGGTCTTTATAATTTTAATAGAGCAACAGGGATGTTAGTATTTTATTTTATAATTTATTAGTTATATAAATTAAAATATAAAAATATTTTTCTAAAAATTTGCTATATCCATACATATTAAAAGTATAAATAATAATTATTTTATTTTAGAATGTGATGATCTGTGTAAACTAAAACTAAAGAACTTATTTTATTTTATAATGTGCTACTCTTATACGCACACATATATATTAAAAATATCAATATTTTTGAAAAGTTCTTGCAATTTAAAATATGATCTTAGCTTGTTCTTTTTACAAAAATTTCTGCCCCATGTATCTTCTATACAGTGAATCATACTGTAATTTATAAAACATAATTGTAGGCAAAAGTAAAAATAAATTAAATTATGTATATATGAAACAATGGTTTTGAATTAAGCAACTGGTATTATACATATCCATATTATAATAATAAGTATCCATATATGTCCGCATTACAAGGAATAAAGGGATTAAGAAAAGTGTTGCCATGTAGTTAGGGATAAGTTTATTAACATTATATAATTAGCTCCAAGGCATATCATTATATTAATGTTTTTCATAAGTTTTTAAATTATAATTTACTTTTACACGTGAATGATATAATAATAAATTTTCTACCTCGTGCATTTGAAGAGTACAAACAATAACTTGTTTTTATTCTCATACAAACTATTATGTGATTTGTTACCTCGTGCGTGCTAATAAAAAACATACAGAAAAACTTGTTATCTCGTGTTATATATCCCCATATAAATTTAAATTTAATAATGTTTTTTTAATAGTTTGTTTGTTCCGGGATAAAATTTTATCTATTAATAACAGGTTGCTTTATTTTAGGATTTTTTTAATTCTTTTGAAAAGTAAAAACATAAATAACACACTCACCTGTATTAATAGTATATGTAAAACAAATTGTTTTATTTTTACACAAGCAACTTAAAATTTTTTTACTGTGTATTTCAAATACAATGAATAATTTATTATTCCAAGATGTATGTTATCCCTACATAAATCAAAATTTGAATATAAATAATAAAATATTCTTTTGTATAATTTATTACTTACTTCATATTTTAATCTATAATTTATTATCTTTTACATATAAAATTAAAAATAATAAATTATTTTATTTATAATTTTTTATTTTGAGTAAAATAAATTTCTTAAACAAACTGAATAGGTCACCTACGTAATATTATTGCATGCCTGACACTAAATATTTTTATTAAAAATATTGTATCTGCTGCCAATTTTCTCACATAATCTTTTAAAATATAAAAAACCTTATTATTTTCTATACCTTATCTAAATTTTTAACATTTCTCGATGAAAATTTATATAACAAATTTTTTTCACCATATGTAAACAAATTATTTTAATCTTCAAAATTTTCAAACAAAAAATCAATTAGCTATTTTTTAAAAAAATTAAAAAATGTAAAGTATGCTATTTAAAGTACTGTAGATTTGCATTACTCTTATGCTTTACTCTCTCCCTGTGTATATATTAGATATTAGATTAAATTTAGTATTATTTACATTTTGTGGCTCTTGTACACACTTTAAATAAAAGTAATGATTTATTCTATTCAATAGTTTTTTTTTGGAATATATTATACTCACAGAAAAAATAAATTTTAAACAAAATATGTTCTAGATTAATTTATAACTTATTATCCTTGTGCATATTTAAATATGAAAAACATGTTTTATTTTATAATTTATTATCTTGTGTGTATTGAAAATACAAATAATGATTTTTTATTCTACAAGTTTTTACTCCGTTTATATATATGTGTATATATCAATGCACTCTATTTTATAAGTTTTACCAAGCACGAATCTATGAATAATTTATGGATACCGAAGTTTTTATTTAGTAAATTATTTGGCACAAAATTCTGTGAATTTTATTTTGTGAACCCTAAGTGTGCCATGTTAATTTACAAATGATGGAAAAATTTGCGGGGAGCCAGGAATAAATTTGTGTCTGATTTTGACCTTTTGACCTCGTGCTTATTTAAAAGCTAAACCTATTTCATTCACAATTTATTACCTAGCATGCTTCTTCATTTATTAGAAATTATTTTGATAATAATGTAAAGAACATCTGACCATAATAAATTTGTGTCTGATTTTTATTGTCCATTAAAGTACTATTGTTTATCTACATAACAATACCATGTCATGTTACATTCCTTCCTCATATTTTCCCACCAATTTTCCTTTTTCCATTCCCTCTTTTTTTTTTTCCTTTTTGCATTTGACCATAAGAAAAAAAAAAGGCTCCATTATCAATTTTCAAACAATTGCAATGCTGCAGTAAATATTGTTATACTTTGCCGTATTATTAGAAGATTAGATGGATAAATTTGTTATTCTGTGTAAATTAAAATCCATAACATATGTCTTTCTTTTGGTATCAACAACACGTGCCTTTATATTATTCTTATAAATTAAATTTTTTATTTTATGAAGAGTCTCACATTCACTTGTTTTAATTATATATTAAAGTACTATTGTTTATCTATATACCAATATCATATCATTATACTTTCTCCACAGTCGTCACATTTTTCCCACCAGTTTTCTTTTTCAATTCCCTCATTTTTTTTTGTATTTGACCATAAATAAAAAAAAGGTCCCGTTATCACCATTCAATCAACCGTAGTTTTACAGTAAAAATTATTATACTTTATTAGATAACCATATTTAATTATCATCTGATGCATAGGAATATTTAAGTATATAGAAGATAAAAATAAAGATAGTTATAAAAGTTAAAAGTAATATACATTGTCCTCCTTCCTATTTCATCTTAATTGTAGCTATATTTCTTTCTTTTTAAAATTTATACAGACCTCTCTTAAAATTAATAAATATAAAATACAAATATTTTTTTTTTTTTTTTTTTTCCTTCCACCTAACTATAGTTGATAGTTAAATCGCATTTGTTGAATTAAAATAATTTTCTTTAAATGTAAATATTATCTGAAAACTATTTATGTTACCCCCAAAAAATTTAAACGATACATTCTTTTAAAATTTTATTCATATTTTAAAACTTATTTATTACTTAAAAATATTAAATATGTAAATTTGTCAAAATACTATTTCAAACATGCATGTAAAAAAATTAATGGAATACAAAATTTAATATAATAAGAGATATATTAGTCAATATAATTTATGCATGTTTTTATTTAAAATTTATAATTTTAATAAAAATAATTTTTCATTATTTTTAAAACACTCATCCTTGTATTTTTTCTACAATTTGTTATCTTATTCATATAAAATTTGAAAGTAATAAATTGTTTTATTTATAATATGTCACGTTGAGTAAATTAAATTTCAAAATAAGATCGTCAGGCTATCTATGTACTTCTTATGCTTTGTCTAAATACTTTTTTTAATTTTATAGCATATCTAAAACCTTTATACTCCCTCCGTCTTCAATTATAAAGTATTTTTGAAGATATTTATTTATTTTAAAATATAAGACACTTTAAATAGATCAAAATTTTATTAAAAACTCTAATTTTAATATTACCCTTTATTTCTCTATAATTAATTTCTTTTTCTTCTCTTTTCAACATATTAAATGATGGATATTTTTTGAAAGTTCATATTTTTATTTTAAAAAGATAAAATTATTAAGCGTACTTAATAAAATTTATTAATATGTAAGATTTTATTTAAAAATATTTTATAATTTAAGATATAAAAAATATTGTTTTTAATAAGAATATTACATTTGCCGCCAATTTTTACCATGGATCATACATGGCCTTTTAAAATATAAAAGTCTTGTTATTTTCTAGGCATGGTCTAAATTTTTAAAATTCACAATTGAAAGTAAACATGACAATAATTTTTCTCCACGTGTAAATACATTTTATGAATTAAATTACGAGTTTCACATTCACCTTACATTTTTTTTAATGATATGTCTCACACCTGCTTTTTTTTTATTATGGGTCTTATGTATACTCACTTAAAAAAAAAAAATCAAGAAACAACTACTTTTATTGTGCAACTCTTGTGTGTTTGTTAAAAAATAACATTATTTTTTTAAAAAAATTCACCTACTACAACTTAAAATATAATCTAACTTATTATGTTTTTAAAATTTCACCGCCCCATATATTTACATAGGTTGAATGATAACTTGTTTTATTATGACACAAACTACTCAATGATTTGTTACCCCATGCCAACGACAAATATGTTATCCCAAACTATGTTATTTTCATATAATTTTGAATTTAAACATGTTTTATTTTATAATTCTTTATTTCAAAATAAAATTTAATTTTATAAATAATAAATTGCTTTATTTTAGAAATTCTTTCCCTTGTACATAGTAAAAGCACAAATAACGTGCTCATCTACATTGAAAATACATACAACGAATTATTTTGTTTCTAAACAAATAATTTAAAAATTTGCTCCTCTATGAATTTTAACGTGCAAGAAATGATTTATTATTCTAGCACGTGTGCCATCCCCAAATTTAAACAATAAAATATTTTATTGTATAATTTATTATTTAGTTTCATATTTTATTCTACAATTTTTTATTTTATGCAGACAAAATTTAAAAAATTATTTTATTCAAAATTTCTTATTTTGTGTAAATTAAATTTCAAAATAAAACTCATCAAATCACCTCTGTATTTTTTATAATTTTTCTAAATAATTTTTTAATTTCATTTCATATCTAACATTTATTATTTTTACTAAAGATCTCATATCCATGCCAATTTTATTATGAACCCTATATGATTTTTTTAAAATATAAAAATTCTATTATTTTGCACATATTATCTAAATTTTTAACATTTAAGTAGCAAAACATTTTTTAACCTCATGTGAATGAATTTTAGTAATTAAATTATGGATCCCTCATTTACCTCTCGTTTTTTTAAATATTTGGTCCCATTCTCAATTTTCTTTAATTTATTAGGAATCCCATATCTACAAATTCTTTTAGCAAAAATTATCTATTATTATTTTTTAAAATAAATTCAAACAAAATAAAAAAATGTATTGTAGATCTATAATCCACAGCATTTTGACTTTGTACTTTACATTTAAATTTGATAATTTGACTGATATGATATGACATGGTAATGTAGACGGTATGATGCTTAGATAGATTTTACCATCCTTGCGTGGTGGGGCCTCGAATCACAAGGTCGACAGTTCCCATGTATGTGGATTGTGGTCTGTCGAATTAGTTTTTTTTTTTTTTTCCTACAATAATTTCATAGACGCGTTTTTCAAAAGCTTGAGCTACAACTTAAGTGTCACACAGTAATAAATCAAGACAGGCATATACAAAGGCGAGGAAAATTAAAAATATCTAGAATATGGGGGCAAAAATAAAATTTCACAATTTTTGCAAATAAAAAATAAAAAAAAAAGATGCAAAGCAACAGTGAAATTTGGGAGGCACCCCTCCTTGCAGTTGTCTCTGATTATGTAAATAATTTGGGAGGCACCCCTCCTTGCATTTGTCTCTGTTATAAATCTTTAAGTAACGAGATGCCATTTAAAATGACGGGGCACGACTGACGTTGAGAATCCTGTGATTAAAAAAATTGATTTATTGGTGGTGATTATTTTTACAGTATGTCCTAATAATTTCCTTCACCCTGATCCAAATATTAAAAAGACACACACACATTCGTTATGAACACATAAAAAACAAAAGATATACTACCTCTCTTAAAAAATATAAGACATTTTTTAAAAAGTTGAATATTAAAAATGTAAGATATTTTTAATATTTTGAGGTGTAATTATCAAGGTACGTAAAACTGGACCGATCATTGAATTGATCATGGCACTGGATCACAGGTTAGTGGTTCAATTAAAGTTGAACCGGTGGCAAATCGGTCGTGATTAAAATAATACAATTTAAATAAAAAGACATTAATTATAAAAACATTCAACCAAATCCAACCACTCAAGAGTCTAACAGTAATAAAATACAATACTTTAAATATCTATTATTATAATTACAACTCTTTAACCTCAAAAGTCTAGAGAAGAGATGGAGAGTCAGAGACTAAGTTGGAGAAGAGATGGAGATAGTAGGGACAGAGATAGAGCTTGAGAAGAGACAGAGATAGAGCTAGAGTTGGTAAACGGGCGAATCTAGCCCATATGGGCTCGGCCCTTATGGGCCTAGGCCCTAAAACTTGATTACCCCAATTTTACTCTAAAATTGAAGCCCGGCCCTTATTCATAGGGCTCAGGGCTGGGCCCGTAAGCCCGAATAAAATAAAATACAACATTAAAATTTATTTAGAATATTTTAAAATTTAACATATATCAAACCAAAGTCTCACATAATCTAAAAAATGAACAAAAAATTTAAAAGTTTAAATAAGATGAAGGCAAATATCATCATCAATCCTAATCAAGATCTTCCTCATTACCATCCATAAATAAAATATTAAAACCCTCAGATGTAGGTCCACTTGTGAAAGATGGAAGCGGAGGCTCAATATTAATTATTTCTACAGCTTCTTCATCATCACCTACAATAGTTATTAATTAAATTATTTTATTATCAAATATATATCTATACATATATCACAAGATAAAATATAAAAATTACTATAAAATGGCACAAAATAATTCAATCAATTGTTGGTACAAAATACAAATCAATGTTTGCACATTATTTGGAAGAGTTAAAAATAATACTTTGTGAATAGTAAAACGGGCTTCACGGGCCGCCCGGGCCCGAGCCCGTTTTTCTAGGGCTTAAAAGGGCCGGGCTTCGAAGCTCGATTATTCTAAAAAATGTCAAATTTTTAAGCTCAAACCCTTATTAAAACAGGCTTAAACGGGCAGCCAGTCAAGCCCGGCCCTTATTCCCGACTCTAGATAGAGCTGGAGCTCGAAGAAGAGACGGAGACTAAGCTAGAGAAGAGATGCCGATTAAATTAGGGTGAGAGAGGAGAGCCACAGATGAAAGGCTGAACTAAATGCTGTTTGAAAATCTGGATTAAACTTAGCGTGCTCTACCTCTAATTTTTCATTTTCTGACTTTAGTTTCACTTTTTTTTTGTTATCTTATATCTGAACTCAGCACTCTGAAAAATTAAAAATAAAAAAATTCAAAAAAAAACTTGGTTAACCCAGTCAACCCACTGGGTTATACTGGGTTGAACTCGGGTTGATCGGGTTATACCGGTTCATTCCCTCACCGGTTTATGAGTAAACCCAAACCGAACAAGGGACCGAGTCACCAATTTTTGGGTTGACCCCGGCCGGTCCAGTCCAAGTTTCAATACCATGGTAAGTATTACTTTTTTTAAGTGCCTCTATCGATGAATAACTTTATATTTATTATAGAGTGTTTAATAGGAGTAAATATAAAAATATAAGGTTAATTTAAAGTAGGTAATTATTTTATTGCGTGGTAAAATTCTGTTAAAAATATTTTATATTTTTAAACGAGTGGAGTATGTGAGTATATGATAGTTTCGCTTCCAAATCTCAATTAATCAAAACAGGAGATATGGATAAGTATGTGTTTAAATCCAATGATTGAAAATTTAAAAAATAATCATTATATTTGTTGAAACAGAACATATATTCATTCGTCAACACTTAAGGATAGGGGACTGAACTGAGGCCGAAGGCTAGGATTGAACATTAAATATGGATAATTAAGTATGTGTTTCTCATGGGCGTCTAATTTAAAACTCATAAACCTGTGTTTGGAAAAATACTGCCCTGGCGGGGTGATGATTGATAAACACTTCTATATCATGTTCCATGTGTAATAGAGGAAGATTTCATCAAAAAAAAAAAAAAAAGACAAAGCAAGATTGAGGAAGGGAGGATGAGAAATAAATTTTTATCCTAATTGTTTAATTGGTATACAATATTTTCCTTGTTCCTTTTCTTTTCTAGTTCTTCTTTTAAAAATTACTTCATTCATATCATATTTGAATGAATTAAGTGGTATAAGTTCACTGGTTCAATGAGCATTCCTCATCACATGATAACAAATGTTTCATATAACCAAGTAACTGTAAATTGTTGTTTTGAAATTTTGGAGAACATTGAATCATTTCAAACATTACTAAAATTTAATAGTTATAATTAAGATATTTATTGAATGAGTAAATTTAGATGGGAGCCAAGTCCATTCATGTCACACCAAAATTAAACTAGATTGGAAATTCTACTGTGCAACTCTAGGGCTACACGAACTGAATTTCTTTATACGTACACAACACTTGCTACTAGTGATTAAAACATTAGACTAGTCTGATTGTCGATGAGTCTTGATTTTGACTTGATCAGCATGTAAAAAGTAAAAAATATTTTGGAGGTTGGACCATTTTAAACCGACAATCAGATTCGGAATCGGATTCAATTTTAAAAAAACTGAACTGTTTTAAAAAAAATCTTTTTTTAATTTTTTTTAGGAAATGCCCAATTTTTTTAATCATTTGATATTATATTGTATCATGTGGCTTGTTAAGTGATAATAAATTTAAAATATTTTATTTTATTTTTAAGTTGAGTATCAATTTTATATTTATTTCTTATATTTAGATTATTATATATATATATATATAATTTTTTAATTTAATTATGACATCATTAATTTGATTATTGATTCAATCTGACTAAATTATGCAGACCGTAAGCTATTGATCTTCCTGATTTGGTATCCAATCAGATTTTGAAAACATTACTTGCTATCCGAGTACAATGCCGATCACAGTAGCAATTAGTAAATTTATATTTTATTGGACGTGATACATTGCATTGAAAATTGAAACGAAATTCACGATGGCAATTTTCAAATTCGTTCTTTGATGGTCGAAGGTAACCTCATCGTGCTTCGGAACCCAAGTTTTCAAAAACACGCAGAAATGTTATCTGACCGGAACACGAATTTAATCGAATACAAACCAATTAAAAATGCGAAAAAGAAAAAGAAATTAAACTCACAGCTTCTTCTTTAATTTTCTGTTAAGTTTAAATATGAACGTATCAGCAACAGCCATATTTATAAAACGCATCGGCGTCAAGCGAGAGAGTATGGGCCACTGAATTATCCGTCTGATATGCTCGGGGGCATCTATGGTTTTTAAGTTCAGGTTTGAAGCAACCATTTGATTAGTTTGTAATGCAAATTCCAAAGCCGAAATTCGAATATAAAAATAAGTCACGACGGTTTTCACATCCCTTTACGCCTTTATATATTCATTATTCAATACTACTCTATTTTTACACTTATAAGAAAAATTATTACTTTTTATTTATTTTTTTATATAAACAAAATTATAAATTTTAATAAATATTTATTACATATTTTTTAAATCACCTCTCATAATTTATATTAACAAAAAATAATTAACGCATGTTTATGTTGATGAACATAGGGCATTTTAATTTAACTTTTTTATTTTCAGACATAATTATTATGGTTAATTAATTTTTTTAAAATTGTGTGGTGCAATTATTTTATCTTATATATAGAAACGGAGGGAGTACAGTCCAAAAAAGTTATTTAAAAAAAAACATAACTTTTAATCTTTATGTTTTACCCGTATTTTGTTTTTATATATATATATATATATATATTTTGTGCATTTTATGTTCTTAAATGAACAAAGTGTAGGGAGAGATCTTGGAGAGACTTAAAATATTTAAAAAAGTGTAGAGATCTATAACAAAATATAAGTAAAATATAAGGATCAAAAATTATATTTTTTATTTTTTTAATCTAAAAAAAGGGAAAAGGAAAACTGTGAAAAAACCATTAAGCAGCGTGCAGTAATTGTCTTTTCCTGCCAAAAAAAAAAAATCACGTCCAAGGCTGTGAATATAGATATATAGTAGCAATGCATGCTTGAGTCTGTTGAAGATCTTCTAAGCCTGATATAATTCGGTGACGTCTCTGTGTCTGCGTGTGTGTAACTGTACGAACTAATTCAGTACTGAAAACACTCGTTTCGAAAGGGTACTAAATTAAGATAATTATCAAACAATGAAGAATAAGAGGATGACGTGTGTTGTGTGAAAAAACGGTGTGCGTCGTGTATGGATAACAAAACTTGAAGATAAGCATGCGGTGCCAATTACGAAAAGGATAATTGCGTGGAAATCCGAAACACTGGCATGATCTGATCTCCAAATTCAAAGCAAGATGTCACTTTCATGGAAGAACACGATTAGAGGAGTGGTTTACAAATTTCTGCCCTAAATATATTTATAGTTTTGATCTTGATTTATTCTGGGTAGGAAAAGGGCAGGAGAAGGACCAGGCTTCTATTTATCTTGTCAGGCAGCGAACGTTCAATACAGACCATGAGAGTGAAAATGAAAGCGACATGTTTGGTGTTGGACAGGACCATGCAAGAGCGTGTGGTGCTGATATTAAATTTGACAATTGATGAGCATGTGAGTGGGCCGCTCTTTGAAAATTCAAGCTTTCCTTTCCTTTTAATCGGGCCCACGTGATATTAACGTTAATTCCCCAAGCTTGAAATCTCAGCAAAGGAAAATGGCTAATGGGTTTTCACAAAAACCTTGGCCATTGTCATTGTCAGAGTGTAAATGCTGAAATCTTAGCCATCAAAATAGAGCTGGAGGTTTGCCAACAACTGAACTACAATAGGATTAAAATGTACTCAGACTCCATGAAAACCATCCATACTTTGAATTGTGACCAAGCTTTGGATCACCCATTGCGCGATGACATAGCATTTATTAGAAACTTCCTCTCCCTAAATGAGGGGGTGACATTGCAACATTTTCACGGAGAGATTATTTGATGCACAGATTGCATGGCCAAAATGGGTCAAACAGGTCCACCTGAAATGGCTTTACTGCCCCTGCTCAAAACATTGAGCCCCTAAGGATCAATGTTTTGTTTAACCCCCATTTTATTTTGTTAAACTTTTTTCAAGTTTAGCTTGCCTCTTGTTGTCTCAAAAAAGAGAAACCTAAAATCTACTTAGTTGTCTAATACTTGCACTAACACTTAACATAAGCCTTCACAAGAGTCTATTGGACTAGAAGTAAATGATTCTTCTAGATTTAATGACACAGCTACTTGTGGAGATTGCATCGCCGTTGATATGGGGAGATAGATAGCAGGCTTGTGTTGTAAATTAGGGAGCTATCCATCTATCATTACTGAAATGTTGGCTATATCTGAAGGATTACAACTCTGCTGAAAAAATGATTCAAAAACATTGAGGCCTACCTTGACAATGTAGAAGCCATTAATCTTATCATAAGAGGACACCATGAAAACTGTCCATGCTATGAGATTGTTCAAAATGCTGGTAATTTACTTTTTAGAAACTATATGTTTTTGTTAGTTTTGTTTTTTAGAGACGTTGTTAGTCATGCTTGCTCTCTTATCAAGAAAGCCCACTTGATAGAAAGCCCACTTGATTGATTGCTCTTTTGCTCTTTCGTTTTGCTTCTTGAACTGTGTTTTTTCAGCCTATGAATGTTTACAGCTTTAATTCAGAAAAAAATTCTCAACCTCGTCTCTTGCCTTGCAATCTTTTTATTTCTACAGTAGAAATAGTCTTTATTAAAAAATAATAATCAGTTCATCAAGAGTTTTTGCAGCGCAATGGTGGCCTTTGTACCTAGAATGTGCATATCATCGTAGTTGCCAGCCCGTACAGTGAGATCACGGATCTTCCATAAGGGCTTCCATTAAAAAGGAAAGAAAGCATTAAGCAAGTGTGAATTTAGTTATCAGTTTATATCTGGACAAAAATCTATTTTAAGGATCCAATTGTTTATTGAATTTAACAAAAAAATATCTCAAGTATGATTTAAACGTGCTTTTTAAGGGTTAGCAAACAGGTCAGAAATGATTCTTCTGACTTTTAACTGGTAAAGGGGTGGCGTTCCTACTTCCTACTTTAATTTAACACCAAGGACAAAATAAGGCTTTTTCTTTTTTCCCTTTTTAATCACAACGGGTTTGTACGTGGATTTTATTGGCTGAGAAGAAAGGACATGAGCACCAGAACGTGCGAAGTCCCATACACTATAACTTTCCCAAAAGATAAACTTTGTTATCGTTACCTCGTAACACTAGAATTGTTCACTGTAAGGTATCATTTTTAATCAAGTCTTGTCTCTAATACAGTCCTCGTGCAGCAGGAATCTGATACTTGATAGCAAAAGGAGCATCCACGGATCCCACCCACAATGTCCCATCTCTCTCTTCCACTTCACTCACTGATCTCCCTCTTCCCCTCCCTTGAACCATTTCCAACACTTCACCTTCTTCACTCAACCTAAGAGCGAATCCACTTTTGCTTTTCACCTTAGCCAAATACGAATACGCTTTCGTGACATCCAGAGGAAGCTTGAGTAGGGCTTTTCCAATCCAGGGATAGGATAGAATCCACCGAACAAGATTCTCCTGTCTCGAGAAGATTCCCACCCAGAATCCCCCTCTCGGACTGCGTTTAATGTTGTCCGGGAAACCTGGGAGCTCAGCAAACACTTCGGAGGTTCCAGCTTTTGACGTGGCCAGCCAATACCTCAGTACTCTGCACTTGGTCGTCTCTACCACTAGAATATACTCACCGTTTTCGCTCAAAGCTACCCCATTTGCAAATGACACATTCCTCAGAACAATGCTGACATGCCTGGTTGCTGGGTCATATTTCATCACCCTCCCCGATTTGTCTCTGCTAAGTATCAGAGAAACGTAATCCCTGCATTTTGCATCATGCCATCATATGCTGATCAAACATCTGTAAATCTTTATGAGAGTGACAAGGTTCAGAATATATCATACCTTCTGGGGAATGTGGAGCTGCTGGAGGTGAAGTAGACGACTCCGGTGGTTTGATCGACATCCAAATTGTTGGTGAAGGCCAAGGGAGTGCCTTCCACTTGAGACGTGATACAAGTGGGAATGCCTCCACTGGAGGGGACAACAAGAAGGCCAAAGTAAGCATCGGCGATGTAGAGATCACCGGTTGGGCTGAAGCACAGCCCTAGTGGTCGACCACACCTGTGCTCTGTGTTGCGATGTTCCTCGTGCGATATTCCACCACACCCTTCTCTGCCAATCCAACCTATGACATTGTCAGTTTATATCGTAGCCTGATCCATCTACTGCTCTCATACTACTAATTACTTATAGCATTCAAATTTAGAATTCAGAATCACTCTTCCCTACGCTGTCAGCAATTATATATCTTCAGACATAAGAAGGCTACTCTTTACGTCGTTCTTGTTAGTGTGCACTGTACAGTGCACTCTTAGGTGGGGTTGCAGAATGTCAAACCAATTTCACCTAAACTTTGTTAATTTAAAAAAAAAAAAAGCAAATAAATCAATGAGTGTCATGCTGATGGCCCCAGGAAACCGATCCAGGTGGCACGTGGCATCACAAAAGAAGGGGACATTATCGTCGTGGGGTCCAGTTTTCATGCTAATCCAAAGATGAGCAGGGAGAAGATCTGTGGTCGAAATGTAATGAATTATTATATATTATATTTATTAAAATAAAAATTTATAAATGTTATAAAATAATTTTAATAATTTTTTTATTTTTAATCTAGTCTATATTTAATTTAGCAGGTTAAATTTAATATCAATATATATTAATTATAAAAATTTTAATATTAAACTGAACCCGCTAAATTAAATCTAAACAGGATTAAAAATAAAATTTTATAAAATTTATTTTATAATTTTTATAAATTTTTATTTTAATAAATATAATATAATAATAATACTTTAATTCTGAATTATCAAAATTAAAAATTTAATTGGACCAAATTTTATTTTAAAAATGAATATATTGAAATGAATAGGGAAATCAATTCCATCATCGTGGGGCTGGAAAGCAACCAGACAAACCATAGCCACCCAGCATGCCACCGTTGTAAGCAAACACGTACGCTTTCATCTACTTCTGGCGTCTGGCAGCCCTCCAACCGTACTCACGCCATTCACTCCCTCTTTTCATTTCTCAATTTTCATAATTTTCTCAAAGCAAAAATAGAAATCGTACAGAGTCTCATACGCGGCAAGCAATTTACATAGAGTTCCTTGAGGAAGCCAGGACCCGAGATTAGAGAGGGTGCAATATATTTTTTTAAAAATAAATAATTATATAAAAGTTGTACACACACATGATTTATAACGTAAAAGGTTTTATATGGTAAATATTTTATATTAATCACAATTTATTATGATTGAAGACTTAATACATCATGTCAAGAAAATAAAGCATTTCATATATAAATTTTGGATGAATATTATTACTTTTACAATAACAATTTTGTCTTATATTTTAAATATAAATAGCGTATATAAAAGTAGAACAAGTTAAGATTGACACTTAAAATAAGAATATTTAAATGCTAGTGGATGAATACAAAGAAAGTTAGTATTACTAATTTAAATAATGATTATTTATTATTCAATATTGAAACTGTTTGAAGGTGAGTCCGAATTAAAAAAGAAGTGGGGGCATGAGGTGAAGATTAATACCACATATACATGGGTTTCAAAATTTGAGGGGGGCCCTCAATTACACCTGGCTCCTTTTTATCCAGACCGTAAACGAATAATTGTGTGCGCGTGTTATAGCATAGCACTCATATATGATCAGGCAAGGCATATATAGAGATGACCTGTGTGGAGAAGTGACTGTAAAATTCACCCATCGCTTTTCATTCTGATCCCATTTGATGATAAGGCAGTCCGAGACGCCGGCGTAAGGGCCTTGACCGTCGGGGCTGAAGGCCAAGCTCTCCGGCCCCGCCGCACCAATATCCTCCATCACCGGAACAACGTCGTGTGGCCAAGCCTCTCCAACGTGGAATGGCCCGGCGTGGTTGTGAGCATACCAAACAGAGGCCACAACAACAACGGCAGTTGCTGCCGCCATGTACAGCCGTGGCTTCATCGCTGCACACACACGCACAGAGAGAGAGAGAGAGAGAGGATAATTAATTAGAGAGAGGATAAGACTAAGGCAGGGCTGTAAATTGCACTTGATGCGTAATTAAATATATGCGATATTAGGTTCTCTTTATACTAAGAATAAATTAATAGTGACAACTCCCACCTGCAAACTAGAGACTTGAATACATGGAAAGAAAATGACATGCTGGATTTCCAATGGTGGTTTTTCTTATTAGTGATTTTTTATGTTGGTGACATAAACGCTCCACTTGCTTCGATTCTTCGAAATGATTTTCTCAACAGTCAGTCCTATTTTTATGCCAATTGTGACAAAAAATGCGCTCCACATGAGGCTTGGTGATTGACGAAATGTGATCACAATTTTTAACATACTCTCTAATTTTATTTATAAGTCATTTTTTATATATTATACTGAAATAAAAAAAATCTTAAATCTCATTAATTTTATTTTAAAATTTAATAAATTTTTACTTTTACTCCTCCAAAATATTTTTAAATCTCATCACTATTATTTTATTTAAAATATTTAATAAAGGTAAAAATAGAAAAAAGAGTTATTAAAATTGATAAATACCTTATAAATAAGATTATTTATAACCGTTTCGTCATTTAACCTTTGTTTCTACTCATACATCGGAAATAGAGCAACAAGTTTGTTGTGCCAAACCAGCCACAACCTCACAAAAATAATTCGGACAATAATTTATGTCTATATCACCTACCCTTACCTTTTTTTGGCCAAACATTTACTCTTACTTGAAAAGCGAAGAGTTGTTCGAGTGAATCGCATTCTGCAACCATGACAGTACAAAAATTGATGGCATTCCCCAATAATTCATTAGACGTCCATTTTTCTTAAATGGTCCGTTCGGGAATATTCTGTCCAAGACCCCGACAAGCTAAATTTAAAGGGAAATGTTGAATACCAGAAGCCAGGGTGCAGTGACGCATCCAGACACAGCAGTTTAATGAATGCGGCACACACTTCTATGATGGGCACGTTACAATGTCATACCCTCATAGCTCACAAGTCATAAATGCCAATGAAGGGCATTAACACTGAACCAATCCAAAGTTTCCCATCCTTCTCTTCCACTTCGCTAGCAAACCTCAAGGCCTTCCCTTCACAATCTTCCAACACTAGCAATATTTCTCCTTTATCACTCAGCTTCATGACAGAGGAGTGAGGCTTCCAACCAGTGAACGATCCGTGCAAATGTTTGAAGCTAAGGGGAAGATTCAGCATTGCATTCCCAGCCCATGACTTTGAAGAAACCAATCTGGCGAAAGGACTTGCCTTTGCATGCAAAGCCACCCAAAACTCCCCCTTGGAGTTTCTTCTTATATTATCAGGCAAACCAGGAAGCTCAGCAAATATGTCGACTTGACCTGTGTTAGGTCCGCGGAGCCAGAGCCTGCGGATCTTGCATGCAGAGGATTCTGCTACCACTAAAAATGAGCCATCTTTGCTCAGTGCAACTCCGTTGGCAAAAGCAAGCCCCCTTATCAAGACCGTCACTTCTTTGGTCGACTTATCATATTGCATTAAACGACCAGTCTTGTCCCCACTAAGAATTGAACTCATGAATTCCCTGCAAGCAAAAATTGTCACGGTTTAGAGGCATGAAAATTTCTGGGTAAGAACATTCCTCAAGAAGATTGACATGAACAGCAAACATCATCTCCTTATGCATTAATTAGGGTTTAGGAAATGCAGAAGCCAGAGGAGTGTGACCGTGTAGGAAGAAAGGGATACTTCATATATATATATATATATATATAATTACCTTCTGTAGAAGACTGTGCTAGAATCAGTGAAGTAAATGACGTCTTGGTCCTCGCTGATGTCCATGCTATTGGTGAAGCGCAAGGGTTGACCCTCAACATGTGTCACCAAAGGCTTGGCTAAACCACCTGTAGGTCCTACAACTTGGAGGCCAAGGTAGGCATCGGCAATGTACAGATCTCCACTTTTCTCGTCAAAACTTAGTCCAAGTGGCCTCCCACAAATATGCTCCAACTCTGGTGCGAATGGACGTTTGCATTCGGTCCTTCAAAAGCAATGAAATAATAAAATCACACGTTAGATCTAAATACGGGTCATTGCACAAGAAAAAACTTCAACGCTTCTAGCTCGAAATACATCCAAAGATAGAGTATTGAGGGGAAAATCATCATTTAATAGGAAATATACCGTACTCCTCAGTTTGTTGTAGTAAATTTCTTTGTTTTATTTTGGACAGAAACAATGTGTTGTTGATGGATGTTTTCTGGACTGCTCCATCATTGAACCGGCCATTCTGACATGATTTACCAGACACTTGAAGGTTTTTTATAGAGCCACCAAAATGGATGACAACTAACAAGTTAACCAAGTCAACTCGCCGTGGATTGCAAATTAAATAGATGGGCTCATTCAGCCATTTTAATAAGGTGAGTTGAAGACCAAAACTCTTCCACCAAATAATTTCTATTGTAATAAGAGCAGATTAAAATGAGAACAGATTAAGAAAAACAAAAGTTAACTGATTTACCCTCCACTTATAATGAGCATCATAAGATTCAACATCACATACCATAAATATGATAATCACCCTACATTTCAGAAACTTCGTAAATCATGACTCTTAACCTCACGACTGAATATCTTCCCCTCTCATGGAATATGGTTGACTTATCTCCCTTTCATATCTTGACCATTCTTTTTTTTTTTTAATATTCTCAATTCCTTTCCTTTCCCACACCAAATACGCGCTAAATTTCCAACTTAAGCTTTGTATAAATTTCAAGAAGAAAATAAAATAATATCGTGTAGCAATGAGCAAGAGTATCAATGGGATATATTTCCTCAATCTTTTTTATATTTGAAAATTTCATGATAAAGTTTGAAAAATATAACAAATTTGACTATTTCAGAACTTGTCTGGCTGAATGCAAATCAATCCGGCCGACGACCTAGTTTGGCAGCCGATTTTTGGAAGTTTTGGTAAAATAAAAATTAAAATGACCAAAAAAAATGATTTTGATATTTTTTTTGGGTTAAGTTCGATCCACTTGTCCCCCCCCCCCAACCCCACCATAAAAAAAAAACCCAAAAAAAAAAAAATGTTCGATGCCATTGAATGATGGATGGCACCGGCCGCTCTCTTTCTTTCTTTTTTGGGGCCTCGAATCATGCTCTCAGTTGCAGGATTAGGAATTTCTCTATTGTCTATGTAAAAACCCCCAACATACATAAATCAGGGGGATATTCCTCAGCATCCAACATGACTCCCAAGTACGAAACAGAAGAGCCAAATTACCTATTAGAAGTGGTAAAGGCAAAATCAGTCCAACCTCGACCCTGTCCTTGCCATTTGAGAATCCGTCCGTCGGCGACGCCGGTGTACGGACCCTCACCGTTGCTATCGAAGACGAGGCTCTCCGGCCCGACAGCTCCGGTGACATGGAGTATCTGAGCGGTGTGGAGCAGGTCCTCAGAACCCGGAATTGAAGGAGGTCCGAAAAATAGTTTAGAGTTGAAGGCGAATAGCATGGAGAAGACCGCGAGCACGGTTGCTATGACCTTTGAGTTCATGGTTACTCCTGACACAGTCACACAGCTCAAGGATTGATAGACTTCACCAGACTTGATCCCACTCGCCTCATCCTATTCCCCTTGGGTTCACGCCCGGCGGAAATCGCATATTATATTGTTATTTTTTTTTTTTAAACTATTGACATTGATTCCTTCGCCCGTACTACGACGTCTACCCAAAATTTTTTAACCCCCTGAAATCGCATGTGTATTATTTATCACTCATATAATTTATAACTTGTTGAAGTTTTTTTTATATTCCATATATATATATGCGTGTGGGTGTCTGTATTATAGTGAGTATTGTACATTTGCAGATAAATCAAACTAAACTTGATTATATATGTTGTTTATAGTTTAAAATGGAATTTCTTACAATTTTTTTTATAAGTAGATTAAATAAATATACTAACGCTGGATAATCCATATACGTCACTTAAAATTCAAGTTGTTTGGTTTGAGTAATTTTCCTTTTGAACTTCTTCGTAGGAGTGCTTTTTTTTTTTTTTTTTAACCAGCGGCTTCGTGGAGTTAGTTGAGGGAGAACACATGGCAGCTGGGTTAGGGCTAGGCCCAATATTAGGAAACACGGGGGGAAAAAGAAGAATGTGGATGAAAGAATAACAGAACGGGCCCAACAGGAGGAGCAGCTCGAAGCAGGTTAGAAATATGATCACAACATTGTTAAAGATTGGTATCGAATTCAAACAGAATTAATCTCGCGTGTGGAAAAATAATTACAGTATACAGAAAAAATGAATATTTGAAAACTCATGAATCACTAGACATTTGTCGGCCTCTCTGCTGAGAGTCAGTTCATAATGATATATTTATTTTAAATATAAAATGGAAAGCCATTGACGTGATCCCATTAGTGATGCGAAGAGTAAGGGCTAGCTAACAATAAAATTGCCCCAACACGTGGTCGAGGACACGGCTTGTTTTGGCTGTTGAAAGGACGGGTCAAATAGCCTTTTAGGTTGCGTAGCTTTTTATAAAGTTAAATTTTACAGGATCTGATGTTTGTTTGGGACTGTGAGAACTATACCAGGATTCAATTCGTGATAAATTAAACAAATCATTCGACCGTGCCTTTTAAATAATGCACGTCACAAGCCCAGAGTTTGCAAGGTAGAGTCTGCTGGTAAGAAGCCATGAAACATTGTGTGAACAAAGCTTCAAAATAGATGGCTTCAGGATAAAACATTGAGGTTTTTGTTTTCATGAGATGCTCCTTGAAACGCGTCATATGGGGAGAAAAGGGGGGGGCCTGGGGTGAGATCCAAGGCGATTGAATTATGTCTCGAACTTTAAGTAGGTCTCGATTCACACACATCTTCAAGGTTCTGTAAAGGGACTAATCTCTGCGTGAGAGGGGGGAAATGTCTTTCTAAATATGAAATATTAACCATACTTATGATTTATCCGTGTTAATAAGAAATACTAGTAGTTGTTAGATGTTACGTAATGGTTATAATTTATATGAATACAAAATTACAGCTATTGAACTTCATGAAATGCAGAATTCATTTCTAGCATCACACCGAACCCAAGTGTGAGAGAAATAAAAGCGAGATTATTATCACGGAATCATTACTCTTTTTTTAAAAAGTTAAATTAGTAAAGCGTGCACCACCCATTTATATAGTCAGAATTTTTTCTAAGTTCATCCGATATGAGACATGACAGTGTGCTAGTCAAAGTAAATAGTGCACTCAGCACAGGTTACCTTAAATAATATATTACATTATGTTATATTTTATGCAATGTAACATTAAATAGTGCCACATAATATTGATATTTTATCAAGTACTGTTTTACCAAATTTTATATTTCATCGAATTTGATTCCCACTTTTGTACATCTGTATAATTCACCTGAATGAGATTAGGATGGTTCAGTATTTAAAATTAAATTTCAATAACCTTCATCCTAAATCTTGAAACTGTAATAACAGTTTCAATGTTATAATAAAATAATAAAATTTAGATCACCGAAATTTATTTAAACAGTGTATTTCACTCTACAATGAGGTACTAAAAATCAAACTGGTTAATGTACTAGTTTATGAGTTAATATTTATCAAAATTGTGATCAAACCATGAAACATTTTATTAAACCAGAAAATATAGTGGTTTGATAATTTATCAATTCAATTGGATAGATTGATTTTGATTGTCATACTATGCTCCACAGTGTTTATATTCCTTGAAATTTAGATTTATCAGATGATCTTTTATGATATTGTCACTCTCTCTCATGTCCCAATTCATTCCAATAAGGTAATAATTTTTATTTCTAGGTTTTCTAAATCTTATTCAAAGAACCTGGAACTCGCGACACTGTTTTTATTTTCACTGCTGCCTCAAGTGTTTTTTTCCCTTTCGCGAGTTTGATCTCCGTCTCAGCTCAGCGAACTGTGTTAACTTTCAGCGAATAGTATAATTTGTTGTTATAAGCATGCATGCATGTCGCTTCTATTTGATCTATTATAATTTGTTATTATTAGGCTTCTTTCTTCTTCTTTTTATTGCTCTTGTTTTTTTTTTTTTTTGGGGTCTTGTAAAACAATGTCAACATTTTAGTTGGATTGGACCTCTACTATTTAGTTTTTGCATGACCTGATAAAAATATATTATCAGTTGCCATATCTTTCCCAGTCAAAGGAGATCTTAGAAAACACCTTATTTTATAAATTCGTTATTTGTCAAACAAGTTTTCATCAGGAATTCTCTCCACGACCTTTCCATATTCAGCATGATAACTTAATTAGTTATGTATAATAGTCAAACACGAACTATTAAACTTCAATTAGTCAATTTTGGTAACAGTCTAATTTTCCATAATTTGAAGTTATAGCCAACTAACCTGACTTAATAAATTTGTCGGGAATGATTGGGTTTACTAAGTCACCCCCCCTCCTCCGGGGGCCAAAAAAAATAGGGTTCACTAAGTCAATAAGAAACACACACACAGGTATAAAAGTTATATGGTATCTTATATTTGTTTTTCTTGTTGACTTTTCCTCAAATGTATAGAGTATAAAAAGAAGCCAGTCATGTGCTGGGAAATTGAAGGAATTTGTTCGACCTGAAAGAAATTAAAAGGAATTTATGCAGAGCACTTAAAACAAAACAGGTCTTTTAAATAGTATAAGAGAGAACAGAAAAGAACTTTAAAATCTGATAATCTCTCACTTTCGCATACTTTTGGTAGTATTAAACTGATCACCTGAATAAACCGGCCTAGTGTTCCAGAAACTGATCAGCTAGGATACTCGAAAAAGGCTCTAAATTAAATAAAAAAAGAAGGCTCCTCTGATCTCTCCGCTAACAATACGTTAATATGATATTATGGCAAATGGCTTTTTAGTTTGTAATTTGAATTCTTCTCAAGTTTACGCTTTAGGAGAATCTGGGCGCTTGATATGCACCTCACACCTAATTCGAGGTTCCATAGAACAGTTGATTAAAACTAATCTCTTATCTCTTTGCTATAATCTCCTTATAATTAAATATCCCTAAAAGAGATCCCATCGTACAACCATATCTCTTAAACTAATTGCTTGACTAAGCCATTTGCAAACCCCGATAGCTCGCTTTTATAAACCCATCATGGATGAATCATGTACGTATCCTCTTGATATTTTAAAGGAAAAATTCCGGTCTATACCTTTTATCAAACATAATAGGAAAACAAAAAACAAAAAGGCTCCTTGAACTAAAACTTCACTTTACACTAAGGGTAGTAAAATAAAATTAAAATGTTGAGAAAAGTAACAGAATTAACCCTTTAAAATAATTAAAAAAAAATCATTCCGGCAATTGGAAAACACACGTAACATGAAATCCATCGCCGGTACAAACATTCCAGCAAGCGATCGCTTGACAACTAAAAGACCCGCAAGAACTAGCGAACTGACTAGTGCTCTGTGCGGTGGACAACCAGTCCTTGTGGGGCTTTTAGTTGTCAAGCAATGGCTTGTCAGGGTGTTTGTGCCAGTGATGGATTTTACGTTAAGTGTGTTTTCCAGTTGAACAAAGAAGTCTTTTTAAATTTAAAAAACGATTAATTTTGTTATTTCTATCAACATTTTAATTTCATTTCTCTATCGTTGGTGTGAAGAGGAGTTTCAAAATTTTAGAGGATTTCTTTTTCATTATATTTGGTCAGGAAATCTAAACTAAAATTTTCTCTATTTTAAATGACTACCTCCAAGTAGCTGGATGTACATATGATATTTGATTTATTAATTAGGTTTTACATAAATAAATTAATTACTACAAAGTTTGTTAATAACTAATTAAAGGTCATTGATAGTTGTTAATGAATTTTTTAGTAATTAATTTTTTTGTATGGGACTTCAATGTAATTTTTCATTCTTAATCAACATAAAGTTATTTAAAAAAAAAATGCCATACCGTTCCTGTAAAGGTGTGTTAAAATTATTAAAAATAAGATAAGTCATTGAACCAATCAAAATATTGATCCAAAGATTTAGGATTAAATGTCAACATTGTAATGGAATCGTATTCAGATCGGTTATAAATAAAACATTTTATCGAACCATAATCAATACTTTATGCATACCCCATTCGGTGCTTAATATGAAACAAACTTCATCAATTACGCGCTTACTAAAAAAATGATAATTATAAGTATAAAGTGCAAACACACTCCTAAACTATTCCACAAGGTTCAACTGTTCAATTGGTATCTTAAAGCTTTAAAAAGTGCGACATTTTCCAAGACCAATAATCTCCCAACACTGACTGTTAAAATGTGTATTTTTAGGAATTTAAAAAATTAGTTAGTTAGGTATTATAATTATGTACTATAGATTAAAATAATTGGACTAAAGTATTCTTATAATCAACGTAACAAATTTATCTTGTGAAAATAATTATTGACTTTACATGAAAAAAATATATAACAAAATACGATCAAAATTTCTTAAAATTTATAATTTTTCTAATAAAAAAGACAAAAACATGTGTTCTATGATAAATATTATTCAAATTTTTTGAAATATTAATTTTATAATTATTAACTATGACGATACCTTAAAAAAAAAAAGTAACGACAATTTCTCTAGTAATAAAGAAACAAATGGAGTATGTTGCATACAAAGGAATCTAATCTTTTCGAAAACCCTTCAATTATTTTGTTTGAGGGGAAAAAAAAAAACTGATCACGTGTTCCCATGTGGAGGCAAGCATATGTAAATTTGAACTTTTAAAAAAATCTTGACGGGTCCCCCTTTTTTTGGGCGTGGGGTTCAAAAAATATGAGTTGTATATGTTTGTTGGGCACGTTTGTTTGGGTAACATGGTGACAACGATATTGCAGGAAGGAGTTGTGTTATGTGCGTTGTTTGGTTCATGCTTGTGCATGCGTAGGTTTGTTTGGTGAGTTAGCTTGGCGAATAAAAATTCGACATCTCGTGTTCCTCATTAATTTTAACTACTCTCTTTATTATTTTAGTCAGAATATTGTATTTATAAATCACCATGTAGGTCCCCACCATATAAAGTCACGTCAAAATAAAATCGAATCTTTAAGATACGCTATCGTGTTTATATACGAGCTAAAACTTTGTAATTCATTACAAAGTCAAATAATAGCATAAGCCAAATGGGGATTTTATAACGAGATAAAATCGTGAGGTTTAGTGCATGAATGCGTGAGCCTTATTAATATGTATATCCCCCTGATACGGTGCCTAATGGGAGGAGGATAACCTGAGAATCAAATATGAGTATATATTGTGAAAATAGAAAATATATACCCGTATGTGATCATAAATAATAATAATTAAATAATAATAATGAGTGGGCACTTTGGAAAAAATGGGAGGGTGTTGATGAGGGGATTGAAAAGGATAAGAGAGAAGGGAATTAATGGAGGGGTCCATGACCTTGTAGAAAAGCCATGAAATAAGGGGACCATGTCTCTTTGTTTCCTCTGTCTTTCAAACTCTTTATCCATCACTCACTCCACAATCCTACGTGGCAATAAATAAACCTCCTACCGTTTCCGTGTATTTACTGTTCTAATTACAAACAAAGATTCACTAATTTTACAGTTATTGAGGAGATCAATGCTCCTCCGTGTCAAATTACACGACACTTAAAAAAAAATTAACATTTTAAAATATAAATAAAATATAAGATAAAAATAAAATTTTATTAATTATATTTTTTTATATTACCTATTCAATTATATTCTCTCTCTTTAATAATCTTTCATGAATAGAGTATTAAATAAAAAGTATTTTTTAAAATTATATTTTTTAAAAATAAAGTTATAAAGTATATTGATGAGTTTTATTAGTATATATAATATTTTTTTTTACCAACATATATGATATCTTGTTTAACAGTGTTTTATAATTTAAAATAGAAGAAATATTTAATATCTTTGAACTTGTAAATTTTTTTTTGACTTTTTAAATTATACATTTTACTATAATTAATGATAACTACAATAAAGTGTGTTTAAAAAATATAACTTGATGCAATTAAAAAGTGGCAATATAAAAAAAAAATTACTCCTTTGGCCGTGTTTTTAGGAAGGAAAGATGGAGTATTTGTTTTGGTCTATGCCTCTATGATTTTTGTGTTTATTTTTAAAGTATATGTACTCCCTTCAATTCAAATATAAACATTTTAACTTAGTCAATATTAGTTCAAAATACAAACAATTTTTTATTTAACTATTTATGGAAAAAAATTTATTTTATCTCTTATATTTATTAACTTAAATTTTGGTGTTTGTGGATATAAGAAAAATTAATAAATAGCATAGTTGATTTTATAAGTTATGTGAATAGCTTAGCAACTAATGAATTTAATTCGCCACATGAACTTCCACAAGTCATGGACTTAGTAATGTAAGAGATGAACAAATATAGTTAAGAAATTAATAAATTTTCTTAATAATTAATAATAATAATCACGTTAGTTGCAATATACTAGATGTAACAAGTAATGTGAGGAAATTAATAAGTAATTTTGTTGATTTTATAAGTAATGATAATAGTTTAATGAGTTACAAACTTAAATCACCACATGAACTTCTATTATTAATCAACTATATTACTTATTAAATGATTTACTTTTTCATTAATTGCGTCACTTGTTACATTGTAATGTATTGAAAAGGGATATCTTGTTACTTATGTTTTATAATTTTATTTTAATTCAAGTACAACGTCTCATTATAAAATATGTTGCATGATGGTCTTAATTAAATTTCTCCCCAAAATCAAATGCTACCCTTATATATATATTAGAAAAGCTGATATTGTAGAAGCTGAGCGTCAATGAAAAAAGTGGGAGGATAAAGATAGTCAAACTGAAGAATGTAAATGATGAGAGGCAGAAAGCAGAGAACAGAGGGGAGAAATTTTTATGATGAGAAACCACACATGCTGCACACACGCACGCTCTTTTGGGTGAGAAATCTTTTGCAAAAAATGATTGTAAAATTCTATTTAAATATATAAATGACCATCAAACTTTTTAAAATACTGTAATTTCTTTAAAATTGTTGGATATCTATCTAACATTAATAGTTTTCATGTTAAATGATTAAATTATTTTTTATTTAAAATAAAAATAACATGTATAATTTTTTTTTTAATCACAACTTTTATTTAAATAATCATAACTTTTATTATATAAATCATACAAATTAAATAAAAAATAAAAATTTCTCACATAAAATTTCTTCTATGATTGATGAATAAGTTCTAAAAATAATCAATCCCAATCGCATTTTTTATTTATGCAACGATAACTTTAATTATATGAGTATCAAAAATTGAACAAGAAATCAAAACTTCTCACATAAAATTTATTTTATTATTGAAATTTAAGTTTTGAAAATAATCAATTATACCTCTTATTCAAACAATTATCAACTTTTATTATGTGAATCGTAAGAATTAAATAATAATTCATAACTTTTCATATAAACTTTCATTTATTATTAAAGTCTAAGTTGTAAAAATAATTCATTATAACTTTTGTTAAAGCAATCATAATTTTTATTATGTAAATCATAAAAATTAAACAACAAATTATAACTTGTCATGTGAATCCATTATTTTTTTCATTTCAAATAATAGATAATTTAGTTATTTAATTTAAAATTATTAATGTCATAAAAGTATCATGAGATTTTAAATGAATTATAATATTTTAAAAGATTTGATTATCATTTATATATGTTGATGATATTTTTAATATTTTATTTTGTTTATTTATTTACTTGACTGACAAAAGCATCCATTGTTTTGTTATGTTATCTTTGCTCAGCTCCTAAGTCCTAATTCCACTGTTGTCTTTTAAGAAGATTTTAAATATCTTAATGATACCTAAAAATTTTAGAAAAATTATAACATTTTAAAAAATTTAATTATCATTTATCTATTTTAATAAGATTTTATTGCAATTTTTTAATTTTATTTATTTATTTACTTGACAGACAACAGCATCTATCATTTTATCATTTTATCATGTTGTCTTTGCTCTGCTCCTAGTTCCTGTATATACTTAAAGCACAAAGGGAAGGAGGAAGCTGCCTCTTCGTTCTCCCACTCCCTTTATTCACGCCTTTTCCAAAACAACCTAATGCCCCAATTATTCATTTATACGCACTGTACATTATACATACTCGAAAATTTTATAACCCAAAATGTTACAAGTTTCGGATGCGAATGAGATGCTAATTATCTTTCATTTTATTTACATTTCATAATCTAAATGAAAGATATTCCCTTAAAAAAATTCATGCATGGATTTATAAAATCGTTTCGTGCAATAAATTTTATTTTATAATCACGGTGGTTAAAAATATCTCTCAATTAACTTATGCACTAACACACCGATGACAGTTAGTCCAAATAAATTAATGGTTTTAGCACTTGTTTGCTTTAAATGCGGTTTTAAATTTGATTGTGTACGTAGAAATTTGCCTCTAGAAAAACCATACATCCATGCAGCCTAATTCCACTTGATACGACTTGGTGGGGCATGGCATGGTTTTCAAAGATATGATGTTAAGAAAATCTTAGATGTTTTCCCAACCAAAAATTAAAAAAATAAAACTCATATGTTAAAACTATAACCTATGCTGTATTGTTCTGGCCAATAAATTATGCTATACTAAATGCAAAAAGGACAAACACACACACACACAAACTTATACGTTGAAACGTATGCCCTGTTTGGTGCATGGAATGGGTCTTAAGAAATGAAAGTGACATTGGAAGTGAGATTAGGCTATAAAAATTATGTTTGATATAGCATAGGAATGCTTGAATAAAAATTATTTAATGCAAGTGATTATAATTTCAAAAGGCTATAATACCCTTGTCTAAAAAAATGAATTTCCAATCGAACATATTGGAGATCATGAAGACGAAGGCAAAGATTCCTCATCCTATCAGTTGAAGCAGATTTTCGCAAGATTTAATTTCACCTCACACTCTTCATTATTCAAGATTTAGATTTGAGAGAAACCTCACGCCCCAAGGTGAACTTTTTGGTAAACCTCAAGCCTCAACTTAATTTGAACTGAGATTTAATGGAGGAGGAGGCTTTAGTGCTAAAAACGAGGACGAAAATGATGGCTAAAATGATGATAGCAATGGGATCAGGTGGCCGTAGCTTGGGTGCATGTTGCAAACAATTATGCAATTTGTGCAATTTCCATGACTTTGGTTGCTGTTCTCCTCCTTCTCTCATCTTCAATGCCCTCCTTTTCTATTTAGATTTAGAAGCAACATCAAGGGAGGAGAGGCTTGTGTTGGCATCACTAGGACCGTCTACGAAAATTCTTGACTGGGTGGAGGGCAAAGGGAGAGAAATGGGGGAGAGAGGATGAGAGCAAGTTGGTTTGAAAATCAATTTTAATATTGATTTTTCAATATCGAATATGGTGGTATTACGTAATCCCATTTAAATAAAATTGAAATTAGATTCCTTATTCTCTTATAACAAAGATGATAAGGTGGGGGTTTACCCAATCATAATCCCAATCTTACATTCTCAATCCTTCATATTAAATAGAGCTTTATAATTCACTTAACTGTTTTGTTAAGAAAAGCAATTAAAGAGCTTCAAAACCATGCCATACATCTTGGACCAGACCGAGTTTATAGATTAATTTTCGTGGAAAAATCTATGGCTGTATCTCAATAATTTCATATATTATAGGGAATGAAAGAAAAAGTAATAATTTTATGGAAAAAAGAAAGGAAAGGAAAAATAATTAAACATGATTGGTAGGACGGAATCTGGACGGCCCATGCATGCTGAGGGGAAAGGGAATTTCCTTTCTACTCCTCCCCTTGTTTTTTTCCCTGCCAACTGTTTTCCCTGTTTTTTGGGGGAAACAGACACCAAAGAAAAATACATCCAATCTCACTCTGGGATTTTATAAGCCTATTTTAACTCAGAAATAAAATAAAACAAAAAAGAACAAATCCATCACATGGAAAAAAGGTCGGCATATGAGTAGAGAAATGAGATGTGATCTAGAGATACGGAGGTGAAGTTGTGGACAGGATCCACAAGTCCAGATGGCCACATGTAGAGAAGCAATGCGAGGAAGATTAGGTGTGGCAGGCTGTAGAGTAAGATGGAAAGCGTGTGGCTTGGGGAGATCTCGGCCTTCAAACCTGGACGCATTCGCCACTGTTTCATCAAACCAACGGTTCAGAATTTCCAGTTTTGCACGGAGGAAGATAGTGTGCTGGCTTCCGAGCTTGATACGTCACCTACAAAGTTATTAAAAATTTTAAATTTAATTAACGAACAATTTTATTCTTTAACTTTAAAGGTTTTTTTTTATTATTTTGTTAATTTTATTATTTTTTTATCATTAATTGATAATTAGTGAGCTCTACATTACATTTATAATATATTCAATATATTTTTATTATAAAATATTTAAATTGAAAGTACCTGTTAATCTTTTAAATAAAAATTAAGAGAAAAAAATGATCCTTAATTCAATAAAAAATGTTAAAAAATAATGAAACTTTTTAATAACTAATAGATTTAAAGTGTTTACAATGTTTGGATGATAAAAAATGAATCTTTAAAGTTAAAATTTATTGTAACTCTTTAAATAAAGTTAAGAAGAACAAATAATCTCTAATTTGCAAATAAATAAATAAGGCGCTGGCGTATGTGACGGTATTACTATTCTGCACTTGGCAGGCAATGCCTCAACCTTAAGACTCCACCATGGAATTAAAACTTTTTGGTCCCCTCTCGCGAGGTATTGTTCACGTGAATATGTTTCTCCAAAACAATAACTAATAATAATACTAATCAATAACTCAAAATTTTCATAAATTATATCATAAATAAAATTACTTGTTTCCTCGGCTTTTCACAGGGTACAAATACAAAGGGCCACCTAATGAGGTAAAATCTTGCATTGATATATCTTGACACACTATCATAGTTTATTTGTTGCTAATAAACGAATAAGATTTCATTATTTATTTATTAATGTCAAAATCACATTGATAATTATATATGTATACTCAATGGCGAGCCACATTTGAGTGAAGATATGCAAATACATTTTCTCATCTTGGAAAAAATTATTATAAATAAAGTATGTAAATTTTATAATTTTATATCTCTTATTTTTTATATTTTTCCCTCTTTGAATTAAATAAAAAAGATTTGGATTCAAAAGCTTATTAGACATATAATATTTTAAGAATTGGGATAAGAGATGAAAATAATATTTATATAAAAGACTATATTAGCACATTTAATATAATTTTTTTAAAAAATAATTATCAATCTGCTTATATTATTACAATTTTAGCATTAGTGTAATTATTATTTTTAAAAAATATATTAATTTTAAAATTAAACAATCTTGTACACTCTAATTTGAGTCCTAGCACGGCTACTGTGTGTACCTGTTTTTATTCTTTTATATAATTAACATTGTGATTTGTGATGATCAAGGGCCGGTGACTTCTGCGTACAACAGAATAAATAAATAAATAAATAAATAAAGCCCACCCGGCCTTTGCATCAATCTAATAATATATCGGGTAGGATTTATTTTATTTGTATATTTGTTTTATATTAGCGACGCTTGCCTTGTATTGTAATGAAGAGATCAAGTTGGAAAATTTTGAAAGATTTGGATTTGGTGTGAAATCTGGTCGGATCTTGCTTTGTGCGATGCGATGTGTCTTTTTTCAATACAAAACTCTTTCTCCTTCTTCTTTCCCTCTGTACTCCTCCTCCTCCTCCCTCTCCCATAACTAAAAACTAGACAAGCAACGCGACTCTCTCTTCCCTTCCATTCCCTTACCTTCTTCCAATCTTCTCTCCTATCCTTGCCTTCCTGCGATTTTAGGTTTTTGATTTTTCATCTGACAATGGGAATGGCCACGGAGTCCCGATTCCACGTGTTGGCCGTCGATGACAGCCTAATCGACCGGAAACTAATTGAGACACTTCTCAGGACCTCCTCCTATCAAGGTAAAATATGGCAATCCTCTTCTCTTCTTGATCGCTGCTTCCTCGTCTGATTTTAACTAACTCCGTCGCTCTGTCGATGCAGTCACCGCCGTTGATTCTGGCAGCAAGGCTTTGGAGTTTCTCGGTTTGCGTGACAATGATCAGACCGACCCTGATAAGCCTTCTGTTTCTCCTCACAGTAATCAGGTATAATGATTTGTTCTAGTTTCCGCTCGAAATGTATGGGATTGGCCCAACCTCTTCGTGCCTTTTTCCACCTCCAGGTTTCATTTCTGGATGTCTGAACTTGATTTCTTCTGGTTTTTGCATTTTTCACAGGAAGTGGATGTGAACCTTGTTATTACAGACTACTGTATGCCTGGCATGACTGGTTATGACTTGCTCAAGAAAATCAAGGTATGCTTTGCTTTCTAGTTCTGACAATTCTCCATCAATTGTATTATTTTAATTTAAGCTGTTTATTTCTGTTAGTTAAATACAGAACCTGTGTCTCCTTTCCTCTTTTAGTGGCAAGACTCGACTCTGTATTTTGAAACTCTGAACCCCCTAGCGTCAGGACTTAGAACTGTCAATTTCCTTAGTTTTACTGACTTGCCATATGATAGATATCAAGGAAAATCCTCTGGGAAATCATTCTTGTCTGATATACAATTTTTCATTCGAAACAAATCTGGCTTATGATCACCAGATTTGCTTCTCAGAAATGCCCGCTTTAGTGGCTAGGAATTAGTTGAAGAATTCTATAAGAATCTGTTGTGTGCTGGCAAATTCTACCTGAGAGGCAAGAGACTTGCAAGTGACAGTGCATTGCTTTTGTTATTTCAGGAATCCTCGTCTCTGAGAAACATACCAGTGGTGATTATGTCATCAGAGAATGTCCCTTCCAGGATTAGCAAATGCTTAGAAGAAGGAGCAGAGGAATTTTTCTTGAAACCGGTGAAGCCAGCAGATCTGAATAGGCTTAGACCCCATATGATGAAGACCCAGAAATTGAAGGATCAAGCACATAAAAGAGACGAAAAGATTGAAACCCCAGAGATTCAACTAGCGTCACAATCACTAGTAGAGCAACAGCATCAACAGTCAGTGCAGCTAGTCAATACTAACAAGAGGAAGACCGTGGAAGAGGGGCTTTCCATTGAAACTGACAGAACAAGAACAAGATACAATGGCATAGCCACTGTGGTCTGATGAATCATGCCAGATTATTTTCTCTCTGTTTAAAATTGGAAATCCCGTGTATCTTTTTCGGAGTCTCATCGATCCTGTACACATTTCCTGAAAATATTACCTTCCAATTTTGCTCCTGAAACATATCGATTGAGAAGAAACCGAAGTTGAAACAAGTGGGAAGAATCAGATGATTCTGTGCTTTGGGTATGCAAACAATATATTTTGCACCCAAGGATGTTCATGAGAATCAAATTCAATTGGCATTAAAGCGAGGAAATGCTGCAGCGATCGCTGCATTGGCATGATTCACTCCTCACGAAATGTCGTTTGGATTAGGCATGAACATCGTAAATAATGGGCCTTTCTTATTAATGTGGTTTATTGGCGCTTGTTTGCATAGTGGAGACGAAAATTGTCTCTGTGGAAAGCGTCAAAAGTTGCACTCCGGATGTATTATTTTTCGCCTGTGTGATTCAAGATTTAAACTTCATTTCCCCGTTGCTGGTGAAACCGGATCAATATCGATTGCTATATTTGATGACACTACCACAAAAAAATTATAGGGCAACTCGGCAAAGGATTTTAAAAAACTTGTTAACAGTTTTCATGATATGTGTGTGTGGGGGGTAACTGTTATATTTAACACGTTTATTTGAGTTTTCACTTTTCAATCTATACATTTCCTTTCCTTTTCTTAACTTCGATTGAATCTTTGATTTGACTGTCTTGTGATTCTGAAAAAATCGGCAATGGGTTTAAAAGGATGATCGGAGAAGGTTCATGATATCCTTTTATAACGTTAGTTATACTAAACTCGTTTATCATCGCCTCTGTCATGGAATCATAATGGCAAAATAAAGACGCCCTCCGCGTAGCAAGTCAATCACAAACTGTTCATCAAGATGAGGCTATTCTTATTCTGATCGTTGAGGTTAAAGGCGTGGCGGGATCCGCTACTGTTGCGCTCATGTTCTGGCCGTCCTCTCAGTGACAAATACCGGCCATCCCCGTTGACGGCGGAAGTAGTGAGGTAACGAGAGGACAAAGGTGTGGGGCTGTGGGCTTCGAGTTCCTCCATCTCGTTGAGAGCAGATGGAAATCTGGGCTTCCAGGCCCACGCGTCAGAAGAAGGCTTAACTCGGAGCCATTTCATTGCTCCGAGAAAATTTTTTCCCATAAAGATCTAAAATTTTTACCCTATAAAAAAAGATATAAAATATTCATTTTAATCCTGCAATTCTCATTTTAAAAATAAATTTAAATTTTTTAATATTTATTTACAGAAAATGAAAAATGATTTTCATGAGCAGCATTACTTTTTATTTCTTCCCATTCTATTGCTTTGAGCGAGCAACCTCATAGATTTTGCTGTAATCTTATCTGGTGTTAAAAGTATGGCTAGAATATCCTTGTCCTTAACAGCATGAAATGAGCAGAGATGATTGAAAAATGGACACTGATTGATTAAAATATCCAAGCAACCGGGATTCACAAACTCCAAATTCAGTATTTGTTTTCTTTTAATTTCAAGTTGTTTTGCTTGACTAGAAAGCAAAGAGATTGGGGGAGGGGGGGAGCTTAGACGCTAACAGCTAACTACATGTTCAGTACGCAAAAAAGTATTTTTCTAAAAAGAAAATGAGTAATATGTTTTGAAAATAAAATAAAATAAATACATTTTTTTAGAAAACACTTTTATTTATCAACATATTTCATAAATTAGGTTATTTGAATTTGATGAGTGGCGTTGTCAAAGTTGTTAATGGCTTGAAATTTGGCTTCCAACCAAGTGTGTATATTTGTCTTTCCAAATCAAACAAATAAAAAATATGATGGATTAGAAATATGCCAAAAGCATCTCAAAATACCCGTGAAGCCATCGATAATAATAACAGTCTCAAACAACACGAGTTCAAATTTGCTTGGGCAAAAATTAGTATTAGTAATATTCACAAATTACCGGGCAATGGAATTTTAAAAAAAAAATTACTGCTAACCAGGGGAAACACAAAATCTGGTTTCATTTAACTAGCCAGTCAAATAGTTCATCATATGCGGAATCCATCAATCAATTCAAAGTGCATTGGGTGGCGAAAATTAAAAAACATGTGCTCGAAACATAAAAACTGTTTGAAATTATTTTTATTTTATTATCTTGAGAACTGATATTTTATAAAATATATATTTTGAGAATAAAAAAATAATAAAAAAATATATATATATTTTAATTATCCTTTATTTTTCAAAACAATAATCACAGGACACTTAAAAGTTATTTCTATTTTTCTATTCTCTAAAATAATTTTTTATTTTTTTATCCTCCATAATATTTTTTAAAAATATATTATCAAACAAATTTTCTTATTCTGTTACTCTGAAGAATAGAAAACTATTATCAGAATAAGTTTTCAAACAGTCTCATATACTTGCTACTCCCTAGTCACGGTCCTCACGGAGACTTTCTTCATTCCATTCAAAAACAATGTGGGAATAAGGGAAACCCGATGCTCAAAACTGTTTTCACAAATAAGTGTGCTTTTGCCCCCCTTGCCGGAGACATATATATACAGATTGTACCATCTGGAAACTCCATCACTAGAGTAATCCTACAAGTACGGTTTCAAGTCCGCGGAATAGTTCATATCAAATCATATGGCTATCGAGGGGGAAAAAAAACAGAGAAGAAGAAGTGAGATCTCTACACCAGACTGACACTGGATTTTTTTGTTTTGGCCAAAAAAGACTGACACTGGAATTGAAGGCGACGTTTTAGAACATGAATCTTATCCCCTTCTTTCCGTAGCCTCCACAGAACTGCACGACGGAAAAAGTAACATTCGATTAGTTTTATTGATCATTCTTGTACCGCCTACTGAATTTCCAACAAATATCACGGGGACCAACAGATTGTATCATATGTAATATAAAATGAGAAACACCCACTAAACCAAACAAATAAACAAATACAATACAAAGATACAATCCACTAGCGAGTTACATAATAAGAACCTGTCTCAACTCAACGGTGATTGATATGTTTTCTATAAAAACAGAAGTAAAATGACCACTGCCAAGACAATGTCAATAACATAATAAAAAGTGAAACACAACTCTTCATGACGTTTTGCCCTGTCATTTTCTGAAAGGCGGTTCAGCAGAACTCGTCTTCATTTGATCAAAATGCACTTATTCCCCCTTCATTACTTGGACGTTGTGATCCCCCACAGCATTCTTTCTGATCTTCTGCTTAAACTAAGAAATTAATCCTCTTATGGCTATTGCAAGAATTCAAGCTTCAACAGGTTATCTTTGTTTCAAGATGCCTAACCATAAATGCTTTTTAAACCTGTGTCTATTTTCATGGAACGCAGTTTTTTGCTCCTATACACCAGAACCCCTAACTCCGAATAACTACAAGTTCTTGAGCCTGGCACCAAGTATTTAAAACTATACCATAGAGGCCATCAAAACAAATCCAGAGGGTAAAAAAAGTGATAGTGATGATTGTGCAAATTACAGTTGCATGGCTGAAATGTTTAAAGAACCAACCTGATTCAAGAACTCCAGGTAAGAACCTCTAAATTCGTACTGACTTTAAGTTTATAATGATGTGCTGATTGCAAAAGTATCCACACATCTAATCAACTGGGCACAGCATAGTTCCAAAGTTGAATCATTCCAACCTTCTTTGTACATGGTCATTGGGGAGTTAAACCTCTTGGTTAAGAGGAACATGTCATAAATATGGACCAACTTGATGCTGCCGCCAAAATCTTCAAATCATGACCTAAATTGGTCATGAGAGTTTCTATACGCATTCAATCTCAAAAGATTGCCCCTCGCCTTGGCAAAGCTCAAGCAAGGGCGGGGTGATGCCAGTGAGGACGTCATGGAATTGGTTCGATCCTTGATTTTAATTTTTTTTTTTAAAAAAAAACTATACATGATAGCTAAGCTAAGACAAGAACCCCAGAATTATCTAGAGCTGTCATGTCCAGTGTTCCTTTAATCAAATACTCTTCCCTCCAACCAGTTTCGTACAATGTCCTATAATACCTGATCGTTGATTTATACCCTTTTCCCCCAAGCAATCCATCTGAACTAAATGAATCACCGCTCTAATATTCTGCAACCATATCACCTTCTAATACTTCACCAAGAATGCAATATAATATATTAGCTTCCATCTGACAGCCAATTCAGAAATAATAGGATGCAAAAACAGATATGTAGAGGGGAAAGGAAGCACGGCCAATTTGTTTAATAAATCCTTTTGCTAATTAAACAACTATGGTTTCAGAAACAGATAAAACCGATTACGAAAGAGTATAAAAATGACTTCGCGAGACGAACCAGAACCGAGGCAAAGGTGAACAGTGAATTAGGTTTTTGAATCATCCAACATTGAAGGGACCAATATCACCGGATCGAAGAGAACTAGCGACCTCGTCAGCAACAGTCAGGCACGAAGATACCCACCCACTCAAAGCAATCCACACCATCTTCGCCATCCAGAGACTCATGCTCCACGGCACTGCCATATTCAGTTTCTCTGCTGTGTCTTCTCAAGAAAGAGCCAGAGATTGATGAAGAGACAGCGAGAACAACAAACCCATGTGAGATAGGATAAAGGGGTGGAATGATTGAAAGTTTGCATGTAAAGAAGCAAATTTTTTTAATGAAACTTCTTTTAAACATGATTTCAGAGGGCTTTTCTATTTGATGAACTCGCGTTTCCTTCCGTGATGCCTTGCACGGGAAGCTTTTACATTATGTTTTGACAATGAAGCACGATATGTTATTTTTATGCTCAAAAAAAATTAAATACAAATACAATTTAAGTGTCCTCAATTTATAAAGACGATATAAAATTTATATATCATATGACAAAAACATGTATGAATGATTATTTAATTAAACAGTAGTTAACTATTGTGTATTAATGTAAATTAAAATCATGAAAATAAGTTCTACAACCCATGCTTCATTGGCTGAAAAACACCCGATAACCATAGGGCACTACTAGTAAGGAAGAGACTTCGCCTAATTACTAAACTGGTACTTCATTTATATTTTAAATTGAAGAGCCTTTTCTATGATGAAGAAGTTACACTTGATTTTTTTAAAGAAAATGTAAGGAAGATGTTTATCCTCCTTTGCAAGGTCCTTTTTGCATCTATTCTCTAACGTGTCTCCTAGTGCATTGTAATAGCAAACTTAAGCAGTGAAGATGCACGTCTGTGTGTTCTTCTATTAAAATATATTCCTATTTTTCCTAGGTTAAAATAAAATGACTGCTACTACTTCACCATGTGCACCTGTAAGAAATCCATTTTATTTTTTGGTCATTATACAGTCGATTGTGATTTTGAGCAGCATCCTCTTCTCTTATCATAATTTTCAATTAACTATCAACTCATTTGATGTGTGTTGAACATGTTGATCTTGAACCTGATTCAAGAAGGGTATGACGTTAATACTATCAGCAATACAGTTACATTATCTATGCCTAAAAAGCAAAAAGAGCTGCCAGGCACGGTTGAAGAACGGTTTTGCTTCATTAATCTCATCAACAAAAAATGGTTACCCTCTCATCCTCAAATTATGAGACTCGCCACTTTAGTGCAATTCATGTAAGCCTCAACTTCCTTTTAGAACTGCAAAAATAAGCCAAGTCCGTAAAGTCAATCTATTTAAGCTCAATAATTGCTGGGGCCAAAATCAAAATTTTAAATTTTTAAAATATAAAACAAGCTTATAAAGGTTAGCCTTAATGAGTTTAGGGCTTAAATGAGCCGGCCTTAAAGGGTTGAGGGCCAACTCATTCAAACCATTTTATTCATTTACTTTTGAAATATTAATTATTATGCTAATATTGTTGATATTTTTGACATTATTGATACTCTTTTGAACATTTAATTGTTATTGTATTTTTTTTAAGAATTAAACTTTTCATAATGGTTTGGTTTGTTTAGTTCTAGATATCGATTTATCTATCCAGACTTTAAAAAATTGTTGGAGAGTTTTACTTATCACAAATTGTTCATTGTGTTTGAACAATGCGGTTACCAAGCATGCCATGGATGTAGAGTCTCAAATGTGATAAGAGGATCCTTGAGCTCCCTCATCTCAGTTCACCCAAAAGATACACAAATAATAGTGTAAAAGGTGATTTGTTTGCTATAATTGAAGTAAAAAGTTGCATTGGTTACAACTATGAAATTAAAATGACAAAATCCAAACCTAAATATAGAATACAAAGTAAATTTGAGTTGAAAGATGAGCAATAAGTCTGCTATGCCTATGGATTTTGTGTCCTAATTCCATCAATTAGACCTCTTATACTTCTGCGTTCGAGACCATTATGCCCGAAGAATCAAGAGCCCGTCAGCAAAATATTTGCTATCACTAGGCATAGTCTAGTAAGATTTAGGGCATGTCAGATAATGATAACACATCCTCTTAATGGCTTTCCATGCTCAGTCACTCTAAGTCTTAAGGGTTATGCCCCTTGCCTCAGTACATGATTAACACGAAATCTTATTTAGACGCAAACTGGGCCTTGTCTTTTTTGATGAATTATTGGACTTGACATTTATTATTCACCCTTTTATACTATTTTTTGCTTTTGTCAATTGATGCTTCATTTTTGGCCTAAACAAGTTTCTATTGCAATGTTAAGCTATAGAGAGATCCTTTGTCTTGTTTAGTACGAAAGAGTAATTTTTTAAAAAAATTGAAAGTAGAGTTAGAAGTGAAAGTAAGAGTGGAATGGAAGAAATAATGGGATTTAAAGTGTGTTTGGCATGGCAATGGAAGTGTAATGTAATTTTGAATTAATATAGTGTGAAGAGATTTGCATGCCATTATCTATAAAAAACCTACATGTTGTTGACAACAACCTCAACCACCATAATAATAAACATTTGCCAAACATCGGCGAAGTGGAAATCATAGTCAAGATTTAGATGCAACTAAGATGGTTATGGTTGTAGCAAGGATAATGGGGATGGATTGAGAAAATTCACGACTTGTCCTTCTAATGATAAACTCATTCATAAAATCTATGACTTTAATATGACATATGTACTAGTTTTTAAGGAGAAAACTTTGGAACTAACAAGAAATGATGGGACCTGCTTGAAGATAATAAGGGATGTTAGGACAATTATGCAATATGCTTCCCTGTCGACTTTAACACTAGATGCCAACTCACTAACATCCTTAAAGATGTCCAACTTTATATCCTCTCCTTCCTTATGTCACATGAAATTGCCACCTTTGCTTGCACGCTAAAGCAATTCAACTCCTTGTGCAATAAGGACAATAAACTTTAGTTTAGCTTGTGTGATAAGAGTAGGGTTTAAATACATAGATTACAAAATGGGCTATCTAGAGATTGATGACATGCTTGGTGAATATTTGAATTGCCATCTTTACTATTAGAGAATATTTGAACCACCATTAAAAGAAGTCCACTCTCATTGCTACGTCTCCCTACCATTACTTCTCAATCATCACCGTCATTGCCAAATCTCTTACCTTATTGGAGGGTAAAATGGCCCACAAGTTTGAATTCCAATGTAAGTGAACCATCTCCCTCAAGTATGTGATGGAACTCGATTACATTGATTTTAGTGGAAATTACCTCTCTTGAAAGCTATGGTGTGTTTGGTTAGGAGGAAGTGAAGGGGAAGGGAGGGCACCCCTTACCTTATTTGGTTGAGAAATTTTGAAAGGGAGAGGGCCACAATTTTTCCTCCCCTCATTTTATTTTGGCTCCCTCCAAATTGAGGTTTTTGGGAGGGGACCTAAACTTATTAACTAATTTACCCTTATAGGTTTTATTATATTCTAGTCTTGCCCTTAGAAGAAAATATAGCTGATGAGTACTTCATTTCTACAAATTATCAGGCTTTCTTACGCGTGCATCTTATTTAGATTATTCAGAGCTCTCATCATATGCCTTATCTAGATTATTTTGAGCTCTCACCATGCATCATCTCATTAAACATTATGAGTTATTCTTTGCTTCTCTTGCCCTCTTTTGATTCGTGCTTTGATATGGATCTAGTATTTCTATGTTCATTTTGTTTGATTTGTTATTTGATTTGAGACTCATCCTCTTCATCTTGTTTTGAGATTCATCCTAAGATTTCTTTTCTTTCTCGTTAAACCCTATCTGAGATTTGTTATTTGATCTAGATTTATTTAAATTCAACTTTTTTTTGATATACTTTTATCTTCAACTATATAATTTGGCCTCTAATCTAAACAGTGGACTATAATATACACGTCTGACTGTATCAATATATTTAATCACACTGTGGCATCAAGTTTCATGGTATGTGAAATTCTAAAATCAATTCATGCCAATGTTAATATACATGCCTAACTTGCTCGATGAGAGAATTGGTTTCAACTTTTAAGTATTTTAGACAAAGTGTAGTTTTATGGGAGCTAGTTGAGAAAATTGAGTCAACTAATGATAACTACTCTGTTTGATAGTAAAGTGTCAAAGTTGGTTTGTTGAGTAGAGTTTAACAAGCATATCTTTATGCTTTTTTTCTCCTTTGGCCAAGCATGTAACATATTGATCATTATTTTCTGCTTCTTTGCTAAGTGAAGTTTAATAAGTGTCTTTATTGATCATTATTTTTTGCTCATGGAACTGAATCTTCTACTCTTATTTGTAATAATTATGGCTTGTTTATTAATTTGCATTATGCTTTTTGATTACTTTGTTATATGAGCAAAAATTTGAATATATTTTACTAGTGCAACATTGGTTTGAATTACATTAAAGAGCATGAGCTCTTATTGCTTGTGTCCTTGCAAAAGTATATGCAAGTAAGATTTATTTTAAAAAAACAAGTTACAGTTTAAGTAGCATGAGAGAAACGGTGCATTATAAAATAATGAGTCGAATTAGTTATTATCCATCCAGTTGAAATATCATTAGAATGGCTCCTAAAACTTTCTTAGAATTGTGTCGTATAGTAGAAAGAGAGGTTGGCCTACAACCCACGTGATGGTCAAATGTAAAAGAAATGGTTGAAATTCTATATATATTGACACACAATGCAAAAATTACGAAGTAAATTTTTGGTTTGGGCATTTTAGTAAGACAATTGGTCATCATTTTCATCAAGTTTTGACAGCTATTATTGACTTATAAGAAAAATTTCTTATTTAATCTAATGGCTCAACCATCCCTCCTAAATTAAAAAAGTAAAGAAGTTCTTCCCATATTTTAAGGATAGTGTTGATGCTATTTATAAGGTTTCCCTCACTAATTCCCAATTAGCTCTTTAATTCAAGGTGATTAAGGGATTATCCTAAAATAAGATTTCCAAGTTTGTAAAAATTATAAGTTAGGATCCCAAGTTTTTAAAATTTAAAACTCTTTAAAATATCTTTGCAAATAAAAAAATCAGAGTTTAACTAATATGCCTAAGCATGGAAATCTAAAAAGAGCAAAAGCATTTACATAAAAGTAGAAAAATAGCACAACGATGCACAAAATAGGCATGCATAGCAGCATGTTTGCCTTTACACCATGCAACGTGGTGCATTACACAGTTTTGACAACAATCTTGCTGTCATTTGGCAGCAACTGGGATGAACTTTTGATGCACTCCAATTCTCTATTCGACATCAAAATGAGATGATCTGGGAGTCTGTAGAGAGCTTTCTTCTGGCTTTAACTGATGACACTGATTTCACAATCATAACATTTCTCAATCAAAATTTGGACACCTATTTTAAAAATTCACTCCTTATCAATCTTACTACATAACTTGGGTGCTCAATTCACATTTCTAATACCAAAAGCCAAATTCACACCCTAGATCACACTCAAAGGGCCAAAACGGACATGTGCAATACATCATACCTCATAAATAATAACTACAACATATTTTCAATATTCAACCTCTCAATTGTAAAGATAGAATTGGGAGTCTTAAATTCACAAATCATCATATTATTCCAATAACAATCATAATCTCACTAACTTTTTATTTGCACTAGTATTTTAACCTTGTAGGAGACTTCACAATCAATGCAAATATACTCTAGGGCTTGAAATACACAATATAGTTTAACAACCTCCTAGTGCAAGTAAGCCTAAAAACATGGACAACCTTAGTTAGTAATATCATTTGAATTATACACATAATAGTAACTAAAATGTACAAGGCCTACAAGTGTTAGGATAGAATTTTATGCCTCGAGTTGTTTCCTTTAGTCTTGACCTAAAGATCTAGCTCCTATAATGTTGAAGGGAAATAGACGAGTATAACTATTCAGTAATCAAGTTTGATCTAACTTACACTAATGCATGTTAATCAATTTGAATGCAAGTGGAAAATGTTATTATACTCAAATTAAATCAACATATTCAAGCACATATTTGTCTTTTTCATCATCAGTGGCATAAATTCATAAGATAATATCATAAAGTCAATTTTCATAATAATACAAGATTAATCACAAGATTTCATCTTAAGGGACATAATACAGACTTGTTCTTTATATCACATTATGCATGATCATACCTTCCTTATAACCTCATTATGCCTTTGACTTGAAACCATGAGCTATAACACAATGGGATTGTTTATAAACCAAGACTACCCTAGCCATTCGCATATAAGGGGTTACTCAGCTAAGGTTGCCTATCTCACTTATGGTTTATCATTTCCCCTAACTCTCACATTGTAGGGTGTCATTCTTCCCAAACTAGCTTCCTCATCAAACAAATGAAAAACTAATTAGGTCTAAGTCTCTCATTGAACAAGTAGGATAGTCCCTCATCAAACAAGTGGGATGATATGTATAAATAAATCTAAGCAAACCATCAAGTCCCAATGGTAGCCTTACCACATGAATTTTAATTCTCTATTCCTCTTCCTATACGAACTCCTACCTCTCATGATCATGCAGTGCATCAAAATGTAATTTCTCATAGCATGCAAGTATTCCATACATTAACATGTTAACTTACTATATTGTACTCTATATTTTCTCAATTCACAATTGATCATAAAACTCCACATTACACATAATCATTGAACTTTTCAAAACACACAATTTTTGAACTTTATTTACATGTAATCATTAAAATTCACATATCACATAATTGGGGAACTTCTCATAATACACAATCATTGAACCCCATTCACATACAATCATTGAACTTCACATATCACATAATTGTCAAATCCTTTTCCATTGAACACAATTAAAACCATAATCTATGGTAATCAAATGATTAACCCTTAAAGAGACTACCAAGCTTGTAAAACTCTAATAGTAAGTTGAAATATTTGGGAAGAGATAAGTAAGGTTACCCTTACTAATCCTCCTTAATCTCCACACATCCTGGTAATTACCAAATTTAACAAATTATACAAATGGAGATCCCAAGTTTTTAATATTAAAAACATCCCAAAAGATCTTTACAAATTGTTTATTAGAGTTCATTTTATATACAAAAGCATGTGATCACAAAAAGAATTAATGCATTTGCTTAAAATTGAAAAACAATGAAATAGCACAAGAAAATGAGGCATGCACTGCAGCTCGTCGCACCTATGCCATTGTTAGTGAGCTTTTGTGCCATGTGCTGTAGCTCAAGCATATTGCATGCTTTTTGACAGTATAATTCTACTGTCATTTAATAGCAATTGGAGCAACTTCTAACAATCCCCCTTTCTCCGTCCGACATCCAATTAATGTGATCTAGATGTCTATGAAGAGCTTTCTCCTAGCTCCAATTAATGGCTTTAATTTTACAATTAAATTATCTCTCAATAAAAAGTTAGAGACTTATTCTAAAATTTCCTCTTTTTCACTATTTACATGCCAAAATCTACAAATACAACCTATATCACACTCAATAGATTACAACAGACCTATACAACGCACCACACCGCTAACAATACTCATAAAACATATTTTTATTACTCAACCCCTTGATATCAAAAATATAAAGGAGAGCTCTAATCTCATATTACGTCAATTAATCATCATAATTCACATGTTATACACAACTCTTACTTGCACTAGTATTTTGGCCCTGCTATAGATCTCACAATCAATACATATACACAGTAAGGCTTGAAATATACTATATAATTTAAAAAAATATATAGTGCAAGTAAGTCCTAATTTAAATTATCCCTAGTTGGTAATATCATGCAAAATACACACGTAAATACTCAAATAGTAAATGAGGCATACTAATAGGATCTTAATTCTATGCCTCGGGTTGTTTCCCTTTATCTTGTCCCCTCGAGCTAGTTTCTATAATATTATAGATAGTAGGGGTAAGTACAACTATTAAGTAACTAAAATTCATCTAACTCATATTAATACATGTTAATTAATTTAAATACAGGTGGTAAAGATAGTGAATTTCAAATCATTTAACATGTTTAAGAGTATAATTCAAATTCTCATTCATAATAGACATGCTCATGAGATAATGATTGAGTAATGCATTTTCATATATAAACAGAATTCATCATATAATTTGTTTCATTAGGATCACAATATAGACAATCATGTGCTTTTAGTATCACTATATGCTTGATCATACCTCCCTTACATCCTCCTTATTTTTCTGACACGAAATCGTGGGCTATAACATATTAGGATGGTCTATAAAATGAGACTATTATAGCCAAAACACGTGTGAGAGGTTACCCAACCAAGGTTTTCTAACTCATTTGTGAATCATGATTTCCCCCATTTCTCACGCTATAATGTGTCATTCTTCCTAGACTAATTTTCTTGCTAAACAAGTGGATAACCAGTTAGGTTCAAGTCTCTCATTGAACAAGTGAGACAATATAAATCATGAATCTAGGCTAGCCATCGAGCTCCAATGAAAGCCTTACCACATAAATTTAATTATCTACTCCTCTTCCTAGGTAAACTCCCACCTCTCTTAACCATACAATACATAAATATGCAATAACCTACAGCATGCAAGTGTTCACTATCAAAGAATGAGCAATATCTCTTATTTATCACGTAATTGCATTCAAATTCTCATCATCAGACTCCATAACACATAATGTCATTGAACTCCTTTATCACATACTTATTGAGCTCTACTTAACATATAATCACATAATTGAACTCTACATTATAAACATTCATATAACTACCACAAAACACAATTTCATTTAACTGCTCACTTTTCAAAACATTGAACTCTTTATGACATAACAATCATTAAAACCTATTTGCAAATTACATCATTGAACTTTAAATAAAAGCCACTTCATTGAACTTTACAAGATTATTATAATGGATTTTCAAGTGAGTTATGTCACAATTGCATTTTCATTCAATCTCACACATTTAAATAAATAAATATAAATTAATAAATTAATTAACACATAAAAACATAAGAAAGAATTTCTCTAGTTACCTCAAACTTTTAAGAGGCAAAAAGTTTCGCCCCTTAAATACACAATCCTAAGGCTTCCAAAAGCTTGAATGGTGCTAAATATGCTCACTCTATAATTAATATAATTCATTAATACCCTTTTTTTTGGATAAATTTCACTATCAACTCAAACATTTCTTCACTCTAAAGATTTAATCTCTTCTTATACAAGATACTCATAAGGTTTCTTAACTTCCCTAAACTTATATTAACTTTATTAAACTCTTGAATAACCATTAATGGAGTCACATTATTCTAACTACCTCATCAATGGCGGACTTTTGGATATTTATGACTTCCAACAACTAAAAACACTTAGAGCCATAAATGCTAGGTTTAAATAGCTTAAACAACTCTCATTAATTCTACTTAAATCAATAGGTTCAGACCTAACCTTTATGGATCGAAAATTACTATTCTCAATCAACCCCTAACTCCTTAACTAGAGAAAATGGAAAAGAAGGGTAGATTTAGGATTAAGAAACTTACCTCTAGTGTTTATAAACTCTAAATCACTTTAAATATTCAAATATTTTAAGCCCTAGTAGAGCTCTTCCATTGCTCCTTCTTTTTTGTTTTGTTTATCTCTTCTTCTGTATCAGTTTTTGCATTCTTATTTTTGTAAAAAAGTGATCATATACTATGACATATGGCTTAGAGAAGCCTTGCCTAGGTGCATTGGCACACATGCGCTGTGGCAGGTCATCCACAAGTCGTGGCATGTGGCACATAATATCACCCTTTAGATTTTCTTCCTCCTTCATAGTCAATGACCTGACTTAATTTTAACTTGTATTTAGAGTTGAAATTACAATCAAACAAGCTCTTTGGACCTATTTGGCTACGCACCCTACTAATAAACTTAATTGCTCTAATTAGGCATAGTTAATTAAGTTTAAATTTTGAGGATGTTACATTAATCATTGAACTCCTTGTACACATAATTATTGATTTTTAATTATTTAATGCCACATTTGCATTTCAATAATTTCATAAATCTTAATTATAATATTAAGTTAATAAATAAAGCAATACATAAAAGTATAAGAAAACAGTTCTTTAATTACCTCAAACCTTTGAGAGATCAGAGATTTACCCCTCAGTTACTCACTTTCAAAGCTTTCACGAAACTTAAATGGTGCTAAATGTGATCACTCTACATTTAATCACAATATAATTTATCAATATTCTTTTTTTCCCATAATTTTCACTATCTAGCTCAACACTTCTTCATTCTTAAGATTCAACCTCCTCAATTACAAAGTTACCTATAAGGTTTATTATACATTAACTTCACTGAACTCCTAAACAATTATTAATGGATCCACATTACTCTATCTATCTCATTCATAGAGGGTTTTTGTACATTTATGGCTCCCAACCACCAAAAACACATAGAGCCAATAATGCTAGTTTAAATAGATTAAACAATTCTCATTAACTCTATTTAAGTCAATGAATTCAGACCTATAGCCTTTATGGATTGAAGTCTTCTTTTTTACAAACCTTAACTTCCAACTTTAAAAAAAATAGAAGAGAAAGAGAGATTCAAACTTAAGAAACTTACCTTTAGTGTTTAAAAGCTCAAAAAAACACTCTCAATGCCTTAATCCTTTAAGCCCTAACAAAGCTAATCATATTTCTTTTTTATTTTCTCCCTTTACTCTTTATTTTTGAGTTGCATAATGCTTTTATTTTTGAGAAAAATGACTATGCACCAAGACGCTTGTACCACATGTCATGGCATGTGGTACAGAGAAGGGTTTTCATATTCAAATGGCATTGTGAGCCATGACCTCTTGTGCACACGTCACGGCATATGACATATAGCCATTTCTCTTTGCTTTTCTCACTTCTTCATGCCCAAGTAACCCAACCTCATTATGGACTCAATTTTGGAGTTGAAATCACAACCCATAACACCCCTTACTCCATAACTATACACCATGTTAATTTACTCAAATAACTTCATTTATTTAACCAATTAAGGATTAAATTCTTCAGATGTTACACTATTGATGGAACACATATATGAGTCAAGGTGTCTTCTTTATATGCTCTTAGGTATCGTGGTATGAAGGGATTCCTAACATAGTATGTGTTAGCAACATGTACATTTGATCTAAAGTTCACTTGTGTGCTCCTTGGATAGGAAGGTACTGCATCTGACTCAAGAATAATTAAAAATGCATTAACATAAGAAGATGGGCTTGTAACTCCCAAAGGTAAGCACTATTAATGACCTTTGAATGTTTTGTTAGACGCTCAATATGTAGCTCTTGAGCATAGAATAATGACAACTATTGATCTTAGTATTCATGTAAAAAAAATATATCAATATCTGTATTTCAATTTTCTTAATAGGCATATTTATGTCTTGGTATTGCTTGCTTTTTCATTATTTTTTAGGCACCATCTACCTCTACAATTAGTTTTTTGTATTAGGATAATTTTTTTGTATCAAAGAATTAAATTTTTTATGTGTGATTCTTTGATAGAGGAAAAGGAATTTATTATTAATGGCTAACATATATAATTATTTCGTATGAAATTTTTTACATAAGATGTTAATTTTTTTATATAATTATTGATGAAAGTGTCACTTATTTGGGGAAAGAAGTAAAAAAAAATTGATAAGATTAGGGTGCTTTTTTTAAAAAAAATTATACGATTTGAGTTTAGATGTAAAATTAATTTGTATGACAAAAAGTTAAAAAAATTAAAATCCTTTTATATTAAGGTATAATGGTAACTTAATTATTACCTTTCCTTTTAAACCAAATAAAAGATTATTAAAAAATCCTCCCCTCCCTTCTTCTTCAACAAAACCAAATAAGATAACTTAAAAACATTTTGTGCCCCTCCCCACCCCACGAACCAAACTTGCACCCCAAGCATTAAAACATATGGACTCTACTTCTATTTCCCTTCTCTCAATTCCATTCTATCAACATGGCACTTTGCTTTTATTTAATTTCTATCGCATGAATTTGATGATTATGCCTGAGTTAAGATAGTCTCACAACATGGAATGGAGAGTCCTCGGTGTGGTTTTTAATACAAGCTATCTAATGAGTTTGTTTTCATTTAAAATACTTCAATCTATTTTAACCTTCATATATGTTATTCTTTTTCTCAAATTACTACAATTAATAAGGATGGTTTTTAAGATAAATGATTACAATGACATAGTTAAAACATTCTCCTCAATACGCGTGAATTAATTATTTATCTCCTGTTCCCTTATATGATAAAGATGTAATAGTTAACTTTTTCTCACAATATCATTACTCCCTCCGTCCGTCCATCGTATATTATAATATGACTCTTGAAAGGATAAATACTTGGATAAATTGAGTGTACCACATTATTTATAATTCATTTAATTAAAATATTTTAAATAATCTAAATGAAATATTGTTTGACATTTTTTCTGATTGATTTTATTTTTATAACAAAATGCACATTTAATGCCTTACCTTTCTCTATCTATTATCATTAATGTTAAAATTAATTTATATTAATGTTATTTAAATATTATATTTTTATTGAACGAAATATAACTGACGTGGTGTACTGGATCTACCTAAATATCATTAGTCGTATTTCATTATTATAAAATATAAGATAATTTGATAAAAATATAGTTTCACTAATAAATTTTTTAATATTGCTCTTCAAGTAGAGAGAGAATTAAAATAATTATGGTGCAGTGATTAGATGTGCAAATTTTAAGTTATATTAGGGGGTCGTTTGGATTTCAGTTAGATATAATTAATTATAAAAATAATTAATTAATATGATTAATTTTTATCATAATTAATTATGTTATAGAGTAATCTATTTGAGTATTATTTTTCTAAAATTAATTTTAATAGAATTAAAGATGTTTGAATAATTTAGTTAGAATTAATTTTAACCGTACAAATTACCATAAAGGACATTACTTTTTAAAATTAAATTATTGATGAAGTTCTATATAATATTATTAAATTTGTTAAACTTTATTTAAGAAGTAAAATATATTATTTAACTTAAATATCTGATTAATTATAGAAATTTAAATTATATTAATAGTAACAATTTAACTCATGTAGCTCTCTCCATTCATCAATTTCCAACATGTTAGAAACACGGTAGATTACTAATTATTAGTTACTTTTTTATTAGTCAAGCTAGTAGTAATACTGTCAAAAGAAACCAGAGAACTTTAAATCTCATAAGAAATTAGGAGATGGCACACACATTGCGGAGGCGCACAAGACGGGGTTTAAGGGTGCACGATATGTGGTTTAAGGGTGTATTTGGAATGGTGGAAAAATTTCTTATAGATAATAAATGTTATAATGGTATAATTGAATCTGAAAAGCTCTTCTCCCCAATTTATAATGGAATGTGGTTAGCAAAAAATTAATTAATTATGGGCAATGTGGGTGTTTGGGTATTTTTTATCCAAAACAATTGATCATGTTTTGTATCCAAACATGCTGTAAATGGGATTTGATTTCTCTCTTTTTTTTTTATTTTTTATCTCAATTGTTGGATTTATTTTTGAATAGTTGAGATTAAATGTTTCATAATTTTTTTATTTTTAATTATAATCATAAATCTTGAATTGTATTTTAGGTGAAATTAGTTACTTCCTCCATCTCAAATTATAAAATACTTTTAGTAAAGATTCAAGTTCCACAATATAAGACACTTTAATAAAAATAAAGTTTCATTAATGATACTTTTTTAATATTACCCTTGCCATATATTCTCTCTCTCTTCAATATTCTTTTATCAATATAATATTAAATAAAAGGGAAATTTTTAAAGTTTATATTTTTTTTTAAAAAATTAAAGTTGTAAAGTATATTTAATGAATGATATTGATATGTAAGATTTTATTTAAAAATATTTTAAAATTTGGAGTGGATGAAGTATATTCTACATTTATTTATTTATTTCATAAATTTCATATTTTAGTAATAATTTTATGAAACATTAAATCTTAACTATTTAAAAATGAATCCAATGGTTAAGATGAGAAGTTGAGAGGAAATGGAAAGAGGCAAAGTCCTATTGAATAAAAGGCATTTTTAAAATTTTATATTTTTATTTTAAAAAAATAAGTTTGTAAAATATCATTTTTGAGTTTTACTTGACACCTATAATCTTATAATTTGGAATGAATAAAGTATTTTTTAGTAAAATAAGAAGCAAACTCTATTGATAATAAATATTATTTATGTAGAGGTATTGAAGATAATGGTAGATATCTTCCAACTAAATTGTTATATATACAAGGCCGAAATTTGGATATCTTGCTTAAATGACTAATGAAAGTCTTTACCATTCATGCCAATTTTAATTGATTTTTTCAACATCATTATTACTCATTCTTAATTTATACTATTAAGTTATAATTTTCAGATACACTTTGTCATGGTCATTAATTTTAATAAAAGGTAAAATTAAAAATTACACATCTTTTACAAATTGAATTTAAGAATATTAACTAGTACCCATTATAATTTAAGAAAGGCGGAAGTATTAGGGCTTGTTTGCTTTCTGTGCCATTGGGTTTTTAAAAATTATTTTTGAAAACAAGATAAAAATATGTTTGGTTATTTTAAGTTAAAATTAATTTTAAAATTTAAAAATAAGTTGATAGTAATAGTTGTAGATAATTAATAACAATAATTTATAATAAAAATTAATGAAGTTAATTATATTTTTCAATTATCAAATGTAGTTTGTTTTAAGAATGATACGATGTTTTCATTGTTTTTAAAAAGACAAAAAGTAAAAATAATTAAATTCAAAACACCTATTTGAAAGAGTTTTTTTTTAATAGAAATCAAACGCACCCTATTTTTCAATTCTTTAATATTTACTCGTTTTCGAAACTTTCGAAATAGGCGGGATCGTAGGAGCGATCCTTCACTCTCTGCCTTTTCACATCCTCGCCAGTCCCCACCTCTGACTGTTTCTCGCAGTCTCCCTCTGTCCCTCCCAACTCCGGTGGCCTTCTGCCTTCATCGTCGACACTCTCCATTCTCGTTGCTCAAGTCCGTCAGTCACACTCCTCCTTCCTTCTTCGTGCTCCACAGAAAGAGGTAAGCTTCTTGCCCTCACTACCTTCTCCTTCCACTTTCATCTTTCTCTCCCGGCCTCTTCCACTCTCTTCGTTCTCGTCTCCTCTTCCTCACTCCCATCTTGTTAAGAATTACAAATTAACGGTTATTGCTAATTATCTATATTTTTTAAAAATTACGACACTTACCCTTTCCCCCTTTTATTTTTCATGTAAACAGGGAAAGCCAACTCCAGCAACAAAAATTTCCCGCTCAGACTGTCCAGCTGCGTTTGAATTTTGGAGGTCACGCTCACTCCTGAAGAACCTGACGTGCGAGGAACGAAAAGAACAGAGAAAACCTCGTTCTCTCTTTCAATCTCCATGGCTCCTCCTTTCGTTTTCCCCCGTACTCTTCTAGAACTTGACGAAGATCACGATGATGGCCGCCTCTGCGTCAAAAACCTCGTGGACACTTCTTCACTCCGCGCCTCTGAACTCGAAGAATTTGTCAAAGGTCGGGTTCCTTCCTTTTCCGTGTCTCGCAGATCCAGATTATATTGCATTCTTTTTTAAATTCGCCATTCCACGAGAAACTGGAATTTTATTCAATTTGATTCAGCAATGTTCGGTTTTTGTCACGAATGACTTAGTAAGTTCGCTGACCTAAACCATGCATATAATGGATTCAATTTAACAAAACTTCACATGGTTTTGTCTCATTAAATTGCTGAACAAAAATGCCCGATTGGCAGGATTTAACTATCAGCTTATTCGTCTAAACAGGCGTGTCCTTTGATCTTTCGGATAAAGAATTGTTTTGCGTTGAAGATCAAGATGTTTTTGATCGGGTGTACTCATTGATTCGGGGTTATGGTAGTCTGCCTCCATCTTGCAAATTAAATATCGTCGAAAGTCTTCGTTCCAATGTTAGCGTGCTTTTACCTAATGTGGACTCGCTCCTAAGAGTATCTCAAGGTCAGGACGAAGAGATTCCAGTACTAGATCGTGTTGCTTCTCATCGCAATGCTTTTAAAATATATACATACTTCCTCCTAAACATTGTTCTCGCCGAAGAGTCCAACAGTGGTTCGAACAACAGTTTCAAGGTTTTGCATTTCACTAATTTTTAATTTTTATTTAACATCATAAGTTTCTTGTTTGTTTAGTTAGAGATACATGTATCCCTCTGTCAAAGTCAATTGAAGCATTTTAGTGTTAGTTCAGGTAACAGTTAGCACTCACAGGAAGAAACAACCCGTGAATTCATGGAATTGGGAGGCACAGAGAGGCCGAATACTTAGTCTTATTGCTAACTCGTTGGAGATCAACCTTGAACTGCTTTTTGGTTCGTCAGACCCAGATGAAAATTATTTGTCTTTTATTACAAAGTAAGCGATCTATCTTTTAGTTCTGTCGGAAGATAGATGTATTTCCTTCCTAGTGAAGTTTTAGTGGAAACCTCCTTACTTGGCATCTCCTTCTTGTAGAAATGCGTTCTCTTTGTTTGAGAAACCAGTGCTCCTGAAAGATTCTGAAGCAAAAGATGCTCTATGTCGTATTATTGGGGCTTGCTCTACAAAGTACCATTACATGGCACAATCGTGTGCATCCATAATACACCTAATTCACAAGTATGATTTTGTTGTTGCCCACATGGCTGATGCAGCTGCGGATGCTGAGAAGAAGTATGCAGATGGAAGCATGGCAATCTCTCTTATTAGAGAGATTGGAAGGACTAATCCAAAAGATTATGTAAGGGACACGGTTGGGGCAGAAAATGTGGGGCGTTTTCTTGTAGAGCTAGCTGATCGCCTTCCTAAGTTAGTCTCCACTAATATTGGCATTCTTATTCCACACTTTGGTGGTGAATCCTATAAGATTAGAAACGCTCTTGTTGGTGTGCTGGGAAAGCTAATAGCAAAGGCATTTAAGGATGTTGAGGGTGAAGTGAGCTCTAAATCTATTCGCCTGCGTACTAAGCAAGCTATGTTGGAAATCTTACTTGAACGTTGTAGAGACGTGTCAGCTTATACAAGAAGTCGAGTTCTCCAGGTATGGGCTGAATTATGTGAAGAGCATTGTATTTCAATTGGTTTGTGGAATGAAGTTGCGGCTGTTGCTGCTGGTAGATTGGAGGACAAGAGTGCAATAGTCAGGAAATCTGCTTTAAACCTATTGATCATGATGCTGCAGCACAACCCATTTGGTCCACAGCTTCGAATAGCTTCATTTGAAGCAACCTTAGATCAGTACAAAAAGAGATTAAATGAACTTGAGCCAGCTATGCCTTCAGAAGATGTTACTGATGATTTACCATCTGATGGTGATAACTGCCTTGGTGACGGTGAAGTCGACGATTTAAATCCTGGACCTGTTGCGAAGGAGCATCAAGACAGTTTAACTGATAGTTGTATATCCCAGCCAGAAGAGGTGACTGCGTTGCAAGATAGTAATCTGCCGGATGTTGGGAATTTGGAGCAGACTAGGGCGTTGGTTGCATCGCTTGAGGCGGGACTGAGGTTCTCTAAATGTATATGTGCGACGATGCCTACCCTTGTCCAATTGATGGCTTCATCCTCCGTTACTGATGTTGAAAACACAATTCTCTTGCTGATGAGGTGTAGACAGTTTCAAATTGATGGCTCGGAGGAATGTCTTCGGAAAATGTTGCCATTGGTAAGCTCTTTGTTCTTTCTTGTCCATGGCTTAGATGATATTGTATTCCACAATTAACTCTTTCTGGCATAGGTATTTTCCCAAGATAAATCCATCTATGAAGCAGTGGAGAACGCTTTCAATACTATATATATTAGGAAGAACCCAGTTGAAACTGCCAAGAACCTCTCGAGTCTTGTCATTGATTCCAATATAGGAGATCTAGCAGCTCTGGAGTTCATAGTTGGTGCACTGGTCTCCAAGGGTGACTTATCTTCCAGCACTGTATGTTTTCTTATGTTGTTTTTTTATTAAGCAATATGTTGCATAAATTATTTGACAGCCTCCAGCTCTTACTTTAGTAATGTCTTTTATGTTTGTACAATGTTATATGACAGACGATGTTGCTGGCTATACACTTCTTGTTTACTGAGAAGCAGGACTTTAAGATTATTGATGCTGGCTATGAGCTTCGATTGCTGATTTAAATTATCCTACATATGCCTCATTTCCTTCCGTCAAATTGGTTTTTCATGCCCATTATTAGGCTTAGCTCCCATCAATTAATTTCATGTCTTTGCTGTTTCAGATATCAGCATTATGGGATATTTTTTGCTTCAATATTAGTGGAACCACTGCGGAGCAAAGCCGTGGTGCTTTAGCTGTTCTTTGCATGGTGGCAAATTCATCAGCCGGTGTCCTGGGATCACATTTGCCGGACATCATTGACATTGGGTTTGGTCGTTGGGCTAAAATTGACCCTTTGCTTGCTAGGACAGCATGTCTTGCTATCCAGAGACTGTCTGATGATGACAAGAAAAAATTGTTGGTTACTAGTGGTGCTCGGATATTTGGTATTCTGGAAAGTTTGATTACTGGCTCTTGGCTTCCAGGAAATATCTGGTATGCTGCTGCAGACAAAGCGATAGCTGCCATATATGCAATTCATCCTACCCCGGAAACCGTGGCTGCTGACATGGTTAGAAAGACTCTGGGTTCTGTATTTAATGATTCCGGGGATGATATGCAGAATGAAAGTGATTCCAGTAAAGTCGGCACACATACAACTGTTCAAGTAGCAAAACTAAGTCGATGTTTGTTTGTCATTAGCCATGTTGCCATGAATCAACTCGTATATATTGAGTCGTGTTCTAGAAAAATTCAGAAACAGAAAATGGCGAAAGAAAAGATGGATGCTGAGAATCAGAGTATAGATAGTAATTGGACAGCTCCATCTGGCATACAAAAGGTGTGCAAGAGTTTTTTCCAGTTATATTCTTTCCCGTAATAATTTTATCTGTTGGTTTTCAGCTTTTTGAAGAATTGCCTGCAAATGCGTTGCAGGATAATAACATAAATGAAGAGTTAGGTTTGGCCGCTTCTGAGGACGCATTACTTGATGCTTTGTTTGAAAAAGCAGAGAAGGAAATCGTTTCTGGTTGTTCAAGCGAAAAGAATTTGATTGGAATTTGTGCGACTTTTTTGTCCAAGCTTTGTAGAAATTTTGGACTGATGCAGAAGGTGATTGCCTTAATATTTTCAAGCCCTTCTCGGTTTCCCATGTTCTACAGCACCACGCGGAAGATATCATGTAAAATACAACAAATGCATTTTGCTACCAAAAAATTTGTAGCATTTTGGATCACAATCAAATGAACACGCCTAGACATGGAGACAAGCAAACTTAACAAACATAAATATGTAATATATTATTGCAGAAGTGATGAGAAGTTTCTTAAATTTTCAAAAACCAGAATATAATAATGCAGCTATATTTTTTAAAATCATGTTACTCCGAAAGGAACAATTAACTGTCCTACTCACTAGTGTAACTTCTATGCATTCAGTACCCAGAATTGCAGGCGTCAGCAATGCTAGCTTTATGTCGATTCATGATTATTGATGCAGAGTTTTGGTGAGTTCTTCGCTACGTTCCCCCCACATCCACTTTCCTATTTATTGATGTCTTGTGGAGGATGAAATAGTTTTCTTAGTGATTCGTTTTCAGTGATGCAAATCTCCAGCTCCTATTCACCGTTGTCGAAGGTGCAAATTCAGAAACTGTTCGTTCTAATTGTACCATTGCACTGGGTGACTTAGCAGTTCGGTTTCCCAATCTTTTAGAACCATGGACAGAGAACATGTATGCCCGCCTCAGAGATCCTTGCATTTCTGTAAGGAAGAATGCTGTTCTGGTGCTTTCACATCTCATACTGAATGACATGATGAAGGTAGATGTTGCTGTAACTTTGTTGCCTTTTTCAATTTTTGCTGTTAAAGTGAATCTGATGTATCATTGCTTGATCAGGTAAAAGGTTACATCAACGAAATGGCTTTAAGATTAGAGGATGAAGACAAGAGAATTTCAAGTCTTGCTAAGCTATTTTTCCATGAACTTTCCAAGAAAGGTTTTTCTCTTCTACTTTAATAATTCGTTATACATATATATAAATGCAAATTATATGTTACAATAATGTATTAGTACCCTGCCTTGTTCGCAGTCACATTGACCTTTGGATGAAGATATCCAAATTTAATAAATATTTGTTTAGAATGTCAAATAGGCAGTATATATATGCATTTTTATATCCAGAAGAGTTGTCCTTTTGAGAAAAAAAGTTATACTACTGCCATCCTATGATTTTCTCCTAATGTTCCCTTCTATAGGAGAATGGCACCTAATTTATCTCTTCTCTTCATGGCATCAGGAAGCAATCCAGTTTATAATTTACTTCCAGATATACTCAGCAAACTATCCAATCAGAATCTTACTGAGGATTCTTTCTGCAATATTATGCAATTTTTAATTGCTTCGATCAAGAAGGTATATGATATTTTAAATGTTCAGTAATTCTGATCGATGCTTCTGGTTATAATATTCACGAGTTCTCTTGAATCGTTTCAGGACAAACAAATGGAAGCTCTTGTGGAAAAGCTATGCAATAGGTTCAGTGGTGTTACAGGTATTTTTATTTCTTTGAGAATATCTTAACACTCCCCGTTTATATTTAGTGAGCGAAGTAGCGAGTGTTGGTTAAGGCCTGATAATGTCTCTACCTGTATGATTTCTGAAATTGGCTTATGGGGGAAGTTTTTCTTCAGTATTACAATTATGATAATGAAGAACCGAAGTCACTGGTTTTATATGAATTTCTGTTTGAAATGACTTCATCGACTATCTTCAAGTTTCAATCCTGTTTATTTGTTGAATAATAATATGGATTAAAGCCGTTTTCTATTTGGCTCTTTTCCTTTTCTGTGATGTAATAAACAATCATTGCCACTGTAATAATATTTTTCTTGATTCGCTTTCTGGTCAACTGCTGTTTAACCTGGTTCAAAGCTAAAACATATGCCGTCCCTCTAAGTTTTCCTTGTTATGCATTGATCTTATCTTTAAATTAGTAAGAAATAGATGTTAATTTCTTGTTTACTAATTCTGATTAAATGTAGCTTTTTATATTTGCAGATGTCAGACAATTAGAACATCTTTCTTATTGCCTCTCTCAGCTGGCATTTACTGAAAGAGGGATGAAAAAACTCATTGAGCTATTTAAGATGTATGAACATGCCTTGTCAGAGGATTCTGTTATGGACCATTTTAGGAACATAATAAGCAAGGTAATAATTTGGTCTCCTACATAAAGGATAATGATGTTTCGCTTCCCTCGCGTTTATTCTTTTATAATGGCTGAGGTTGCTCTCTGTGTATTATAAATTGAAATCAGGGCAAGAAATTTGCAAAACCAGAGCTTAAATCGTGCATCGAGGAGTTCGAGGATAAACTACAAAAGTTCCACATGGAAATAAAGGAACAAGAAGTAACTGCTAGAAACGCTCACATTCATCAACAGAAGATTGGCAGCCGGGAAGGCTATACCGCAGCCATAGATGCTGAAGACCATGCAGAATCTAATGTTACTACAGGTTAATTCCACTAACTTTTGAAAGTTCATTATCATCCTCCTAATGTCCCTACATTTTCAGATATATCTATAACTGAGTCGAATGACTGACCACCCATTAAGTCATTTGCAGCCCCAATTTCCAAACTAAGTTTTCATTCTTCTTGCGTTTTAGTTGTCTTCCATTATGTAGCTTTAGCTTGAAGGATTGTTTAGAATAAGACAAGATGTTTATCACCTTAAACTAAATTTAGGTGAAATCAAGAGAGGAAGGATCCACCACAAGAATTTTATCAATATGTTGTGATTTCCTGATTCTAATCGAAAAAGAAAATGTTATTTGAATATATGTTAAATAACCTTTCACGTGTGAGCATGTGCTCTTCGATCTCGCGCGATCAATCTTTTGCAAAACGATGCCTTTTGGAAGTTGTTGGCATTACAAATGCAATTATATATGTGCACTTATCTAAAGAGACATGTTGGTAACGATGATGAGCACATAAGCACTAATATGCTACAGCATTATTAAAATTTTTAGGAAAGTATTTTCCATAATCAGTATGAATTTATTGGATGTGAAGTATTTAAAAATTGTACGAGTTTCGTATAGCTTGTTGCTTTAAATTAGCTTCTGCTGTTTTTAGCCGGCCAACTTGTATTTTTGTTGCTGAAAAACCTTGAGTATTAAGCAGAGGAAGCAGGTGGTGAAGTTATCGATCCATGCAATAAAAGGATAGCTTTGTCTAAGAATGATAAATTGAAAAGCAACACGTTGATTCAGAAGAACATTCTGCTATTTCAAGTGAGTTGACAGAGTCGGATGGAGGGGATATTGAAGTTCAATCTCCCATGGCCAATAAGAGAGGTATTTTACTGTTTAACACCGAAAATTTTTCAGCCTGGCTGTTCCCATAACTACAGTGAACTGTGCATTTGCAACAAACATGAGATGAGTTACATCATTCTTGACATGTGAACCGTGCAACTTTTTCTTTTTTATTTTTTTGACTGACAAACTAATTATCATAGGAGGAACCATGTCCAGAACTAAGAAAAGCACCATGAAGGAGGGAAAGGGTGATAACACTGGAAAACGGACTATTCGGGCAAGAAGGTATGGTTTGCAAGATGATGCACCTTCTGTTTCCTATTGCGTTGGAGTGCTAATTTCTGATTTTACTTATCCATCTGTGTTTTTAAAGTTGTACATGAATTAAAATGGTCACGTCTAACGATAAGTTCATGACCATAGCTTTTAAAAATGGCAGTGTGATAATGTGTTCTTTTTTCTGCTTACTGGTTACTCAATAAATTCAATAGAATGGTGTCAGACGTGGTTAGAGAATGGCAGGCTCGATTTATTTGGAAGTCAGTAATCCCATCTACTTATTAACATGTTATTTCTGATGCTTATTCAAATTTTTGCCCAACATTCATTCTTTACGATATGAAAATAATACCTAATGATGTTGATTATTAGAAGCTAAATGTCCACTCAAAAATTGCAGATATGACGTAGTAATTCAGATTGGTAACTCTACATGTAATTGAAAAATATTGAAGAACCAATAAGAATCAAGGCAACTGAAGTAACTCTGTTTCTCCATATCATTTATCGCGTGCTTCAATGGATGTGACATAATTTGCGTGATTATGCAGGAAGGTTATTTTGGATGAGGCGGAAGACTAGTAAGCGAATGGACATTATTCTTCGGCGTTTATTTTGCCTATATTGAAGCGAGTGTCAATTTTAAAGTGCCCATAAGGAGGAAGATATGCTAAGCAGCTTCTAATGGAGACGCTATATGTTTGACTTTTTGTCGAGGTCTTGAATATGAATATAAATTGGACGTAATGTGGAGCCCTATTATTACGAGGTTGTACATAAGTGCTGAACGGTCTCATCTGTTCCTCGTCGTTCCCCTTGAAATGCTAGGATGCAGTTGTATAACTAAAGCGTAAAGCCTTTGTAATCATCGCGCTATGGGGACTGTTGGACTAAAACATTGAGGTTTTGAATTTATTTCTATTCCCATGAAACTACTAAACTCTTCCTGGTTTCACTTCTAAAGAATTTAACTTGGGAAGTGCATGCGCCTGGAAACTTACATTGAAAGGCAGAACAAGTGAAGTGGAGCTAGTCCAAAGGCTGCGCAGAACAAATGATAGCGGAGGAAAGTTATATACAATAGACACTCATACCGGCTTGTGGCTTAAGCAAAAACTACAAAATTTCTTGATTTTGATTATTAGTAAAAGCCATCCAATTTCAAGTTCAACATATGTTTTCAATAGAACTTCCAATTTAAATTTAGAAATATGTAGTTATAAGAATAATTGCAATAAATAAGAACCATTACTAACAAGGGTGTTTTAAGAAAATAATCACAAATATAATTTAAAAAAATAACTTGCTTGAACCTTGTAAGAGTTATCTTTACTTATATGAGTAGGTGAGTGAAGGAAGTATCTTCAAACTACATGTGCATAGCTATGGAGCTTAAAAAAATAAAAAATAAAAAATCCTCACACGAGCTACCCAGAAACGTCAGAAAGGTGATTTCCAACAGCAATGTTTAGCCGCTCAAGAAAAAGAAAAGGAAAGAAAACATAGTGTTTAACTTGAGGCCTACATGGAAAAAGCAATGCTTCCAAGTTCCAGCTCACGTTCATATTTCGTCCTCCTCAAACGGATCTCGTTCTGGGTAGTCACCAACCTGAAAAGGGATATTTATATATTAAAATCTCGGACTAAAGCATCTGGGCCATAATTTTTTTTTTTTTAAATCTCAAACAAAAGCATGTCATTGGAGTGCAGATCACTTATTTCTGTGAGGATACTAACCTATACTTATCTTGAATTTCAGATTAAAAACACACTTCATAAGACAACAGATTGAACAGGCAATTTAACCTTCTCTAATTTACCGATCCAATAAAATTTAAGTATTAAGCCTAAAGTAACCCAGTTCAAAATCAGCATTAGTGATCATAAGAAACTCTTGTCCCAAGACCTCAGACGTTTTGAAACCAAACAGAGACCTCAGTCAAAGGCAACTCTATTTCATCAGGTCAAAAACATCAAAATCGTCAATAATCAATTAAAAAATATAACTTTTAGCGCATTATTGGCTAAACAAAGAATTATAGCAGGTGACACTAACAAATCATAAATAATACGACTCGTTTTCAAACTTTACTAGTCAATATGACTTGTGTACAAGAATAAAACGTAATTGGTAACGAATAACTTCATGCACTAGTCAATTCACTACAACATGGTTCTAAACAAACCTTTACTTTCTCTGATCTAACCATTGCACCATGAGATGGAGGGCATTCGAAGTAGCGTACTCCCTTCACCCTACAACATAACCGAGAGACATCAAAAGACATGTAGGTACGGCCATAACATTAGACAGACAAATAACGTCATGCTACAAAATAATAGGAGCCAACATTGTATGGGCATTAAATACAATGAAAAAAAATGGTCTAAACAACATTAATATGTTGACGAAATGAAAATAGATATTGCTGTGTAAAAGAGATTCTAGAACGATAACAAGTGAAATGACATACAAGAAGAATCCAATATCAAAATTGTCAAGGTAGATCTGAGTAATTCGAGAAATAAGCATAGCTCATGTTATGCTGAAAGTTTAAACAAAGGATTAGGAAAGTTCATGGTTTACTTGAAACAAGGGGAGAGGTTCATACGTTGGTCCAAACAAAAGAGAGGCTCATATACATTTATATTAGATTGATGTGCCAGCAACATGATCGCTGTAATCACATGTTCAAGCCACAAAGGACACAATAAAAGAAAATTATCATCAAACTTGTGTTTCGCAACTGAAACATGAATATTATCAAAAGGCAAAATGTTGCACTTCAACAGGAAGTATGCAACCCAAAAAAGAGACTCCTCGGGTGATCCAGTTCCACCACTAAAAAAGCAAGAGTTTCATTCGAATTTATTCAGGAATTACGATTAAGATTCCTGATTGATGGTCATGTTAATTCACAAAAATAAAAAAAAAATCCATAATTCTCTTTTTCCAATCAAGCAAATATTGACAATTAATTTTTTGTACACTACTTTATAAGGATCTAAATCAAACACACAATTTTTTTTCAAAGTACCAACTTGAGGCCACAAGATTGCTTTGTTCGTCACCTCCAGCTTGTGCCACATAAACCAAACCTCAACCTAGTCACAACATCCTTGAAGTTGCATAGACCAAAGCCATACTTTCAGGCAGTTTGGAAGTTTTGCACATCAAAGTTTTTACCAGGAGGAAGTATGAGTGTATGATCAATTTGAGGAGGGAGCATTTTTATGTGGGGTTAATAGTAGTTAAGGGGGTAAAGGAAGCTAGTTAGTTAGGGTATTGGTACAAATAGGTGATATGTAAATGTGCGAAGCGTCATATGGATGGAATAAAACTTCTACATTTAGCATGCATCACTTGATGGTTAAATTTTAGAGTTAAGACTATATGCTCTCTGAATTCTGGGATTGAATGGCTGGCGTCGTAGCTATCTCTTTCCACTATGTATTTATAAGTCTTTCTAATATATAAAAGAGAAAAAAAAAAAAAGAGTTCAATCCTGAAAAAAACTTCAAATATTTACAATTTTGTTCAGGAAATATGAAGTTGATAGGATGCTAACGAGTAAACTGATATACTTGAGGGAGAAATAATCTACAGAAGCAAATTCAAAAGCTACGCTTAAGCGTAGAGATGTTTACATATGATACACAAAGAAAGAGGCCTTACATGCCATCATGCTTGCCCAAGGGTTCATCGTACTGTACTCCAACCCACAAACCAGGACCCAATGCGTCTGCCTGGCCAACAAATTTTACTACACCCCTTTTCTCCCCAGGTTCAACTTCACATCTGGAACCTACCTTAATATTTATAAATTCAAGAGAGGAGTAGAACATCATTATTGTCAATATTTTACTAAATAAATGATTCGACAGACTTGGATAATGAGAAAATGCACAATTTATAACTGTTTGGAGAAAGAGAATAAAGGGGAAAATATGCATCTATCAGAAAAAGGAAGACATGCAAGAATTGATGTGTCCAAAGGAAAACGCACATCCAACAAAGTGTGATTCAAAAATATTTACACAATTCAAACAACAATAGCTACAGCATACAGCTAGCTGTTGATCTTATTAGTCATTAACTCTCTGGTTAACATGACAAGCAGTAGATGATTAGCAAAATTTTTAATAATTGGTAACGAGATATCATAGGAAGTGCGTGTGCTCATAGAATTTCTAAGTTCATTAAACTCTACCCTAACAAGTCATTCAACAATTATATCAACTGTTGTCTTAACAAAAATAACAAAAATAGTATAGTTGATTTGGTCTCTGCCGTTATTATACAAGATAATAAATGAGAGAATAGTCAAAATACTACACTTAACCAATCAATAGCCAACTCTTATACTCCATCTATTTTCCCTTGCCACATCAGCACATCCATATGCTAATGTTCATCTCAGACTACAAATTCTATAAAGCAGTTGTGATCAATAGAAAACTGAAGAGAAAAAAAGAGACATGATTGACTGACCTTAATGTTTGAACATAGGCCTTCCACAGAGGTGTCTGGCACCTGTGCAATGAAATGGCCAATCATTGAAAGTATCAGATAATTATCTAGATTGCGTATGATCTATTTTAGTTAATGAACACGTAGAACTCTAATGCAGTCTTCTATCTTTATGTTAAACATGAAAATAACTCTTGGAGAACATTTCAACAACATATAAGAGAGATAAATGAACCAAACACTTACCTTTGCTGCAACAGCTGATTGATTTTGGGAAGACAATTTCTCTTTGAATTTTCTAAAAGTTCCTGAGAAAAGCAATATAAAAACACACATCACAAACTATTTATAAATATTTATGGAATAATTTCCATATCAAAACTTCTTGACAGGCAGTATATTTTTCATCTTGTATTCGACTATCTCCATGGCAACCAAGTCTAACATAAATACACATACGTAGTAAATTCTTTGGATGAAAGCTGAACTTTTACTAAAAAGAAAATGGTTATGAAAACGTATATCTAAAGAACAAATAAATATCACACAGAATATGACCCAAATATTAAGCAATGGCCATTACTTTCTTGGTAGCTGAATTTATACATAATTTTAATATGGAATCCTTTTTTAATAAGAAATCTGGAAGAACTTTTGAGCAACTCTACATTGAGCCGATCAAAACAAACATATCCAATAGCAGACCTGCAAGAACATCACTGTAGTACTTTCCAGCACAAATGTTTGAAATGATAAGAAGGAAACAAAACTGATCATTTAGAAAGAAAAGATAAAACTGATCATTTAGAAAGAAAAGATACAAGTCAAACCAATAAAAACCTCTGTAGAGAATGCATTATCAACTACTCATCTTTGTCATAATCTAGCCTGTTTATGGGTAAAAACAAAATGCATTTACCCAGCTTTGAATGCAAGTGTAAAGACAAATAACCATCTAATTCTAATGAACAATTTAATGTCAAAAGTCGATGGAACAAATGTCTGTTTCCACCTCAAATTCAAGAGAGGGGGAATGGATAAGATGACATGCCTTGACGCTTATTATAAGCTTCTTCAGAAATCGTGTATTTCTCCACCAATGAAGTATCTTCCAGCCAACCACCAGACGTGACAGATGATGGATCAAGATCTATAACATGCAAACGAAACCTACCCCAGAAGCAAATGCATAGAAGCCAATTAGATCTATAAATCAAATATCTATGCTGTACTTTTGACAACCTAAAGGACTAGCACCAAAAAGGAAAGAGAGGAAGGAAGGTGTAAGAAAACAACAAAAAGCTGCTTTTGTGAATTACATAGATAGCAGACATGAACAACAATAAAGCAACATATTTCTCAAAGCAATGTTGCATGCATTTTGACAAATGAAGGACCTAGGATGCTGCGGCATACAAGACCATAACAGTTGAAAAAGAAAAACACTTGAAGCTCTCATATTTTGAACCTTGTCCCCAAAAAAACACAGTAAAAGGTGACACCAGAACTTGAGAACTGGAGCAAACCGCTACGGAAGGATCGCTAGATGGAGCGCACGCATAGTCCTGCAACAGATTGAACAAAGAACTCTACTAAAGGTGGCAGCAGGGCGACATCAACCCTGCAGTCCGACGCAGTTAACATAGAGCAACTCCAAAAAAAAAAAAGTAACTTAGTACATATACGAGGTGTGACTGCAACAAATTTGGCTTGCGCTTTATTTTATATCATCGCTAAATGACAGTAAGGGGGGGATGATAAAATATATATACGAACCCATTCAGAGGCGAGTAGAAACCCAGGGGTCTGGAATTGTCGGCGAGATCGGAAATTTTGTAGTTTGTGTCGTCATAGAGCTCGAGGTGCATCGAGTTCACTGACGTGCCGCATTTTTTCCAGAGCTTCTCTTTTACTGATTCGACAGACATCTACGAAACAAGTGAGTAACTTTCAAATCGCGGAAAACAAAGAAGAATTTGATAGGGAAGCGTGGATGGCAAAAAGTTCGTAAAGTGACACACACCTGCTGCGAGAATCGAATGTCGGAGGAGAAAGTCTTGATATTTGAATGGGTGACGCGCAACAAAACTGAATCATCCCCTTCGATCTTCTGCAAGCTCGATGCCATCACCCGCTCTCTTCCCACCCCCGGAGTTCCGCCCCCTTGCTCTCTGGAATCGATAGTTTCGTCTTCGAAGGCAGTCAGTCATAATCAACAGTCAATCAACCAAAATCCTCATATAATCAACAGTAAACTCCTCGTTTTTAGCCTGAAAAGTAAATTTCGAAGCTAGCCTGTAAATAGTGTGCTTTATTTTTCAGTTTGCTGAAAGTTCCTTAATTGAAAGTCTACTTGGTCAAAATTAATTTAATAAAAATTAATTATTATGATAAAATTTATATTTAAATATTTTTTTAAAAGAAATTGACTTGATAAATTAAAAATTATTTAAATTATGATAATTATTAAGTGAAAATATAAGAGTGAGAATTAATTGATGACAAAATTATATAAAATATTTTTAAAAAACTATTCAAAATTAAGTTCAAGAAATGGAATTTGAATTTTTTTAATGTATTTTTAAATGAACTTTAAAAATAATTTGAAAAAATTAAACAACTTTAACATTTTTAAACTTTGAAAAGTCCTTTTTAAATATAACATGTAGGTAAGCCAAATGGGCATTAAGGACCCACTCACATCACTAGCTTGTAAATTGTAATGGTAAATATGTTTTCCTTGAATTTAGATTAGATGTAATTAGGTATTACAGGCAAAAGAAGTTAGTCAGATATATTTATATTTATATTTATATTATTAAGTACAAATCAAGCATTATATTATTAAAGTTTTTTTTAAAATATTGATTTCAAGTATGTTGTTTAATGTTTTTACATAATATTATTAAAGTTTTTTTTTAAATATTGATTTCAAGTATGTTGTTTAATGTTTTTACATATTGTAAGGGCTACACGAAGGATTGAACTTCAACTTAACTCAAAGTCTAGTCCCTTTCACAAAAAGAATTAAGTTACACAATCGGTAGTTCAATCTGGTCCAGTAATGATTTAAATATTAACAAGATTGGACTTAGTCCTTAAAATTGAAAAACTGATCCTATTAATTAATACTTAGCTTTTTTTTTTCCATGAGAGGCAATAATATATTTTAACTCAATAAACTCAATTAAAGTAATATATGTAGATGTCAAATTAAATAAGGAGACTTCTTCCAAGTGAATCACATGACATCACATTCTAAACTTCTAACAAGAATCTTTTTTTGTATCTTCACTCATATAAATTGATTTCATTCACTACCATTTATGTGAGAAATAATTTTTTTTTTTGCATTTATTAAACAAAATAGCCTCACTATGGCCCATAGACCTTAAACAAGATGCAAAATGTTCACCAAGTTTCTTCCTTTTTTTTCTTTTTTATTTCATCAATTAAATCAAAGCTATCATCGCCTACAAATTCCAATAGGCCACAATGAAACACAATGGGGAACATACAACCAATTTAATGTTTGAACATTTTTTCTAATTATCTTGTGACTAGAATTTACATTCAATTTACACGAGTTATGAGAGTTAACCTGAAACAAAGCTTCCTCAAAAAAATATTTGTTATAACCCACCCGATATTTGTTTTTGAGATAAAAATAAGTTGTAGGATCAAGTAGCTTCCTTTGTTGCACAAAATGAGATAAATTCCTACATAGTGCCTAGTTCTGGTTTCTTAAATTACTTTTGATTGAATGGCAACAATTAATTTACAAAAGTATCAAAAATTAAATTCATGCTGCGATGGATTTTAAACATAATCACGTTTCTCATGTCCTTTATATCTACCACATTTTTCATGTCATTTATATCAACATTTTTCATGCCAATTAGTCTACTAATTCTAGGTTGAGATATCAACAAAACCTCTGTGACAATGTAGATTAGAATGGCCAAGTTCTGGACAATGTAGATTAACACAACAATAAAGCTTCAGGAAGGGAAAAAAACTTGAAAGGTGGCTTAAGACGTCTTTTAACATGGAATGAAATTAGAATTGCTGAGTTCCTGCAAAAATGAGAATCAGAAACAATCAAGAAACCCAGTGCGAACATACCTGGAGTGCTCGACAATGAATCAGAGGTCAAGGGTGATGGAAGGCACGGGTAGGGTGATGGTGCGACGTGCTCGACGATGAATCAAAGGCGAGAGGTGACGACCAACTTGATTGACGATAGTAGCGCACTAGCAAAGAGCAGCTATAGATGCTAAGGCATCATTTATGTCTATGTGAGAATGAGAGATTGAGAGAAGCTCCAATGCGTGTGAGAATGTGAGTGACCCATAGGGGAGGGACTTATCTCGTGTAAGACTTATTAATTAATAATTCATGAATTAATTTTAATTATATTAAAATAATTACGTAGAATGAGATTGGACCACTTGGTCTCTAGTCTGGTTTTATTTGAAAAAATAGTATTGTCTTTTTGATCCCACAGGATCAATGTTTATAGGATCAGACTGGATCGAGTTTCATAAATTGGACCGAGTTGAAACAAATTATGAGATTTTTGCACAGTCCTTTATTTATATTGTATTTCCTCTATACCATGTTAGAGGTGACATACGCATATCTTGAATGCCTATTGGGGAAAAAAAAATGTAAACTTAACTTTATACAAACCGTATGTCATTCTTGACATGGTATCGGTCCTCGACAAGAATACCCAAAAAAAAAAATTGTAAACAAAATGCTCAGACCATTAAACTCAGCGTGCATTTATAGTTGTGAGATTTTGCTTAAAATCATTGGCAGACTTCAAAATTATAAAAATAACTCCCACTCCCATCTCTGGAACTTCTTTTCTTTTTTTTCCATGATTACTAGATTTTGTGGAAAATTTTTACAAAAATATTTGTTCCTGCTCAAAATATGAGTCTAGTTGAAGGGTTCTCTCTTTCTCTCTTTTTGGGGCTATGAACTGGAATCTCATTCAACATAAAGTGAACAAGGCAAAGGAAATAAACGACAAAGACCAACAAACCATCAACCACCCAAGAGACTAAACTAGACAGGTGGGAGGTCAAAAGGGTTGAAGTCATCAGGGAGATGTAAGCTAACTTGGCTAAATAAACAGCCCGTGATCTTATCCTCTTCATACATACAATTAAATTCTTACACAAAAGCTGCTTCGTATAATCAATAATATTATGAAAATGATAATAATTATGATTGTTCTTTGTAATTGTCAATAGCATGCGTTCAATTAAAAAAATCATCCACTGTCCTGAATCTATTTGGCCAACATAATTCAAGCCCTTAAAGATTTCATAAACTTCAGAAATGGTAGCTAGAATAGTGCCCAACCTTTGATTGAAGTCTTGAATCCAGCTTTCATTTGAATCTTTCAAGACACCACCACAAACACTATAGTCACTTTGAATTGAAGTTAATTTAACAGGAGAACTTTTAAAATATAAAAAATAGTATTTTTATTTTTTCAAACCAAAAACATACAAGTAACTTGTAGTTGTTGTTCTTCACTTATTGATCACTTATTCATGTTGTCAAAAAAATATAAGCAATAAAGCAATAAAGTTAAACACTTATGAGTCAAATAAATAAACAATTTTTTTCCAAATTTTATCCTTAATAAATAATTAACCTAACATTTTTAAATATGGCGCAATCACAGGAAAAAATTAAAAAAAAGGATAACACACTTACAAAAAAAAAACTACACAGTTTGTTAAGTTATTTATTGTTTATTGCATTTTTTAATCATGGTGTCAAAATCTTAAAACCTAAACAATCCTCATTTGTAAAAAAAATACTCCCTTCGTTAAAAAATATAAGGCATTTTTAGTCTTTTAATGTGTAATTATTGCTTTTTTTCAAAAGTGCTTCATTGATAATGACTTTATATTTATGAAAAGGTGTTTAATAGGGATAAATATAAAAAGATAGGTTAGTTGAAAAGTAGGTAACTACTTTATTGGAGGTGAGATTTGGTTAAAAATATCTTACATTTTTAAACGGGGGAGTAATTTTTGCATAAAAATGGGGTAAAGCCCATACTCTTTACTTTTTACTCTTGTTGATTCTATTTATAAAAGAGGGTTTTTATCATATTTATAAGTCTCTTTATTAAATTTAAATTTTTAAAACAAATGTTTTCTTCTATCTTCAGCTGAATATTAAAGTGAAAAAATGTTATTAAAATATATATATTTAAAAAAATAAATTTAAAAATTTATTAAATTTTAAGATAAAGTTAACAAATTTTAAGATATTTTTTTTTTTAGTTTTGGTGTAATATATGGGAAGAAGTTACTAATAAATGTACCAAGGGAATATTAATTAATAGTCATGCAATGGTGAGACTGAGAAACACCAAAGCTGAGAAGGAACTCCGACTAAAATCTTACAAGATTCAGGTTGCTTTGTTCAGCAAGCCCGTCAACAAACATATTGCGCTCTCAAATCACATGCTTGGCCTAAATCTCGCACGAGAGAGTGGACTCTCTGAAGTTGACGAACAGATGTCTTGTTATTCTGCAAGGCAAAGCAACATTAGCCAGCATACAAATCGCTCTCCACGATGATAAAGATAACTTAAATTTAAAGGATATAATTATTAATTTGTTATTTTTTTTTCATGAAACATTAATTATTATTGTTATCCTTCCCAACCCTATTCCCCCGTCACGAATGGCGTCTAGATACGGTTGTGTGTTGATGTAGTGATGTAAGGAAGTTTTGAGCATTCCATCAAAATAGACGAGACACGACACTGCATAAATAAGACCGAAGAAGGACATAACACAACATATACTATTTCACACTCCTCCCCCTCTTCAGCCCCGAACTGAAACTTCCCTGTGCTCTCCCTCGGCATTATCGTCGCTTATTTCCTCCACAGGCGTCGTCCGCCGTCGCTTGCTACCACAAAGAATTTTAGCCATCGCCGGAATCAGGTGCGTCGTCTTCTTCCACCAACTTCTTTGTCTATCTTCTTCCTCCATGATCTACTTTCATCTTCTTCATTCCTATTTCTCCTTTTCCTTTGTTGTTTCCATCTTGAAAGAGATGCTTCCTTTTCCACCTATAAGCAAGCTTATCAGACCGGGAAGCTTTGCAATTTGAATTAATCGAACAAGCTTCGTATATGCTCTATTCGTTCTGAATTGGTACTTTGCATGATTGGATTACTGGATATTGGTACCTGACTGCCTTGTGTTGGCTCTGAAGTCTGAACTGTTTTTTTATGATAGTGTGAGGCCGTGTATGACGTGATGCTCTGTGTTGTCATGGATGGCTTGAAGGGCTGAAACGAGGGTGATGAGCGGAGAAGCCCGGGAAATTGATGCTAAGGTCAACGGGGACTGCATAATCCGCAGCCTGAAGAGCGTGAGTGAAACATAGCGCTTTCTTGATCTTCAGTGATGGCTTTGGCCTCTGCTTTTCTCAGGCCTTTCGTTACTCCAGTCGCTATTGATCTCCACGCGAAGGTAACAATGATCATTGAGTTAAACACTTAATGCACCTTATATAATTTTTGGGCGAGAAACGTGAAATGTAAAGCGCTGCTATTCGCTGAGTTGTTGGCATCTTTACCAAAAAAATATATTCTTCTCGTAGTTATTGTAGGTATAACTGCCGTGATAATATTCCAGATGCTGGGAAGGTTTGATTTTTGTACCGTACGTTTATGAAGAGGATATACAGGACCTTGATAAAATTAAAATTCCTATTGTAGTCTGTGCGCATAATGATTACCTTTCTCATTATTGTGTTTTAGACTACAACTGCTGGCTATGCGTGGGAGAGATTGGGATTTAACAAGTCGCCCAGTTCGAAGTCAAACCGACTGAAGGTGTTCACACTGAATTGTTCAATAGATAGGGATACAAATGTGAGCACATCGATTTTGGCGGACAGTATTACAGAGTGCCCAAGTGGTTTGTGCGGTTTTTCTTGTGTTGATACTGTATGAATGATTTTAGTTTTATATGTAAATAGTTTTAGCTTCTATTTGCAGAAGAACGGACCAGCGAGCCTTCCCTTTCTACAGTTTTACTGAATTTCGATAATGAGTTTGATCCTTATGGAGCAATGAGTACGCCAATTTACCAAACTGCTACTTTTAAGCAGGTGAAAATTTGATCTGTACGTGCTGAGCTCTTTAGTAACTGTGTATTTACTATTCAGTATCTCTATTCCATGATATATATATATATATATTTTAATCTTTTCATATTGCACTTGTCTTCTATACTTTATTCATGCAGCCTTCTGCAACAAAAAATGGCCCTTATGACTATACTAGAAGTGGAAATCCTACCCGAGATGTTTTGGAAAGGTTTGACCTGATTTGTTGTCTGATTTTGTCTATATCTATCACTTCTTTCCATCCTCTTTTACTCAGCATATTTTTTTATTCTTAGGTTACTCGCGAAGCTTGACAAAGCAGATAGAGCCTTTTGCTTCAGCAGTGGAATGGCTGCTCTGAATGCTGTTAGTCAGCTCGTTGGAACTGGTGCATTTCCTCATGATCTTTTTTGCTTTTGTAACTCAGCTTGTAAAATAGTGCAAGCAAGTATGCATTTTACTAATATTAGTTGAATGAATTGTCCTTTGGTTTTGTGTATTTTTGCGAATATTTAATGGATTGCAAATTGAGGAATTCAGTGCACCTCCTAGCATGTGAGTTGATGACTTGAGTCTGAGAGAGTATGAGAAAAGAGAGAACATAAGGGAAAAGTAGTCAGTGTGTTATCTGACTTACAGGGGCCTATTATTTAAGGTAGGATACAACGTAATAATGGCTAATAAACACAGAATAATTACAAAATTAAACCTCTTCAATTTTGTACAACCAATTCTAATCAAATATAATCAATCACAGTCAACAGTCAATCAACCAAAATCTTCATCATAATCAATAGTAGACTTAGCATTTTTTAGTCTGAAAAGTTAATTTTGAAGTCTGCCTGTAAATATATTTACTTCAAGTATTATGTGCAACAGGCTAGTACATAGAAGAACAATGAAAGAAAGTCAATTTTTCTGGAAAAAAAAAAAAAAAGGAAAGTCAGTTTTTTAAAAAAATTTCAAGCGTTTAAATTGTTAAATCTTTTTCCCTTTAAATATTGATATCAAATGATTTTTAACATACATCTTCATTTTTTTATTACTATGCTAGAGATGACATTCAGATAATTCAAGTATTTATTAGGGCCTGAGATTATAATATCTAAGTGTTTGCGAATATATACATTTTTCCAATAAACTTTTCACATGCTCTAATATATATAATTTTATTTTCATTATTTTTTTCATTGGAGATTATGTATGCTGAAATGGCTGCTTTTATTGTCACTTACTTATATAATCTCAATGTAGGTGAAGAAATTGTTGCTGGAGATGATCTCTATGGTGGTTCAGATAGACTATTGTCCCAAATAATTCCAAAGTCTGAAGTCATAGTGAAGTAAGTGTGGTTTTTCAGCTTTTTGGATATTTTCTTCCTATGGAGAAATGGATGTGAAAATAAATTATTGGTGGATTCATTCCAAGAAGCGTAGGTTTCACTGATGATATGGTTTTAATGATTGCATGCGCAGACAAGTAAATGCAAGTAATCTAGAGGAGGTGGCCTCTGCTATTGGACCTTGGACTAAGTTGGTGTGGGTAGAGAATCCCACCAATCCTCAGATACAAATACCTGATATTCGAGTAAGTTGCTTTCTTTTGTAGGTTGGAAGTGTCCTGTTTCTGTTCTTGTTTTTGGCTTTTTGGACTTCTCTTGAGCTGTTATGAGGAACAAGCAACTTAAAAGGAACTTCAATTATTTGCCAAGGCAATGCCTTTGGTTGCTAATGTAGAAAGTTCAACTCCATGCAATTTCTTTTGTCATTCTGAGTAAACTTGGTTGTTACTGTTGTCATTATTTTAGATGTTAGTGATGTGACTGGTCTCAATTTTCTAGCTAGAGAGGTTTCTTGGATTTTCCTGTTTGTCACTTGTCTTTGATGTAATTATTCTCAATACAGTAGCTATGTGCACAAACGACATACCACTTTTCTCTCGCACTGGACTCACCATCCTATATTTACTCAACTTATTCTTCTCTCTCTCTTCTAATTGCCTTGACAATATAGGGTCAATAATATGATATGAACCTGTAGCATGGAATTCTATTTAATGGTTTGACTCAATGTTATAAAACTTTTTTCATTTTCTTGGTTCATGTCCAGAAAATGGCAGAGATGGCTCATGCACATGGTGCTCTTCTATTGGTAGACAATACCATGATGTCTCCTGTCTTGTGTCAGCCATTGGAACTTGGAGCAGGTATTCCTATCGCTCTTGCAAGATAATGAAGTATGGCTAGATTTAACAACTTAATAACATGCTTGTTAACATGAACTAGCAATGGGGGAGTGCTTAGAAGGTCTGAGGATGAACATTTGGTCTCTTCATGTCACTACCTACAATCAGAGTTGTGACTGATTTATAGGCTGAGCTAATATATTTCCACTTACCCTAGTAAAGCTTGAAAATATTATACCTCTCCCACAAAATATCTCAATAACATGTAACGTTTCCTTACTCAACTTTTCAATATTCATAACAAAGTTCAATTTTCAAAATGAGACTACAATTTAAACAGGGCACAACTTTATGAGCACCTTCCACATTCCTAGGAAAGGCCAAGCCAAGGAAAGGTGCCCTAGGAAAGGCCAAGACTAGTGTCAAGGTCAAGGCAAAAAGCTTAGTATTTTTCAACTCCGAGTTTTCTAATGACTGATGGGATTTCTATTTAATTAAGAGCATATTCTCGACATTGACTCATTGAGAGCAAACGAAGACTAAGAAGACTTTTGGATAGCACGTGAGATCAACTACTCAAAATACTTTACCATCTGTCTTCGACTCTAGGCTTATAGCTGGCTTTGATGCAATTCTAGCTGGCACGAAAGTGTGGCTACTTTGCTTCTATTTCCTATTAATAGTTGCCTAGTTTGTGACTTAGGAAAAATGATTTGTTAATCTTTCCTACGTTGATTATCTTGGTCTCACGAGTACAAAGCTATTCCCTGTTTAAATTGTGGTCTCATTTTGAAAATTGAATTTTGTTATGAATGGTGAAATGTTGAGTAAGGAAAAGTTGCGTTTTATTGAGATATCTTGTGGGAGAGGTATAATATTTTTAGGCTTGCTAGGCTAAGTGGAAATATATTAGCTCAGCCTATATGTCAGTCATGACTCAGATTTTGGGTCATGACAAGTTGGTGACAGTCTGACTAAGCTAGGTCACGTCTGGGTTATGGTAGTCACAGGATGAGGAAGTAGTAGAATGTTGTTTGTAATTGTGTCTCTGGCCAGCACAGATTACGTGTAGGAAGCTTGTAACTCCTAATCCATGTCTCGGAATCTAGTGTTATGATTAGTGTCTGATAGTTGGATGGTGTTATGGGATTCTAAGACGTTGTAACTACTATGGTGGTGTTCGAGTGAAGATGTAATGTTGTCAAATAAATAGCCATGGTTTCATACAAAGCTTGTGTTCTAATTTGATTTATCATTTTTTTGACACTTGAATCTAACATGAATGGTTAAAATTTGGGCAAAAAATAATTTATATTGTTATGAGATTCTTTCGTGTGAGAGTTGTAATTAGTTTAAATTAGCTTAGCCTATGTGCTGGTTGCGACTTAGATTTTGGGTTGCCAGTTGTGACACTTCATACTCGAATTTTTTTCACTTTTTGTGTGGGAATGAATTGAAGCAATTCTTGAGGGCAAATGAATTTTTTTAACTCCCTTTATCACCCTAGGAACTTGTTTAGAACACCCTATATGTGTTACACGTCCAAAAATAATGGGAAAAGAAATTTCTGTCAAGTGACAACAGCTATTTTTTTCCCTTTTCCTTTCCAGATATTGTCATGCATTCAGCTACCAAATTTATTGGCGGACATAGTGCTATCATTGCTGGCGTCCTTGCCGTGAAATGTGAAAGGTCGCAGCTCCTATTCTCTGTGTCCTAAACACTTAGGATGTTGAAGACATTGAATTGTTTGAGCCATTGTTGTCAATCCGTGAATTATATACCATGGCAAATTTTGCATTTGAGTATGAGAATGTGATGCATAGCATTTTTGTGCTTGTGATCCTTATTATTGAGAATGAAATGATACTCTCATTGCTCTTTCTTGCATTATTCCCTGTTTTCAAATAGCCTTGTCTGAGCCAATGTTCATGTGTCAAGTTTGTTATTCTGCCACAAACTATTCAGCGTTTCTTATTGTATATTGAATTTCATTTTTCATCTGTTTTATTCTTTTTTTTTTTTGTTCAATTGATAATTAATAATGTGGATCAGTACTCTGCATTATCCTTCATTTTTTGCCTTTGATCATCTTCATGTAAAGGTTGGCAAAAGAGTTGTATTTATTACAAAATGCAGCGGGTTCAGGCTTAGCTCCATTTGACTGTTGGCTCTGTCTGCAAGAGATCAAAACAATGGAACTGCGAGTTGAGAAGCAACAGGTGCTTTATGAAACGCTCTAAGTTACTTATTAGTTTCGAGTCTAATGAATGGCTGACAGTAATGTCTGATTATCTGAATGCACAGCATGGTTGTTTTCCATTGAATTTATTCAGCTCGAGTGCAATCTATTTGATAAATTTGTTAGCTTACATGGCCACTTATAAAACACACACACATATTTATAAATGAAAATAAAGAAAACTTTTAGAGACTTGTTAATGTTCTGAACTGATGTTTTTGTTTGTTCATAATCCTTTCATGCTTATCTGTGCTATTTTTATTCAAACACTTCCTTGGGCCTTCTGTCTTGGGATGGATCTACAGAGAAGTTTGTGGGGACAATTGCCCCCACAAAAAATTTATGTTTTATAACATTAGATGTATGGTATGTATTAATTGTCTCTAATATTTAAAAATATTGCTTTTAATACCGCTCAACTTCTTTTTTGGTAAGAAATAATGCCGCTCAACTTTTTATTCAATACTAGCTCATCGCCATATGCTTGCATGGAGATTACATAGAGATCACACATAGATTGCACAGAGATTCCATGGTAACGGTATTGTGTAGAAATTGCATGGAGATTGAACAGAAATTACAGAGATTAAGAATTTTTTTTTCAAACAGCACAAGGTCCAAAATAATTAAATGAAACGAATCAACATAAATAGTAATTATGAAGAAATTTTGTTACACATATAGAGATTTTAATGGTTTTGACAAATATTGATTGATTTTTTTAAAATATGAAAATTCTTATGAACAGTTATGATGTAATAATATTCATATTTTTTATAGTAATTTGTTATATTTTTATATGTTCTCCTCACAATTTTAATTTTCAATTTCTTGGTCCGTCACTGCTCTTGTCCGATAGATAATGTGGTTTTACTTGATACTCCTGCTGGATGATCATATTCCTGTACAGCACGGTTTGCATAAAGTAATGAATTTTGAATGATGTATTGAATCTCTGCATTTCATAATTAGATAATATCTCTGATATGCAGAAAATAAAGAAATAAAGATTAAATAGTTCTAGTTAGTTAGGGAGTTGGTTTGTTAGGATTTGCTATAAGGGTCTGAATAAGGTCCTGAGTGTAGTTAGATGTTATGCTTGATTGAAAACCCAGAAATATTAGAGATGAAGAAATCAAAGTTCTACGTCTGAAAGATAGAAGGTAGATTAAGAATATATAAAGCTTTAGGTGTATCTAACAAAATGGCTTAAGTTATTTGGTGAAGCAGACTACTTTCAACTATATTTAATATGAAGAGTTTAATATGGTATGATGAGCCATTCAATTGGAGGCCAAAAAATTAAAAAAAAAAAACCGAGAAAAAGGGGAAAAATGAAAGAATGAAAGATTGAAAAAAAAGAAAAGAAAAGAAAGAAGAGATTAAAAAGAAGGAGAGAAGAAGAAGAAATTGAATAGATCTAAGGCCGAGACCAAAAAAGAGTACAAGCCCAAACAAGAAGAAAAAATTGAAAAAAAAAAAATCGAAGGAAAAAGAAAAAGGAAAAATGGTAGGAGGAATATTAGACATAAAGAAATCAAAGTCCCACATCTAGAAAATAGAAGATAGATTAAGAATATATAAAACTTAAGGTGTGTCTAACCATGGCTTAAACGATTTTGGTAAAGTAGACTACTTTTAAGCATACTTAATATAAAGAGTTTAACATGTCTCTTATCTTCCTTCCATTTTTCTTCTGTTTTCTATCTTGTTTCTCTCTTCTTTTTCTCTTCTTTATCCTCTACCCTATCAGTCTCTAAAACTAAGCTTCTCTTATAAAGTTTCAGTGATAACATAACAATTGTTGGCCAAAAAAAAAAAAAAAACAGGTGATAACATAACAACTTGACATTGTTATAATAAAAATAAGTTAGAGCCAACATATTTCGCAGGAGAGTGCGCAAAAGATTGCTGAGTTTCTGGCCTCCCATCCTCGAGTTAAGAAAGTAAACTATGCTGGTCTTCCTAGTCATCCTGGACATCACCTGCACTACTCTCAGGTATGGTTTACCTGCTGAGATTCAATATTTTTGCTGATATGCCTGAAACGATTCTATATATTCATTTCATTGGGTTCCTGTTTCACAGGCAAAGGGCGCAGGATCTGTGCTTAGCTTTTTGACAGGCTCAGTGGCATTCTCAAAGCATGTAGTTGAAAATGCCAAATACTTTAGCGTAGCTGTCAGTTTTGGTAAATATTTCCCCACTTTACTCTGATAAAGGAGTTCTGAATTGCTAACAAAAAAGTAGGCTTAAATGTATGTTTTTTGACACGTTAGAGTTATGAATGTTTTCCTGCAAAATGCTGACCTTGTGAATTTTGTTTTGTTAGGGAGTGTAAAGTCCCTCATAAGCATGCCCTGCTTTATGACCCATGCCGGCATACCTGCCGCAGTCCGTGAGGCCAGAGGTTTAACTGAAGATCTTGTGCGTATTTCTGTAGGAATTGAGGATGTTAATGATCTTATTGCTAGTCTAGACAAGGCACTCTCATCTGGGCCTCTCTAATTCCTTGTCAATATTTCCATCGTTGATGGGTTGTTTGCTTCAGATAATATGACAGTATTGTTTTGATTAATAAAGTGGCCTCTCTTCTGCTCCAAAAAAGAAAAAAAAAAATACGATGGTATTGTTTTGATCTTGATTTAGGTAGTCCTGTGTTATCCTGATTCCTTTTCTGTTTCTGTTATCTATTTGTATTAGCCTGGGAAGTGGGAAAACTCCAGCTGTATGTATTCATATAGATGCTTGGTATAAGCTTAAGGCAAGGCATTTTTATGACCTGACGCTGGTGTATTTAGTGTTTACTTCCTCTCTACCTTCTTGCTTAGTGCTTGTAGGTTTCGTGACAATAATTATATGATGACGATGTGCATGTTATTGGATAATATGAGCTTCAAAGGGATTGTTCTTATCCTTCTTAAGTAAGATATTGTTTTATTGCCTGTTTAGATTAACTTCGGAAAAAATTATCATTTAGAATATTTTGAAATTATTATTTAGAAAAATTTAAACAAATTTTTAAAAATTAACATTCGTAGTGAAGGTTTTAAATTTTAAAATTATTATTTTTAAATATTCTAGACAAGAAATTTAAATAGAAATTTTGGGTTATAATTTTTATACTCCATTAAAAAATCTATTGTAAGATATTCTAAAGTACTTCTATAACTTAAATTTTCTCCATTATATTTAAGGAATAAAATCTTTTTAATATATTTTAAAAAAAATCTTTGTGACTCCCAATCTCAAGGGTACTCTGTCTTTGCTACAAGCTAGTTTAAGGGGGCTCAATTTAATATTTTTAGTTGTACTTTTTACCTCTCAACTTATTCCTAATTTATCAAGGAGATGAGATGATTGATGCTTCGAATTTTATGGACTTATTCAATTTAATTTGAATTGAATTATATAGATTTTCTTTGAATTTTGATGAAAATTAGATTCCATTACATTTTAATCCAATATCAAAGTTTTCTTTACGAAAAAGCGCTCACTATAAAAACAATTCTAATGATGTATTTTGGGCAAAGCATGAGGAGTTATAAATTATACATGCTTTTTACTTAAGAAAGTTGTATAATCACAGTAAAATTTAAGAGAATTTATTCCAAAGTTTTAACAAATAAATCACTTGCATCCTAAATGGTGAAGCGATAACTCGTGGTTAGGCATTGTGTTATCATGGAGAAAGGAAATGAAAGAAAACCAAGGCGCCCATAGTATTTGACATTTTTGCCCATTCTGACGAATATATTGTATTTAGACTGCCAGTGTTTGAGGTTGTCCAAATTCATCAGATAGATAGCGTCCTCGCTCACCAGGATCAAAAACAATCCTGATCCCCTATTTCAATTTAAATTGATCCTTGATATCTATTTAAATTAATTTCTAAATATTTTTAATATTATATTTATTAAAATAAAAACATATAAAAAAATTAAATATTAAATTTAAATTATTTAGACTATATTTAAATGATTAATTTGTAAATAAATTTTTTAATATAAAATTAAGTTATTTAAATTATATCTGAATAGTTAAATTATAAAATTATAAAAAAATTTAATATTAAATTGAATTGTTAAATTAAATCTTCCCATGAACATATATGCTAAAAATTTTAAATTTTATTACATTGTTTTATATTAATAAATATATATTAAAAATATTTAAACATTAATTTAAATGTACGGATCGATTTGGACTCGAACAGCGAGCACGCGGCGCCGAATGCAAATCGAGATAGATGGTGATGACTGATGACAAAGTGTTTTTGTCATTTCAACGGGCTTTCCTTCGCGGTAAGCCGATAACCACACTGATCGGAATTCAGACGTTGTGTTCTTGTTATATTATCTAGCAATCAAATGGAAATTCTAGGCAACACAACAGATGCCATTCTGCGAAGATTGGCCTCCCTTGCTTTAGATGAGATTCGACTCTCCTTGTCCTTCAAAGATGACCTAGACAAGCTTCGCAGTTATTTATCTTCCATTTCAGCCGTCCTCCTTGATGCAGAACAACGGCAAGAGAAGAGCCATGTAGTTAAAGATTGGTTGCGGAAGCTCAAAGACGCTCTGAACGATGCAAAAGACTTGCTAGATGATTTGGCCGCACAAGCTTTGAATCAGAAAGTCGAGGCTCCATTTATCATAGTCACTCAGGTACAGAACTTCTTCTTCTGTGGTGAGATGGCTCGTCGAATTAGGAAAATTACGGAGAGGTTACATCAGATAGACGAGGAAAGAAGCTTGTTTGACTCTACTCACTTTACGATGCCACTGAATAATGATCAGATCCTTGCCAATAGGAAGAAAATATCCCACTCTGTGCCTGTCACAGGGATAATTGGGCGAGAAAACGATAAAAAGGAAATCATTGATAAGTTGTCCAGGGATAATGATGAGAGTCTTTCTGTCATTCCTATTCATGGAATTGGTGGTTTGGGAAAGACCAGACTTGCTGAATGTGTATTTGACGATGATTGGGTTGAAGGGTATTTTGATTCCAGGCTCTGGATACAGGTGTCTGATGATTTGAAGGTTGAATGTGTTGCAAAGAAAATTATCGAAGCTATAAGCAATGCTGATTTTGATCATCTGAATATGCATGACTTGCGTAATTACCTTTCACAAACATTGGATGCGAAAAAGTTTTTACTTGTACTTGACGATGTTTGGATTGCAAATGCTTTGGAATGGGATACATTGAGACGCCTGTTAAAAACCGATGTCAAAGGAAGCAAAATTATTGTGACAACTCGATATAAAATTACTGCATCAATCATGGGTGGAGAGAATTTGCTTTCTTTAGCTAGTTTGCCTTTTGATGCGAGCTGGTATCTGTTTGACAGATGGGCATTTCTGGGGGGAGGAAGCATGAAGCACCCTAATCTCATAAAAATTGGTGCTGAGATAGTGGAGAGGTGCGGAGGAGTGCCTCTAGCACTACGTACTCTTGGAAGCTTACTGTGTTTGAATACAAATGAAACGTATTGGTTATCTGTGAAAAATGATGAGAGTTGGGAGAGAGCTAAAAGAGAAGATGATATTTTGCCAGTGCTCAAGATAAGCTATGATCAATTGCCTTCCCATCTAAAAGAATGCTTTGCATATTGCTCGTTACTTCCCAAGGGCAAGGATTTCGATAAGGAAACAGTAATTCAATTGTGGATGGCGCAAGGCTTAATTCATTCAGCTAGCGGATGTGAGCAATTAGAAGACGTTGGAAGTTGGTATTTTGATGAATTAGTGTCCAGATCCCTTTTTGATGTTGTTCAAAAGAATCACAAAGCTGAGATAGTGAAATGCAGAATGCATGATCTAATGCACGATCTTGCTAAATCAGTAGCTGGGTCAGAGTGCTTGCAAGTTGATTTTCATAGTGCAGGTATGTTTGAAAGCCCAAGACATGTGTCATTTTGGGATAGTCAATGCCTCAAAGAAGATATAATTCTATCGCTAAAAGCATCAAAGTTGAGGTCACTTCTTTTGCCTGTCAAATTGGGACCCCTATCATCAACCATTCTGGGTGTCTTTCTCTCTGATTCAACTTACTTGCGCATTTTGGATTTAAGTAATTCAGGCATAAGATATCTACCCAACTGCCTTGGTTGTCTGAAACATCTGAGGTATTTAAATCTGAATGGTAACCATGATCTTGAATACCTTCCTGATTCCATTTGCGGGCTTCATTTTCTGCAGACGTTGAAGTTGTTAGGTTGTATGAAAATCAATAAATTCCCTAGAAAATTCAGTAACTTGGTTTCGCTAAGAAATTTGGTCATTAACTCTCCTAGAATGCCTATTTGGGAGAAACAACTGGGGAGTTTGACCTCTCTTCGGTCATTGTCCATTGTGTATTGTGATAATCTTGTATCTTTGTCTGAGGGGATCCAGCACCTAAGAGCCCTACGAACATTGCGTATTCAAAACTGTGGCAAATTAACTTGCTTGGCAAACGGAAAGGAAAACTGCATTTCTCTAGAGAATCTGGAAATTATCAACTGTAAAAAGATAAGTTCGTTGGAGGATTGCCTAAAAGGTCTTCATAATCTTCGCTCATTAACCATCAAAGGTCTTCCACGGTTGGTGTATCTACCCGAAAAGCTTGAATGCTATAAGTGCACTCTGCAATATCTGTACCTTTCAGATTGTCTCAGCCTCGTGAGATTGCCTGAATGCCTTGAAAATCTCTCATTATTGATGCGTGTGTACATTATAGGTTGCCCCAACTTGACGAGTTTGCCAGATAAATTTAGGTGTCTTGGTGCTCTTCAGGTCTTGAAAATTGATCAGTGTCGTCATCTGAGTTCAAGATGCCGAAGAGATGTTGGCGAGGATTGGCCCAAGATAGCTCATGTACCGGTGATTTATGTTGACAACATGAAAATTTAGTCCTTCGAGATATCATTTTTTCTTTGTTTGTTTGTGAATGTCCAAGGTTTGGTACTTCGTACTTTCGTAGTGTATTCTGTTCTTTTGCCGGTGGTTTCTGATTGATGTACGCATATTGGTTCATATGTTTGTAGTTTAAAAATGTCATGAGGACGTCAAATCTTAAAAGAGCCTCGAGAAGCTTTCATTGCATTAAAAAATATTTGTACACCGGCTGTGAATTCTCGAGCAGCTTTTGATTGGTTGTAATAGTTTCCTTTGGGCGGCTGAAAGACAAACGATCTTTTGTCTTTATATTTGTCCCCATTATCCTTCTCTAAGATATGATTTGAAATATGTAATTATATGTAATTGTATTGTAAGTAAAGCTGGAAATAAGGATCGGGCCTGAAGGGTCGAGTTTGGAGGCCATGTATAAATAAAGGTTTGGGCTTTGAAAATAATTTTTTTTAAAGTAATCGGGCTTGAGGGCTTGGCCCTGATAAGCCCTGTAAAAAAGGACTCGAGTTCGGATAGTCCTTCAAGCCCTATTATATTATTATTATTTTTATTTTCTTTGGTGGAACACGTATTTAAAGCTAATAACCTGCATCCTACATGTATTATATTATTATTAATTTTAATTTATTCTAAAATTAATTTAATATAATTGAATATATAGTATAAAATTCTTGATATTTTTTATTTTTCTATAATTATTATGTTTATGTATCTATAAAAAATGAATTTTTTCAACCAAGATTTAAATTTTATTACTAGACTTTTAAATGTGTATTGTTTAATTTTTAAAAAATTATGAGGATTTTATTTTTTTAATTTCAAAATATTTTAATTAATTTATAATGTTTAATTTTATTTTTATTTTTTTATTTTTTTAAAAAAGGGCTTGCGGGCACGGCCCTGAACCCTTCACATAAGGGTCGGGTTTGAGAAATGAGGTTCAAAATAGAGAATCGAGCTTTAGGGCCGAACCCGCCTGTATTTTCAACTCTAACTGTAAGTCTAGAGAATCCAATCTAAATTGAAGTATATTAAGTTGCAAATTCCTATCTACAATCACATTCCTTTATTTATATTAAGTTAATCAGTATATAGTCAATTTTCTTGTCACTATAATCATCTCAAAGCTTTTAAAAGAAAAAACTCATCACATAGCATAAAGTTTAAATTTTAGTTTAGGTAAGATTAATTTCTTAAGTTTTGGTTTTAACTTGATTATAACTTGATTTTTAAATTTTGATTAAGTGTAACTCAGTGTATATAGTTTGATCTAACTATAACTCAATTTCTAAATTTTAATTCAATGCAATACAATCCATATAATTTTGGCTATTTAAAACCTAAGTTAAAAGTCAATTTTGCCCTTCAAGTGTACGTGAGGGATCACTAAGGATCTTAAATGCAACTTGGGGTCATTTCTGCCCTTGAATTAAAATATTCCCTCTTCCAGCACCTCAAATTTAATTCATCAATGTTAGTCCATGTGGGTCCCGCTTTTTGAATTTTTTAATATTTTTATTATAAAATATTACTTGTAAACCTCACGTTGCATTTTCATATTTCCTCCCTCTGCAACTCCTAACTCTAGAGTCGATAATTCGACCCGAGCCTAACAAGTTAGCCTGAACAAGCCCAAAAAAATTAGGGTTAGGCTTAGCATTTTAGGAGAAAGCTAATATTTCGAGCCTATTCGGGTGGCCCAAACACCCATTTTGTTAATTTTTTTTAAAATAAAGCCAACTGCCTACTGCACACGCTGACACGAGGTCATGAGCAGGAGCAGTCGAGCATGAGTGAGTGAGGTGAGGTTCGTGAGGAGCAGCATGCTTAAGTTAAGAGGCTGAGACTGAGAGGCAAGATGCAAGAGCATTTAAAGAAGTAAAAAAATCCTAAAGCCTAAAATTGCTTTCTCTATTTCAAACCATCGAACATTCAAAATCTTTAAATCCAATGATCGTCTTCATTGTCTTGCTTTTCCTCATGCTAAACTACGCTAGAGCTAAACTCTGAAGGCTGTAGAAGAAGAAGACCAGACCCGTCGGCAGTCGTTACTTCCTCTTCCTCGCCAAACTTCATCAGCCTTCACTCTTTAGTTTCTTAATCTCTCTCACACAATCGCACTCTTCCTCACTAATGAATGACTGTCACTCCTACTCACATAGTCACATTCTCAATCTCTCTTAGACTACATGATCGCTCGCAATCTCTCACTGTCTCACACTTGAGCTTCATCCAAACTAGAAAAATTAGAACCCATTGGTAGAATGAGTTTCATCCAGACCAGAACCCCCTAACACAACAAGCTTTGTCCAGACCAAAATGGTAGAACCTACTGGCAAGGTTTTCTTCCTCTTTTTCTTTCTTTTTCTCTCCTGCTTTGTTTCGATCTGTTTGATTGCTCAAGATTGAAATCTCTACTCTATTTTGATATCTAATGTCATGCTCATTATCTGCTTGATTGCTTGAGCAATCTTCGATTGTGTTTGCTTGAGGTTATTTTTAAGCTAGCTTTGCCTCTGAGTCTGGCTCTAGTTGTGTTTACTTAAGCTTGTTTTTAAGCTATCTGAGATTGCCTTTGCTTGAATTTCAATGGTTGTGTTGTTATATGGAATTAAATATCTTAAGCCTTAGTTTTAACTTTTAATGAAGACATAGACGCATAGTATGTTAAATTGATGTTTAATTTCCAATTTTATGCAGTGAAACATGTCTTCTAGTCAAAGGAAGAAAACTAATGAAAATGTGGGTGGTAGTTCTAGTAGTAAGGTAGATGATAATGTGCATAGTAGGGGTAAAGTAGTTGATATTTTTCCCTCTCAAAAGAACAATGAGAAAATATTACTTGCCTCTGTAATTAAATCAGCTACTTCAGTAAGTAAGAAATCTATGGCCTCTGCAAGTAAGAAATATGTTGGTTCTGGTAATTCTAGTAAAAGAATAAGTTCTGAGAAAGAAGTGAAGCTACATGTTGCTAAAAAATCAAAAACTTGTATATCTGATATTTGGAAGTTATTTTCTAGAATTATAGTTGATGGGAAAGTAAAAGCTAGATGTAATGGTTGTAACAAAGACCTAGCAGGATCTAGGGCTGATGGCACATCTCATTTACCATGACATGTTAAAAATTGTCCCCAACTTGCTAAGTATCATGATATTGGAGTGATGATGATGGACAGCGAAGGAAAACTGAGGTCTATAAAGCTTAATGATAAATATGTGCAAGAGGTTTTATCTATGATGATAATTAAACATAATTTGCCTTATTCCATAGTTGAATATAAATAGTTTAAGTACTATTCTTTAATGTTGAATCTTAGTGTAAAGTGCATTACTTAAAAAATAGTTGTGTCTGATGTTACAAAAGTCTATCAAGGGCATAAAGAAGCATTGAAGCAAAGATTGTTAAAATGTATTGGTAAAATTTGTTTAACATCTGATTGTTGGACTGCTATAGCCTCTGAAGGTTATTTATGCTTGACTACTCATTTTGTTGATGAAAATTAAAAATTAAATAGTAAAATACTTTCTTTTTGTAAGATGGAGCCTCCACATTCTAGAAAGGAATTAGCTAAAAAAGTTTATGATTGTTTAATTGATTAGGGGATTACTAAAAAAGTATTTTCTATCACTTTAGATAATGCCTCTACAAATGATAATATGCAAGAAATTTTAAAACAAAGGTTAGCTTTGTAAGATAATGGGTTGATTTGTAATGGATAATTTTTTCATCAAAGGTGTTATACCCATATCTTAAATTTAATAATTCAAGCGGGCTTAAAAGCGATAAATGCTACTCTAAACAAGATTAGAGATAGCGTTAAGTATGTCAAACAATCAGAGACAACAGCAATTGCTTTCAAAAAAAACTGTTAAAGAGGTTGGTGGCATTGATAGTTCAATTGGCTTAAGGATGGACGTGCCCACTAAATGAAATTCTACTTTTGTAATGCTTGATAGTGGATTACAATACCATCAAGCTTTTACTAGCTTTGTATGTGTTGATAATAATTTCACTCATTGCCCAACATATGAAGAGTGGAAGAGAGGAGAAGAGATGTGTAATTTCTTGAGGCTATTTGATGTGATGACAAGGTTGATGTCTGGGACATCTTATCCCACTTCGAACTTGTATTTCGCTCAAGTATCAAAGATTCAGATCTTGTTAGATGATAACATGGTAAATGGTGATCTCATGATACAAGAAATGGCTCAAAGAATGAAAGAAAAATTTAACAAGTATTGAAATGATTATAGTACTATCCTTGCAATTGCAACTGTGCTTGATCTGTAAATGAAGATTCAAATGATATAGTACATGTATGCAAGGATTGATCCTATAAATTGCACTGCCAAGATTGAAAGCATTCAAAGCAAGTTGACATGTATTTTTAATCAATACAAAGAGATGGATGCTCTTTCCTCATATCTTGGATCAAGTTCAACAATTCCAATAAAAGCAAATCAAGCTCAATCCTCCACTACTTCTAGTGTTTCAACTTCAACCATGACTAGCAATATTTCAGGAGTTTTAGATGTAAGTTAAATTTCATATTATTACTAATTTTATTATTTTATTTTAATTTATTAGTTGGTATTTTATTAAATTTTTACATGTCGTAGGATTGGATTAATTATACAAACATGGATGTTATGTTTGTTGGAAAGTCTGAGCTTGAATTTTATTTAGATGAGGCAACACTTCAACCCCAAGCATATCAAGATTTAAATGTTCTCAATTGGTGGAACACTAATAAGGGGAGATTTCCTATCCTTTCAAAGATGGCAGCCAATATTTTTAGCATTCCTATCACTATAGTGGCAAGTGAATTGACTTTTAGCATTGACTCACGTGTTCTCACCAAATATTGGAGCATCCTTCTTCCTTTTAATTTTCAAGCTATTATTTACACTCGTAATTGGTTAAGTAGTTTTCAATATGATGGTAATCTAAATTTAAAATATATGATTATTTTGTTATATAATTATTAAGTAAAATTTGATTTCATTCCATTATAATTTTAAAATTTTTCCGTTGTTGTCTTGTTGCAGATGGTAAAGAGAAAGAGAGGATTGAGGGAGAAGAGGTAGTGAAAGAGGAAGAAGGAGAGGGGGAGGGGAAGGGGGAGGAAGAGGAGGAATCGCTTAAACCAAATCCGAATTTGGATTTGTCTGCCATTGAGAGTGCAAATGTAGTTTTGGATGATGATAAGGAACAGGAAGAGCCATAAGATTTGGATTTGGCTTGACTTTGATTTGTATTATTGATTATTGTTATGTCTTAACTTTAATGTCATGTTGAATGTGTTGTTATTTTGTTGGATTATTTATTTTTGAATATTAAACTAGTATGCTGAACTTGCTTTGTTAGCTTGGACGATTAAAAAAATAGTATCAATACATGTTGGATTATTATTTTGATGTAATTAGGTAAAAAAATCATCAAAATCGCAACAACAAAAAAAGATATATAATACAGGAATTTGGGCCAGCCCGAAGCCCAAAATAATTCAGGCTTATAAAGATAGCGGGCTTGCTTAGGTTCGGGTTTATTCAAGTTAGGCTTATTCAGGCTAAGTCTAAATAGGCCTGGCCCACCCGAATTTCCAACTCTACCTAACTCCTCTTATTTATCATAGTGTTCTCATCTCTCTCTCCCCCTTTCTCAGCCAACATCTTTGGCTCCTATCACTGACTTCTCTCCGTCCCTCATTTTTAACAACTACACTATCACCTTAGTTTGGGTTATGTTACATGCATAAGGGCTCAATTCTCCTCTTCCTCCTTTATCTTGAGCCAAGTGGTATAACCTCATCACTACCATCATCAGCATCAACAAGCCACAAGCCCATAACCATGCATTGTTTATGAACGTTCTCTCTCTCTCCCTCCTCCTCCTTTCTCTCTCTAGCCTTTGTCTTCCACCAAGCATAGCTCTCATTCACTCGAGGGGTCGTGGAGCAGTGCTCATCTCTACTTTATCATAGATGACATTAGAGGTCGAAACCACAGAGTAAGAGCTTATCTCTTTCTAGAATAAGAAGGTGTCACCCTCCTTTTTGTTTATCGACCCCTACCTTGTCACGTCGTACTTCACCGCTAGTAGGATCACACATACATGCTCAATAGGATGACCACACCAATAATAATCAATGACATAAAGGAGGCATCATCCCCAAAGCCTAAAGTCTTGAAGAGCACAAGAGCATAAAACATGATGATGTTGATGCCTATCATTTGCTGAAAAGAATGGGATGAAGATGCAAAATGTCAACTACAGCCTATATTAGCTCATAGTGATCTTCTTCCACAGGTTTCATACCTTCTTGGCCACCTCACATAGACCAACGATGAGTTTGGAGTTCTAACCTAACCTGCCTCTCTCCAAGATAGAGTTCCAATGCATAAAGGTAATGAGTTGTAAAGAGAGGGAGAGAGAGACAAGAAGATGCTAAAGAAGAGGATACGACGATCCATTGAGTTGTAGAGAGAGGGAGAGGGGGAGAGAGAGAGAGGAGAGAAAGGATAAAAAAATATTAAAATAGTAATGTCAGGCCCATGAGAAATATTTTATGATTAAAAAATATTTAAAAAAAAGTGATATCCATACTAACAAACATTAGGCAAATTAACACTAGAGCATTAAAGGAATGAATCTTTAAATTTGATGGGCCAAAATGACCCTAAGTTGAGTTTAGAATTCCCAATAATCTTTCACATATACTTGAAGGGTAAAATTGACTCTTAACCCTTAAAACTTTAATCCTTATACATATTTTCTAAAATTCAAGAACCAATATATTAAATGGTTAAAATTATAAAAATTAAATTATATCAAATTGAAATTTAGGGATTATATTACAATTAAATCAAAACTATAATAATTGTTTATAAAAAAATTATAAGTAATGAATTGTAACAAATCAAAGTTGAGGGATTAGGCTCTCAAAACTACATTGATTAAATAATTGATTTTCTCTTTATTTTATTACAAAATCTGCGGGAAAAAATGGGTTAGGGGAGAAGTGAAACAGACATACATACAATTTAAGCGTGCTTTTTAAAACAAAAACAAAAACCCACATTTCTCTTGATGGATGAAAAATGGTGAGTAAAGCAACGTATTGGAGGAGACAGCTAATGCTGCAGCTCACAGCCACATAGGAACAACATAGTTGTGGGCTAGTTGTCTCTTTCCAGCTCTAGCCCTTAAAACCATTGCACCGTGGTCCTGTTCTTATATATCAATTGTCCACTTCAATCTGTTCGTTTGTGAGTGTCCTCCGTATGATCCAACCTTTATCAATACCTTCACTTATCTTTTCCATGATTTCTCATCTTTTCCCACTTCTTTCCATTCCACTTTCTACCTCCTTTTAAGTTTTATCTTTTTTTCTCCGTTTTCATTACTGTTCCCTTCCATTGGTTGTATCTTTATTTTTTCTGCAAAGCTTGGCTTGCAAAGATTCTCTGTTCTGCTATTGGTTTTGGTTGGTGGCAATATTATTGGAAAACTACTTTAAGTAACTAATTGGACGTTGAGGTAGAAGAACTACATTAGTAAGAACTTAATCACAATTAGCAGGATATTAAATTTAACAGATTGGAATATCATTATTATGAAATTAGTTATCCTGGACGTCTTGATGTTCACACCAACTAAATCTCACAAGTTATAATTATAATTATACTATATTAGTACTCAACTTTTCCTTGGATAGGTTGTAAATTAGGACGTGGATAGTTCAAGATTTTAGGATAAATGTGGGCGGGCTTGATCAAATTAAAATAGCCACATTTTGTGCAAAAATTGAATAGTAACAATCAACCACGATTGAGATACATGATAATCATTTACCCTGCCAACAAATATTGTTTCAGTTAATAAGGGATTGCTTTAAAGAAACTCATAAGATCATATATTTAAATTTTACAACTAATGAAAAAATTTAATATATAATTTATAATTACTTCTATAAATATTCTTTGATCTCAAAAACACATCTTATTATTGTATAGGATACAGCTCTTCTAAATTTTATTTTATAAAAAAATAATCTTTTACTTTTACAATATTAAAGTCAAAGATGGAAATTAACAGGAGATATTTCCCCATACAATGGGAAAAGTTCAATCTAGAGTGCCAAAAAAAAAAATCTGTGCCAAATTAAGAACATTTTCTCTCATCGTTTAGCAGAAAGACAAGTTCTTTTGTATATTTTGTTTTCAGGCGGGGTTGGAATCACTCGCGGTCTACTAAGAAGAAGGCTTAAATAATGATAATCCAGACAAACAAAACTAAATAAGCTAGATCCGCGCAAATCGAATAGAAATTTCCATTGCTCAGTCTGAGTTAAGTGACTCTTTTTAGTTTTTAGTTTTATTTAATCTGGGTTACCAACTCGAGTCGGAATATAAAAATGCTTTTAACTGCAAGAGCATTGATTTGCATCATCTTCCCCCTCCCAACCTTCTTGAAAGCTCCCTGCCAACTCCAACCCACTCATTTCCTTCTCTTTCTGTCTTCCTTTTCATCTAAGCCTTGAAAAGCTCACACTTCATGATTCCTCAGCGACAACCATAACTTCACAAGCTCAACAAGCCTGAAGAAATACTCTTCAAAATCGAGTTCCTGAACTAGTCTCAGTTTCGTATTCATGGGCTGCTCAGCCTCAAGACCCATGACCATAGTCACAAAAAACGCTGAGGATCACTCTTCTTCTCTGGCTTCGTCTTCTTCGGCTTCACATTCATCCAATTCTTCTTCACCACCTGTTCCCAGAACTCTTTCTCTTCCAATGCCTCTTGTTCATCATCCTCCGACTAGAAAAGGCGACACCCACCACCTCGTATCCCTCACCTCCACCACCTATGGTTCTCTTATTTTAAATGACCGATCCGACCTTGGAAACCCTAGCTTCAACTCCGATGATGATGGTCGTGTTCGGTCTAAATCTCCGACCCATCTCACCAACGCGTCTTCTCAAAACAGAACGAATCAGTTAGAGGCTGAGCAGTCATTGTCCCCTGACTCCGTTATCAACACTTGGGAACTCATGGATGGCCTCAATGATGATGATTGCGATGACACTGCCAAGCCTCAAGCTTCGATTTTTCACCGTCCCGTGTGTACTACGGACAAACCCAGTTCGTGCAGGTACACTACGTTTGATGGGTCTGCCAGGAAAGTACTGCTTGAATCGTTTGAAGCACAGAAATACTCTTCGTCAGAAGTTGTTACCAAAAACTCGTCCCCCTCGTCGGCGAAGAAGCCGCTCTGGCAATACCTATCGGAGGAAGCCTTGCTCTCTAAATTAGATCCAAATGTGGCTTGGAGCTATCGGCGAGCTCTCTCATCGAGGCAATTAGGTAGCAACGTTCCCAGAAATGTCCGGTCATTGGGGTCTAGCCCTTTGAGTTCTTCGTTTTCTCACAATTATTGTCGTTCACTATCGGGCACTGAAGAGAGAATAGTGGTTTATTTTACGAGTTTAAGAGGAATCCGCAAGACTTACGAAGATTGCTGTTCAGTGAGAGCGATACTACGAGGATTCAGAGTTGCCGTAGACGAGAGGGACATCTCTATGGACTCATCTTACAGAAAAGAATTGCAGAATGCTCTTAAAGGAAAATCAATGGCCTTACCCCAGATCTTTATAAGGGGAAAACATGTAGGAGGCGCAGAGGAAATCAAGCAACTCAATGAATCTGGAGAATTGGCGAAACTCTTGAAAGGTTTTCCTATTCAGGATCCAGGGTTTGTGTGCGAGACCTGTGGAGATGCCCGATTTGTGCCATGCCCAAATTGCAGTGGTAGTAGAAAAGTGTTTAAAGAAGAAGAAGGACAATTGAGAAGATGCCCTCATTGCAATGAGAATGGCTTGATTAGGTGTCCAGGCTGCTCCTGCTCATAATTGCGGCTTACGGGTAACAGTCTGTGATCCATATCTTGGTTTGCTCAATTTGTACTGATGAGAGTTCTAAGAACTACATGAATCATTATACTTATTAAATATGAATGCCCGTAGTTCCTTCATGCTAAAGCCTTTTAGGTTGATCCATGATTATGATCATCATATCATCATTATTGTTCGCTGCCTCTCGGAACAGCAGAAAATAGAAGTGGCATCTTCTGTTAACATACATGCTTTTATTTTAATTTCTAGTGTGTCAAGTCATGTTATGTGTCTCGTTTTATGGGATATCTATTTATCAAGGATTCTCGAAGGCCTATAGTAGTTTAAGATTAGAATGCAGAATTGGTAGTATGAATGTTGTATTTCTGGCTTCACGCTTCTGTGATTTTGTTCGCTGTGGCTAGCTGATAATAAAAGGCTATCCAGATTTCGGCGAAAATATCATGACCTGTAGTCTCTCTTCTTTTTTTTTTTTTTTCCTGAGCGAGGGCGAGAATGAGATAAATCTAATTTTTTTTCCTAAAAAAAAAGTCTGATTTTTTAATAAATTTTATAAGGATAATGCATATGTCGGGGGAAAAAATCGTAGCTGAGTTGGTCATGTTACTCAAACAAAAGAAAAACCACGTCTCGTGCTTGCTTTGCGGGCACCTTTCATTGGAGCTAATCAGTTTGGTTGTTTCAAAAGTTGGTCTCTTTGACCTGTCATTTGAATTGATCCATGGTTTCGCTTTCACATCCATTTAATATTTATTTATTTTTTTAAATAAAACCACTCAATCTTTTATGATTAGAATTTATTAACTGAACGCGTGATCTATGATTGTGATTTGTGAGTTTACCCACGTGTCTGGGGTTGAGGTTAGGATTGCGAGTTTAAACATGCGATGTATCAGCCGTCAATCTGATTTGCCATTGTGAGTTTTCTCCTGTATCTGTTGTCGTTAGCCCAAAAAACTTTTATATCTCATTAATGGATTTTGGCCAATTCTGCGATGAGTTTTGAGTCCAGCCCAGTTGTCATGGAAAAAACATATTTAGGAAAACATAATGTTATCGGATTTTACTTTAATTTTTATAATTTATTTAGGTGTCTTCAATTTATAATCCTTGTAATTTAACATTGTAAGTGATTTAAGGAACAAATGTCACCTAATTTTAGTGAAATATAGAGACATTAAAAAAATTTATAAAAATTAAAAATAAAACTTGATAAAACTATGTGAACCAATAATTATGTTTTTTTAAATATGTGTATCTTAAAAGTTTATATAAAAATATTTGTATCTTAAAAATATTTAGGAAAACATAATGTTATCGGATGTTACTTTTAATCTTTACTCTCTATATTTAAAGATGTAAGGTATTTTTAACTGAATTTCACCTCCTAATAAAGTTGTTATATATTTTCAAAATAACTCTATCTTTTTATATTTATTCTTATTAAATATCTTATAATAAATATAAAGTCATTCATCAATAGGGATACCTTTAAAGAAAAATACAATGATTATATCTCAAAAATTAAAAATGCCTTAATTTAATATTCAATTCCTCAAAAAATGTCTTATATTTTTTAAAGAGAGGAGTATGATTTATTTTCAATGTTTTCAATTTGTAATCCTTGTAATTTAACATTGTAAGTGAACAAATGTCACCTAATTTTAGTGAAATATAGAGACATTAAAAAAGTTACAAAAATTAAAAGCAATGCTTGATAAAATTATATGAATCAATGATTATATTTTTTTAAAATATTTGTATCTTAAAAATTTATATAATCAAGATTGTAATCATTTCCAATAAAATTGTTTAATTTGGAAGAATTTGACAAGTCATAAATTTAAAATAATTTTGGCAAGAAAAGTACTTAAAAATTTTAATAACGCTTCTTCCCTAGAAGTTGTTTTAATTTTTAATTAGGAGTTTGCTTGCTATAAAAGGGAAGTGAGTTTTGATTTTGAGTGGGGTGGGAAAGTGAGAATATGAGCCAACTCACCGTATGTGTTTATGTGGTTTGAAAAAAATATGAGTTGAGTTAGATTTAATTTATTTTTATATGACTTAAAATTTTAACTAAACCCAACCATTAAGGGTTAATGCATTGAATGAGCTAACTCATCAATTCATCTATTTTTTTATAATTCTTTAAAAAATATGCACCTGCAATATGATCTTGTTTTATATTGATCGGTTTTTTTTAATACAACCTAACTTTTATGACCAGTTATTAAAGCAAATTTATATAACTTGACTCGGATTTCCTTTTGAGAGGGGGTAGCGTGAGGTGGTAGGCGGAAGGGCCTGGAGAAGAGCGGGGAAATTAAAAGGGATGCGTGTTACGAGGTTTTTTTTTTTTTTTGGCCCAAATGTGTGTTGCCAGGTAGAGCACAGTAATCTGGGAAATATCGACTCACTGTAGTTGGCGGTGTCCGGTTATTTTGTAGTGAGAATGCTAATCGGACATGCACTGTCTCTTTTGTTAGCTCACCCCCGGTCCCGGAAACAGAACCCCCGAAGAACGTGGGGACGTTGGGACCGTGTTGTGCACGCGCGCACTGCCCGCGCGGCATCTCATCTGGACTGAAATTGTCCTCGCCTCACTCACTCCGCTTCGACTTATACTATTCTTTCCCTGGTCGCAGACTGCATGTTATTCATAGCGCCTACAGCTGATCAATGTGTATCATTACTTCTTTATTCATGTGCAAAGAATATAATCAAGGTGGGGTTTAAATCACTGCCAATCAAATATCCTTTGTCAATGTTATGTGTTCACAAATATGAAATAAATTTTTGGTGTGAAATAAATATGTAACTTTCTTAAAAAAATAATATTTCTTATTTTAATTTACAAGATATTTTTAGATAAAATTATACATAACAAAAAAATTATTAAGTATACTTTACAATATTTTTTAAAATAAAAATATTAACTTTTAAAAATATCATTCCTTTAATTCTTTATTTGTGAAGGAATATTAAACAAAGATAATATAATGAGAAGAATAATATTTAAAAAAATATCGTTGATGAAATCTTATTTTTTGTCAAAATATCTCATAAACTGACATGATGAATTTCCTTAAAAAATATTTTTTTATTGCAAAGGCAAGCAAGAGCTTGAAAAACTAAAAACTATGAACTAACCTAAAAACCAATAAAAAATAATAAGAAGCACATTAACTAGCATGTTGCTTATCTTTTAGATATTTCCTTAAACATCTTGGAGGAATTGTAGCTATCAACATCATCTCTGAATCAATCGTCATTCCTAACTTTGCTAGAAAATTAGTGCATCCAATATTGTTTCTATTGATATAGTGAATTTTCACTTTCCTATCACCATAGATAGCCTGTTGTGTCTCAGAAATTTCCACCTGTAGAGGATAGTTAATAACACAGTCTCTTCTCAAAAGGCTAAAAACAAATATACTAACAAAATACTAAAAAAATATATACCATGTTGGTAAAAGAATCAATGTATATACTGGCAAAATATAAATTCAAACATGGCCATGTATTTACGCATTGCCTTTTCTTCAATTGTATAAATGCGTGAATGGAAGGGAATGCACTCCCATTCTCTTTTCCAAGCCAACAATAAATTTCCATTCATGAAATTTCATATACAAGAATGAAAAGTGCATCCCTTCTTATTATTTTGTCCAAGCACATAATAATTTTATTTTTTTAGGTTAAATTAGAGCATGCTAGCATGATTGCCTATTACTCAAGCAAAAAGAACCTAGAGAGACTGGGTTGTGGTGGTTTTGAGAAACTATAATGAAGAGTGGTTGATAGGTTTCATGATAGGTGTTAGATGGCATGCGGAATTTGAGGTAGAGTGCTGGGGTTTGTAGAAAAGGGCCTTTACTTGCTTGGGGTTCTAGTTTTTGAAAGCTACGAGTGGAGGTGGAATTAATGGAGGTTGTGGGTCGTTTAAAAGGGAAAATGAGGTTGATACTTTTATAACCTGTTTAGTTCAAGGAATTGTGTAGAATGTAATTAAATGGAATGAGATGTAATAAAATGTGATATGAGATGCAATGACATCCACCACTTCATTCCAAATCTCTACTCTATAAGGCAAGAGCGTGATGGTTGATAGTAAAGGTTTCATAGATAGTGCCATTGTGAAGGCTAATGTTGGTGATGAAGCTAAAGATCGATGACACTATCACAAAAATAAGCCAGGAATGGAGAAAGCACATGGATTGCTTGATTTTCTCAAGGTAAAAGTGACTTTGACTCACTATGTAATCCCTATTCATAGCGTATGGCCATGTAATTAGGATGCATATTTTAAGGGAATATGGATTACAAAATATAATCCTTTTGCATCACTAAGTCTAATCAAACATCATGAATAAGCAAAATGCATTCAGATTACTCGTAGTCTCGATGCAAGGAATTGAACCAAATGAGCACTTGTTGATCGGTAGATATAGGAGATTGAGAAGTTTTTAAGTCAAAGTCAAAAGGTTTGTTTGCACTAAATTCACCATGCTAGGAATGAGTAAGCAAATCGCCTTGCAAGAGAGCATATGGATTTGCATATCTTGAATCAAACTTGGTTTGAGGTGCCTCCTTAGATTGAGGTAACAATTTGATTGGATAAGAAGAACGCAGAGACAACATTTGATCTTGGCTGATTGACTAAGGTTTTGTTTGTTTTTTTTTGTTTATTTCTATTTTGTTTTTGTGCGGGGTGACTTTTACCCTAGCTTTGTCTTCTTTGCAGGCCTTTGGCCTCTTTTGTCACAAAAAGAATGAGCACATCCATGATAATAATATTAATGGAGGGGAGAGCAAAAATATGTGAGAGAATTATAATTAAGGTTCTTGGGATGAAAAAATTACACCTGAAGCTCAATTCAATTGTTTATACTTTCTACAAGTCTAAAGGCTCCAAATGTGAATATTTTTTTTAAAGGCACATTTTTCCTTTAACCACACAAACTATACATAATAAACAAACACTATATTATTTATACACGGACCTTGTTACATTCTTTACAAATGGTGTGGTACATACACCTAAAAAGCTTAAACATGTGGGACAAATGCATTTTTTTCATTACATTTAAGGTATATTTACCTGTAAAAATGATTCAAAATACATTGGGCCTAGTTGCAATTTTGTCCATTCTAGGATTTAGATGCCATTCTCACAAAAGACATTCCTCCAGTTCAAAATATTGGTCACATTCTAAAAGCTAAATTTGGTCCCCAATATAAGTCGCTGGTAGGTATGTGATTTTTGTCTCAAATTAAAATTTTTAAAAAAACCTTGTTCACTGTACCTTTTTGACACATACCCTCTCCCTCTCTCTTTATTCGCTTTGTTTGCAAAGAAAAATGCAAGAAAAATGATATTATATTAGCCTATAATACTTTTGTCTTTTCATTTGAAGGTTAGTTTCGAAATTTCATTTGCAATTATTTTTTATATTTTTATTGAATTGATATTAATGGGGTTAATAGAAATAACACATGAATAAGATCAGACGAAGTATTCATTAAGGTATAAAAAAGGAAAAAATATCATTTAAGGACTGTTGAGATAATTTAATACTAAACAATGACAAAAAAATTTTAAAATATTACTACAAGATCAGGGGAGTGATTTGAAAATAATTTTAAATGGATAAAGATTACAACACCCCTAGTTTTCTTTTTTAATTGATAATTAATTATTTATTAATTAACAAGTACCCATTTGCATTTAACAGCAAGCCATTTGCTAATTGACAAATTCAAATAGTCATTCACTAAGTAGTTAATTAATTATTTATTAATTAATTATTTATTATTAGAAGGGATATGCACAGATCATGTTTTAACAAATAGTCATTCAATGATTAATAAGTAGTTATTCACATATAACAAAAAGCCATTCACTAAGTGACAAATTCAAAAATCTAAAAAAACTTCATTATAAGAAAGGATACATGTAGATCATATTTCAACAAGTAGCAATTCATCAATTAACAAATACTTGTTTAAATTTAACAAGAAATCATTCCCTAATTCACAAGTTTTAAAGAAGCAAGGTTATTATAATATTTTTTCATTTAAATTTATTTTTAAATTAATTTTGTGATCATACAATGATATTTCAAAATTGTATGTTGTCATTGTTTGGTTGGGTGAGAGGAAGGTGCACCCAAAGTTAGAAAACAGGTAGGCTTGGCCCTTATGAGCCTAAATACTTTAACCTATTTTCCTTTTTTTGAGATCTGACTCTTATTCAAAGGGCTCAGGACTGGACCTTTAAACCCTATTTTAAAAAATAAAATAAAAGTAAGTATTACAAAATAATTATAATATTTTAAAATTTAAAATAAAATAAATCAAGATTATCATAATTTTCTAAAAAATAAATAGCACACACTTAGAAGTCTAAATTAATTAAAATATTCATATATCTAAATCCAAATCCTCTCATCGTTTAGAAATCATGGTTAAGATTAACTATGTCATAAAAATAAATTGAAGGGATTGGCGGTATCAATTAAAAATGAAATGTTCAGATTATTTAATTTCATTGCATAAAACTTTAATAAGTGATTTCATACATCAAAAATTAATAAAATAATATTATAATTGTATAAGATGAATCATCAATTAACTGCCTGCAAAGGACCGTAATTTCCTAATGCTTCATGTTCTATTAAAAGAATAACACCAAGCTACAAAATTTTGTCTTGAGACCCAAGTCTAAAGTAGCTGCAAATGCAAGCTAACTCGGCGCACACAGTATAAGGCTTAGCAAAGCACATCCTCTCCTAGTGATTAATAATTAGAAGTACCTGAAGGCTGAAGCAAAGAATTGATTTGTGAGCAACTAAAGCAACTTGCCATCACAAGCACCATCGTCCGTCCTCGAGATCGAGAAGGGGAAGAGAGACGACAGCAATTCCTTACCGAGATTGAGAGGGCTAGAGAAGGAGGAGAGCGGATAACAGTTCGTAGCCGAGATTGATTTGGCCAGATAAGGACAATAGCCGAGAGTAATCTATCATTGAGATAGAGATGGCCAGAGAAGGAGGTGAGCCAAAAGGAGATAGCAATCTGCGGGTGCGTTTCATGGACAAGTAAGAATGAGAGTCTCAGTGGGGGTGACTTAGGTTTTTTTTTTTTTTTTTTTTTTTTTTTCTAACAAGGAGTAGACAGTGCAGGGAATAAAAACAAGTTTAAATGAGCGGGACACCAAACCTGCCTTTTATTCTCGAGTCTAGATACATCTCTTCTTTTATTTAGCTTGAAAAAGCAGAAGAAAAAAAAGAGAAAATTTTAAAAAATCTCCCTTCCACACCATCCCATCAAAATTGAGGGGAGATTGAAAGGAGAAAAGTATAATTTTATTGTATAATAATCAAAATACTCCTTCTTTTAATTGTCACTCTTTATTTTTTAAAACAAGTTCAACAATTACATATTTTTAATAATATATACTTATAATTTTATGTTAAAAATATTTATAATTATATTTTATTAGAAAAATAATTTTAATCATATAAAGACAAAGTGGTCTTTATATAATTATTTTTTATCTTTTCTCTTCTCAAATTAAATGAGGTAAAATTAAATTTCTTTCCTCCTTTTCCCTCCCATCTGTTAAAATTCCTCTCCTCAAATGAAACATGCCTAAATGATATTTTCCCCAAAAAAAATACGGAAAGAATAAATAAGCCGCCCTGGACCCTAGCCAAGTATCAAACTCATGTAAGTACTTTTGGGTTGGGACACTGAACGGAAAATCGGGAGAGGGATGGATGCGAACGGGCACCATGTTGAGGAGGAAGGAGCGGGACAAGCGGCACCAGCCAAGTGCCTCAGCAGCTATGTGGACGAAGGCAGCATCGAGAGTCACAGATACTACCTTTCTCGAAAGACTGTGCTTGAGATGCTCAGAGACAGGGGCTTCTCCATTCCCTCCTCTGAAATAGGCCTCTCTCTCGCCGAATTTCGGGCCATTCACGGCCAATCCCCTGACATCGAACGCCTCCGCTTCTCCGCTACCCATGCCTCTGACCCTTCCAAGCGGGTAACTCTCCTCAGCCTTTCACCGTTTCTTTCTCCATTTCAGTAGTTAGGGATTGCAATGTTGCTGGTTCTCGTAGCAGTGCGCTCAGTCCACTGTCCACTGTAGGCATTCACCACGTGAAACCCCTTTTCGCATGTCATTGATGCCCCCGAGTTCAGGGATAAGGGGATTAATCTCGGAAAAGATTGTTCCCAACGCAGGGCTCCTGATGAAATGTTTTATAAGCTTCGTCAGAAAATGATAGTACGGTATTGGCTGCGCACTCTACCAGATAATTAGATATGTTGTTTGTAAATCTGGTATAATATTAATTCAATTAAATGAAGGAAATTGGATTGGTCTTATCTTTCTCATTTTTTCCCTATAATTTTGCCTTGGCTGGGTTTACTGTATAATGCCTGTTTCCATGCCTTGAATTGCAGATTTTGGTCATTTTCTGCTGGCCTGGTGTTGTAAAAGTTAATGCGATACGGAGCCTTGTAGGCCAACTTTTCAACACAGACACTTTATCTGGGATGATATTGATAGTTCAGGAGCAAATTACTAACCAGGCCTTGAAAGCTTTAGAAGTTCTAAAATTCAAGGTTGAAGTTTTCCAGGTTTGTTTTCTTAGAGCTGTCTTCAATCTTCTAGAGCATGGTTCTCTTTCATGTTGTCGTTTTTTTTTTTTTTGGGACATTCTATCTGTTGTTTCTTTAATTTCAAGTTGAATTTAACAGTTCCCTAGAAGTTATAGGCTATAGCAATTTTGTGCATAAATTGCATTCTGACATTATTGAAATCTGATTAAGATTAAGGAAGTTGTTTTTCTCGTCATATAATAACTTATTGAAATAGTAATGGAAGTGGTATCAGCGGATTTGCAAATAATGACCTTTAGATGTTTGTTTTCCAGTCGACGTAGCTGTTGTTGCATGAAAAGATAACTTGAAAGTTAATTAGCTTGATGTTTGGAAATTAGTAAAGTGGAGTTTGGTGGGGAAACCTTCCAAATTTGGTAATTATGGGGAAATGGAGGAATAGTTAGTTATGATATCTTTTGATAAAAACTACTTATGATAACCTTAATTATATGAACTAGTACTCTTTTAAATCTTGGATTGTTATAATCAGGTTAAAATCTTTCTTTGCTGAATAATTTAGGAACAATTGGTTGCTAGAACACAGCTATGAAGCATTGATTCGTGCCAATATCTTAAGTCTCATCATTTGCAATACCCTGGATAAGTATCCTAGGCTTACCAAATGTATACAGCTTCTGGATAAGTATCACAGGATTAGCAAATGTATACAACCCTGATCCTCAGATGAATGCTTAGATTGAAACTTACATTTTACGAAACTGAAAAGACATTGGCAGCAAACAGACCATTAAGGCATTTGGGATTCAAGGGGTTTGAATGTTCTGGTTCTCTCCCCTAGGAAACTGCAAGTCTAGTCTGAGATCAACTTGCATCTCTGAGCTTGCGTCTTTATCTCTTTGGGTTTGTCTGGCCTGTTCTTTGTCAAGTGACTCTAGTATGTTGTCGAACGATTTGGTTTTTTTAATTTTCTGAAGTGAAGCTAAGTACCTATGGGGAATTGCTTTCCCTTTGCTGAAGCAGGATGCTTAACCTATCAACCGAGCATATTAAAAGATGTGCTCCTTTTGTTCCTATTTATGAGTCAAAATTACCTAATTTGCACAGACCAAGAGAACTAATGCATGTCTTTGAAATTACCTTATCTTTACACAAATACCCTTCAATAAATACTCTTCTCTCTCTTACGCATGCTCTCTAAATTAAACCTTTTTTTGGCCAAACTCTCTCTCGAGTAATTAAAAGCAATCTTATTTAGGGACATTTTTGGGAAAAACGTATGAATTACTGCCTAGATTTTACAGATCATCTTATAAATAGAAACATTAAAACCTTCTAAAAGTTGTCTTATAAGAAGGAACAAAGAGAGTGTAGCACTATGTTATCTCATGAGCAATGGCTAAATAAAAGAGTAAAAGACATCTTAGATATTCATGGTACACTCCCTCCGATCCAGAATATAAGCATTTTCTCCTAGCTAATCTTATTTCATGGTTTATCTCTGTAGTTTTGATCAATTGATGATTTATTTAGGTTATATCTATGCTCTGTGCAACTCAGCCTTTTAGTTTATGACTTGAAAGCCCCCCCCATCAATTGGCTTACTTTTAAATTAAAGAAGATGGATATCTTAGGTTCTACTGGCTTGGTATATAATCGGCTGATATATATATATATATATATAAGGATGTTTTCTCCAAAATTGAACCTTTCCACTATTATTTTTATCTATGGTTATTGCTCACCAAAGATTCGGTTCCATAATTGGTTAAATGCTTTTCTATCCTCTTTTCAGATCACCGATTTACTTGTTAACATTACAAAGCATGTATTGAAGCCAAAGCACGAGGTGCTGACTAATCAACAGAAACAAGAGCTTTTGAAGAAATACAATTTAGAAGAAAAGCAGGTCAGTTGGGACACATTCTTAAAAATGTAAAATCATATATACATATTTATCTTTGTACGTAGTTTCCATTTCCAATGATCTGTAATGGAGTTTGCATAGTAAGTGTCATGTCATCTGATTGTTGTAAGCTTACAAGTAGAAATTTCAACACCGCTATCCTAAGTTGAATCCTGGTTATTCCTCAGCTTCCCCGCATGCTGCAGAAAGATGCCATTGCGCGATACTATGGACTGGAGAGGGGACAAGTAGTTAAAGTCACCTATAGTGGTGATATCTCCCAGATGCATGTCACATACCGATGTGTTTGGTGATGCTTTGCTGTGCAGTTTGTCTCTTGTATTTTGTTAGTTGTAGTCCAAGCTAGCTGTTCAGTCATGCAGAAGCGTCAAATTTTAATTTTGAACTAGTGCCATGTTTGTGATTGCACAAACTTGATCCCTAGTGATTTGCATCATGCTGCATTTGTAGGTGGGAACTTCATGACCATGGTGGTTTTCTTTTTCACTCCTGGACATTTTTCCAGTCTAGACGTTGTGGTGTAGATGCAATTCTGAATGCTTGCTATTATTATTATTTTTATTATAAATATAAATTTTAAATATTTTGCATGCAATCAGAAAAGTAAGCTGTGCTTTTATAATTATGAATAATGTGACTTATTATAGTCCTTATTATATATATTGATTATCAGCTGGGGTGATTATAAAGACATTCTTTCGTACGGTTCTGATTCATATATGATTTCATTCTAAACGTTTCTTCTAAGTGTTTAAATTAGAGTTGTTAATTAGGACAGAGTTTATGAGGCTGGTTCTTTTAAGCCTTAAAATAATTAGGGCCAAGTTGTTAATTTAAGGTAAACAAATGATGATTCAAGCTTAAAAGAGTCAGTCTTTTTAAGCTTGAAAATAAAAGAGCTGGTCTTTTTAAGTTATTTTATTATTAGTTTTTTTAAATTTCAATCCAAAGAATGAAATATTAATTGAAAGAAATAAAGGACTGTTTGAAATTATTTTTATTTTATTATTTTAAGAATTGATATTTTATAAAACATGTTCTGAAAATAAAAGATAATGAAAATATATATCTTTTTATTTTTTTATTTTTTAGAACAATAATCCTATAACATTTGAAAGCTGTTTTTATTTTTATTTTTCAGAACAATATTTTTTAAAAAAAAACACATTTTGAAAACACATTACTAAATAAATTTTTTTGTTCTTTTGTTTTGGAGAATAAAAAATTGACCTCAGAATAAATTGTCAAACAAGCCTAAAAACCCTAGCCTCATTCTTCTCTTTCTCATTCATTCATCAAGCTTTAACTAATGATATTAGCAAAGTTTAATTTTTATTGATGTTAATTTTGATATTATATTTGAATGTTTAAGTTTTACATATTTTTTGTTATGTGAAGTGGATTAAATTTATTTTCGTAAACTTAATCTTATATGTACTAACTTTTTTTAAAATTATAAATATATTTTTTATATTTGTAAATTGAAAAAAGAAAAAAAATTGGGTTGAGGCTTGCAAAGTCACCCTTTTAGTTTTGAGGGTTAGAGGCAGGCATTGTAAAATGAAGTCTTAAGGTATAATTGAATCTATTAAAATTAGCTTGTTTAGACTCTAGTTATTTAAAATCGGGTTGGTTTTAATCAATTGTTCTACTTTAGACATCCTATTCTACCTGCCATTGTATATATCTTAATGTTGCTCTGGTAGCATACTGCATGCAGGGTCATTGGAGTGAGATAATGGGCTGCGAATTCAAATAACGAAAGATAGTTGTTGCATACTTTGAAGTGAGATCATGGATTCCAGATTCTTAGGCATATGCATGTTTAGTCATTGGGATGGAAAAATAATATTCTTCATCAATGAAAGTTGTGGTGTAATTTCGAATTAAGGGTGGAGAAGTAATCTGATGTAATGTTATATATGATAAATTCTTGATTTAAAGTAATATTCAGTTGTTTCAGTTATAAATCTTCGTGTGCAAAATATTGTTGCGTTAAAGAATCAAACAATGAAAGAAGGTAATGATATTTAGGCTATAAAAGAAAAGCTACAAATGAATAAATGGCATTCTTAACTAATTATAGCAAGAACAGAAATAAAAAATACTGCATCAGTCCAAAAATATAAAGTAATTTTAACTAAATTATACTATTTTTTATATTTATTCTTATTTAACAGGATATTTTGAATGATTTATTTATTAAGGATTTTTTTTAAAAAAATTTATCAATTACATATTGAAAAGTTAAAAATACTTTATACTTTTTAATACCTATTCTTTAAAAAAATATCTTATGTTTCTTAACTGGGGGAGTATAGGTAAGAAAAATAAAATAAAATCTCTAAACTATAGGATTTATCCTGCCTAGTCCAATGAATGCGAGGTTTCAGAAATTCACTGAATGTTATTTTAAAATAATAATAAAAATGATAGCATTAAAATCAAATACAGTGTCTTTGATCTGGCGTTGGTAATGTTCTCATGAATATTTTTAAAAAATTGTTTTCTTCGATGTGAATGTCTGCTTTTTTTTTCTCTAATGAGTCTTAAATTTGTTGGTTTTAAATAGTTATAATTTACTTAGTCAAACTAAAATCTACTTACTAAAATATAAATTTCATTTTAAAATAAAACAAAATTTTCTTTCAATGAGAATAAAAAAGAAAAAATGAGAATAAAATTTTTTTAAATTATTTAAATGATGTTTGAGTCTCTTAAAATATTATAATTTTCTTCAAGTCCTTAGAGACTTTTCTATGATTAAGAAATTAATATAAAAAATTAAATTATCCTTTATTGAAATAAAAATTTCAAATCTTAGAACAGATATTTCGCACCCTTGATTTGCAAGTTTTGTTCTAAAATTCATAAGTTTTTTTTAATTTGCAATAATTTAATAGTAAGTCGCAAATTCACATTTGAAATCCTAACATTTCTCAAATGTTATAAATATTAATTGTTATTCATAAGTTTTATTTTAAGATTTATAACTTTTCTTCCTAAAATTGCAAGAATTCAATAACAATTCACAAGTTCGTATTTAAAATTCTGACATTTTTCAAGTATTGCAAATATTAATTGCTATTCATAAATTTTGTTTTAAGATTTGTAATTTCTTTTTTAAGATCACAAGAATTTAATAGCAATTTGTAAGTTTGCATTTGATATTCTTTAGGTATTACAAATATCAATTACTATTCACAAGTTTTGTTATGTGATTCACAATTTTTTTTTTAAATTTGCAAGAATTCAACAATAATATATTCCTCAAGTATTACAAATATCAACTACCATTCACAGTTTTGTTATAAGATTAATAACTTTTTTTTTCTAAGATGACAATAATTTAGTAACAATTTGTAAGTTTTAACAATTTGTAAGTTTGCATTTGAAATCTTGACATTATTTAAATGTTGTAAATATCAATTGTCATTCACAAGTTTTATTCTAATATTTATAACTTTTTTTCTTAGAATCGTAATAATGCAATAAGGAATTGTGGTTTATTAATACCCTACACAATTGACTAAATAAACAAAAATGAATTATCATTTTAATTCAAGAAACAATAAATTTTATTAATTTAAATGATAAGAAAACTTTAAAAAATGACAACTCTTTAAGGTTTTGTTATTGGTTACATAAGTTTGATATTCTACCCAACATATGTGATCTACAACTTTTAAAATCATAATCTTGCATGACAGGAGAATGAGAGTTTAGATCTAAAAGTGACAATAATTGCTCCATCCTGTATTTATAATCTATCTAGCTTCATGTGTCATTTACATTAATAGTGACAATCACAATTTTGGTTACTAAAATAATAATTATCCTATAGCAAATGACAACTTTGTTTAGAGGAATTAACATAGTAACTTACACTGGTGCCTCCTCAATTGTTGCTTCTTCATTGTCATTTATTTTACAACCTATATACACATAACTACTTTAACATTGTTTGCACTTAAATTGTGAACATAGAGGCTCTGACCTAACTCAATTTAATTAACTTTAAAATAATTATATTTATGAAGTCTTAGCCATTAAGTCAAGACCATCACTCATGATGAGTGAACATGATGGAGGAAGTGCTTTCTAAATTTAAGAAAACTGACGATCATAAGGCTTAGGCACCAAGCCAGAATTATCTATAAATAAAGGAGCTTTCTCTCAACATAGATCATCATCAGCATCAACAAACTATTAGTCTTAGACTCTACATCTGTTACTTTATTTTTCTTTTATCATGTAGTTTTAGTTTTTATTTTTCATTGTACGGCCATCATAGCCTGCCACCCTTTTTCTTTAATTAATACATCTCTACTTTTCTGTATCTACATTAGTGTTCTTCATTTCGCATTCTCACATCTGGGTGAACTATGGTGAGGGAACCCAGGTTCCCTGCATTTAATTAGAAGTCAAATTCTTCCATTATCTCGAGACCCTACGTCTTTAGCACGTCTCGTGACACCACGCCTTGATTAATTGTTTGTTTTTTTACGAACAATTTTTGGCACGCCTAGTGGGACTCATGTGAAAGAAATGCCTAGGACACATGGGGATCAATATGTTGTTGGAAAGAATTGACTTGAGTCTTATGACTCAGAGAACGTAGCTGTACACGCAGAACGTGAAGTACGAGCTAACGAGAGGTAAAGAGCTCTGTTACAAACTCTGAGGGAGGGGCTAAGGAACATCTTTGCTATGCTGTCTAGATCATTACAGGAGCAAGCTTCGATTAGTTCGCACCTTCAGAGAATAGATGGACTCAGGGGGCATTCTCCCAAAGTTCCATTCGACCAAAAGATCAATAACGAAAACTGCTATAACATTTCTCAAAAGACAAATGACAAGTCTAATTCAATAGCAGGCCCGTTTGGCCACAAGGGCCAGAGCTATTGGAGCCACAAAGGCCGAAGCATTGGGGCCAGCATTAAAAGGGTGAGAGTCACAAGGTCGAAGCCATTGAGGCTAGTACTAAAGGGGCTGAAACCATAAGGGCCACAATCACAAGGGTCAAGATCTGAAGGACTGAAGTCATAGGGGCCACAACCACAAGGGCCGCAACCATAAGGGCTAGCATCGCAGGGGCCAAAGTCAGAAAGGTAAGTTTTACAAGGGCCCTTTCCACGAAAGCTCTCTTCTAAAAGGCTCTCTCTACAGGGGCCTTACAACAGCTAGATTTTACAAAATCAGTCCTTAAAGTCCAAAAACTTGAAGGGTTAATTCCAAAACTAGCTCTTGAGGTCCTAACCCTTGAGAAACTTGATCCTAAGCTAAACAAAATGGTCCTTAATCCTTAATCACAAGGGTGTCCTTCAAGAAAAGTATCAGATCAACCATCAATCAAAATAAGAATGAGCCAGTCCTTCAAGATATATCTATACAAAATTGGCTTACGAAAACTTTGGCCAATTTATATACGAGGGGAATTGTTTGCACCTAAATTGTGAACATGGAGGCCCTAGCCCAACTCAACTTAAGTGGCTTTACAATAATTATATTTATAAAGTCTTAGTCATTAAGTCAAGACCATCACCCATGATAAGTGAACACAATGGAGAAAGTGCTTTCTAAATTTAAGAAAACTGACAATCATGGGGCTTGGGCATAAAACCAGGACCATCTATATATAGAGGAGCTCTCTCTCAACACAAATCATCATCAACATCAACAAACTATCAGTTTTAAACTCTACGTCTGTTACTTTATTTTTCTTTTATCATGTAGTTTTAGTCTTTATTTTTCATTGTATGGCCGGCATAACTCGCCACCCTTTTTTTTAATTAATACATCTCTGCTTTTTTGCATCTACATTAGTATTCTTCACTTCGCATTCTCACATCCGGGTGAACTGTGGTAAGGGAGCCCAGGTTCCCTGCGTTTGATTAGAAATCATGTTCTTTCATTCTCTTGAGACCTTGTGTCTCTGGCATGCCTCGCGACACCACACCACACCTTGATTAATTGTTTGTTTTTTTACGAACAAACATTATACTTAAATCGAATAATAATTCTTTCGTCATCAACAAAGTCTATAAGGGTTCACTAATCAAAGCTCACAGTGTATTTATGTCACTAAAATTAGTATCAATGCTAAAATAAGATGATCTCATTATTCTCATTTCTTCAAGTGTCATCCCCTCTCTTATCATTTTTACCTTCATACTTCCTTCATCGCATTGTATTTTATCTTCAATATTTTTTACAAATTATCCCCCTACATGAAAATAACAAAATAGCTCTTTTTCAAAACTACAAGAAGAAGAAAAAATCATTTATTAACATGTCTTTTTTTCAAAGATCATGATCACATATCTGTTATATTTTATCTAATAACAACTATTATTCTCATATTCACAGTTTTATATTAGTTATTCACAACTTTGGTTAATGTATTTACAATACAACTGAAAATGATATCATTTATTATTTATCCATCTACATGCCTATGTGATTCAGCCTTATATATAAAGAGAAAATGAAAATCTTAATCATTTACGCACATTAATTTTAAGTTCAACTTTTAAAGTTATTCACATCAATTTCAATTTTTACAAATGGGATGAGAAATTTTGAAATAGAAGAAGAAATTTACTTTAACCTAATATGAGCTACTAGAGCAGGAAAGGTCACTTATATCTTCGTCGTTTGCAAAGTTTCAATAGGTGGAAAAACATTAGGACAAAGAAGGAGAAGGAGAAGCAAAAAAGCACGCGAAATACTTGTCATAAGGATTGAGATTTTTATTTCAATTAAAGGTAATTTTATTTTTTATATTAATTTTTTAATGACAGAAAAGTTTCTAGAGACTTTAAGAGGATCATAAAAATTTGAAAAAATAAAATGTCATTTAGATAATTTAAAAGAATTTTAATATAATTTTCCTAATATTTTAATCATCATAAAATCCCATCAAATATATAAATAATTATGGAAGGCCCGAAAACTTTGCTGTAAATAATATTGTTATAAATGAACTAAAATATCTTTACTTTTTTTGGCCGAAAAATATATCCTTATTTAAAAAACAAAAAACAAAATAAGGAAACGCAGAGAGCATTTCCACAACCCCTTCTCTCTTCCCTTACCGTCTCCCTCGATCTTTCTTCTTCCTTAATAATAATCATCATCATCATCAATATAATGGCGCTCATTTGCAGTCTTGCTACCTTGGCTTTTGTGACATGTCTTGTTGGAGTTAAGCACCCCACTTCACAAGCTAATTAACAAAAAGAGCACCCAAACCCATTCCCAAGGCATGCTCCCACGGATGTTGCATGTAAGGGAGTTAACGGAGGGCGTTGGAGTACATCAGACTACCCAAACCTAGCAAGGCTACAATCGCCATCGCACCTAATGCCATTATCACTCTCAGTCTCACCTCCACTCGCTTCTTCGATAATTCCTTGTTTCATTAACGTGTTTGTGCATATGTCATCCTTTTGCCCCTTCTTTTTCTCCCAGCAAACTTATGCAGATAGCCTGTACTGGGCAAAGCAAATGCAGTTTTTCAAGCGTAAGAATTAAGGCAACACGGTTTGCTACAGTAGATTGAGTTCCAATTGCAAACCAACCAGTGATGTTGCCTTGGCGAGAGAGAAGGGTTGTGGAAGTATTTCGGGACTTGGCTTCTCTTCATTTTTTTTCCCTTCACTTCCTTTCCACTTTTCATCTCAACCGTCAGATTTATTTTCGAACGGTTGAGATTTAATGTTTCATAAAATTATTTTATATTCATTTTTTATTATGAAACATTAAATCTCAACCATTCAAAAATAAATCTGACAATTGAGATGAAAAATGAAGAGAAAATGGAGAGAGAAAAAAAATGAAGAGAAGCTAGGCCCAGTATCTCGTGCGTCTCTTTTGGCCTTTTCAAATCAGGGTATTTTGGTCAATTTACAGAAAAAATCTTATTTACTCACAATAGTTGTGCATGAATATGGGATTAAAGGGTCTAGTGAGGTGGTTCGAAAATCGAAATCGGAAAAGATAGTGCGGGAAGCGAACTCTCCCTAGTCCCCACCTGGAATTGGAAACATGTCCGCGTCGGAGATGCAGTTTCGACAATTGATAATGTTTTTACTCTAATGCTTATAATTCGTGTTTGAGCTTTGACAAGTGAGAGAAGCGAAGAAGATCAAAGATGAACCAACAGGATCCTCTGCTAACAGAACCAAAGAGCGGATCCGATGCGTCTCGGATTGCAGAAGTTAAGGAATGGCTTGCCAAGACATTCGAAGCCGCCGGCAAACCTGTCCCTGAATTTGAATATACTCCACGAAGTGTCGCTCATCTGCACAGTTTGCTTACCCTCTCCAAGGCCAAAGATGAAGCCGCCCGGCTCGTTGCTCGTGATTTCCGTCAAAAGGCCGCTGAGTACCGATCCCAAGGTAGGGTTTCCGCGATTCTGATTTTTGTGCGAAGTTGATCTCTGCGTTTTAAGCACTTGGTAATTATGCATTTCTCCAAGATGACGATGTTTATTACGGTGGTTGGTGGTTTCTGGCCTCCAGTTTTATATGAACAATATTCGAGGATCAATTGATTTCATTTTTTTTTTAAATTATGGGATGCTCTTAAATTTAAGTCCATTTTTTGGGGTAAATTTTATTGTTCCAGCTGCTAGGATCAGAGAGATATTGGAGAATGTGGGATTGGCCCAAGAGAGTCTTCCTTCAAATGTGGTAGCATCAACCCAAGTTCTTGCAAGTGTAGCTAATTTGTTGAATATTAGAGACACTGAACTGAGTAGGTATGTTTCACCTTACACTGTATCCTTGAATTTATTATTTATTTTGTTTTCTGCTTCAAAGTTTAAGATGTGGAAGCTGTTATCAGCTTTCTGGTAGCTTTGGCTGATATTTCCTTAAGGAAGACTGGTGTGGAGGAAAAGAGGTCTAAAGTACTGAAGGAGTCCAAGATCCTTCTTGATTTTACCAGAAAGGCTATAGCCAGGCTAACATATTTAAAGAGGTATGCTTTCAGATGAATATGTGCTTTTGATGTTTTTTCAAGTACTGTTCTTGTGAAGATCATATGTGGAACCTTTGTAGGATTAACCTTTTCCCCCTTCATTCACTTTTGCGGAACTATTTATGCAGAACACTTGCCCAGTTAGAAGATGAAGTAACTCCATGTGAAGTTCAAATGGAAAACTGGAGAACAAACTTGCAAGTAATGGCTGCAAAAGAAAGGCAGTACATGCAACAATGTGCCAACTACAAGGTAAAAATGTCCTTTCCTTATAATTTTAGCCATGGAATCAAGAAAAATTGCTGACACCAAGAGAACACAGCAGGGCATATATATATGTGTGTGTGTTTTAGTGGCATGCATTCTTTTGTATGTAAACCTTTTACTAGGATAGAAATTAAATTTGAGTTACTAGTTATCATAGTTGACGAAGAAGAATAAAGTATCAGAGCTTCATGGAGAAATTTGAATTGTTATAGTACAGAACCACGTGGTATGAACAGCTGATAACTAACGAGTTTTTACTTGTATGTGGAAAAAAATGGCAAGGGCAAAAGATAGGAAGATCATTTTTCTTTGAATTAGTCAAATTGTTAACCTTTGTGATTATTGTATCTACAGTCCTTCACATATTATTGTAAGTAATGCTTGTGGGAGTTGTTCTTCAATCACTCCTCTCCCAAGTGCATGAGCCATTCTATGTTTTCTTGTCAGTAGGATTTCCCTTGTATATATATAGAGCTGTTTGTGTTAGATTTACATTACTCGGCTCTCTAGAGACGGTATTTATGTAGCCAATGGAGGTAGCAAGTAGCATGTAGTGTAACTCCAAAGTGCAATATCCTACGGAGATTGTAAATTAAACAATCAGGATTGTAAATTGCTTTTGACCTTTAACAATTTTCAAGTGACATTCAACAGCATCGCACCATCGCCAGAGCTGTGAAAGTGATGACATTTTCTTATTTTTCTGAATTTGTTCTTATACATCGATGGTTTTATATTTATTCATTCTCCATTCCTGAATTTATACCTAAGAACTGTTAACACAGGCGATGCTTAACCGGGTGGGTTATTCCCCTGAGATTAGCCATGGTGTTTTGGTTGAAATGGCCGAGCATAGAAAGGAGTTAGAGAAGAAAACTCAACCAATCCTTGATACTCTCCGGAGTTACCAAGACTTACCTCCAGTATGTCATATTTCAGCTTTTTTTTCGTTCCGAAGCTGTTTATCATTTTAGTCGTTTGTTCAAGTCATGATTTTGTATTGGTGGGGATGATGCAGGATAAAGCTTTGGCTGCCTTAGCAATTGAGGATAAGAAACGACAGTATGCTGCTGCTGAGAAGTATCTTGAAGATGTACTGCACTCAGCCCTTGCCAGCACTGACATGCCATGATATGTTTGATTTTTGGGTACCGGAGTGAAAAGCTAAAAATGTATCTATCATATGTTTTTGCGATAATCTGAAACTGTGAAATTATTTGCTTGCCTTTGTTCCACGAGTGTCATTTTGCTTGGGTTTACTTGGAAGTTGAACTACCGATGTGTGTATAGAATGCCAAAAAAGAGAGAAGAAAAGCGGTGAGCATGCTTTTTTAAAATGAAAGTTGAAGTCTTCATGCTTCACTAATTCCATTGGCTATAAATTTTGCATAAAATGATCCCAGTACATATTAACCTATATTTGCCTGTGCTTTTGATTAGTGCCGAATTCAGTTAGTGTTTAGGAAGAAATGTGTATATTTTGCACCCTTTTTTAGGACTAAGGCAATGCTACACTTTCTGGTGTAAGGACACGGGCAATCCGTACAGAAGGGACAAAAAGGCCTACTTACATCAGCATTCACAAGGTCCAAACACTTTGGTGGAGGGGTGTTATAACCTGATGACCACCAGCAGCATTTCAAAAGAAGTTTTTGTATTTTTATCGGTGGAGCATCGTCAAGAGTTTTGATCAGATGTTAGGGCTCTTCTGGCTCTGTTTCTTCCCGCAGGCTTGTTGATGTCTTTGCAAGCTGCTTTGATAGAAGGCTAACCATCCTTCGGAGATTTCCTACGGATATAATCCTCCCCTCTAGTAACACTTGTGATATTTTGCAATTGACGACTCATTCATGTAGAAGTGCAGCCATATTGTGGAACCATGCGTAATCAGGACGTTTGGATGAAGTCGACTGCTTATCACACGAGAGAGAAATTGTCTCCCCTTTCCCCGCCCTCCAGCTTTCACATCACGAATCAGTTCTGATGACCGTAGGAAAGTTGGGACGGTAGCAATTATATTTCTTTCTTAGAATCTTAATCCAGAGGCGATCAGTTTTCGCCTCAGGTTGAAAGCAATGGAAGCATTCAGCTCCAGTGTTTTTAGTTTTAAAGTACCTGGCTAAATTCTTCTCGTGTGAGGGGGGAAAAACATTTGGAGACGTTGACTATGATGACATTTACAAATTACAAATCTTATATGATCTCTCTTCAAAACAATGAAACATCTTTTCAAAATAATTTTTAGAAATAATAAAAAGAGATTATATACGGTTAATAATTTGGATTCAATTTTTTCATAAAAAATAAATCAAATGATGGGGGAAAAAATACTAGGCTTATGCATACTCCCTCTTATTGTTATGATGAGCCACTTTCTAAGGGGTTTCATGATCCTTATTATGAAGTTTTTTTTTTTTAACAATTTTCAGAGCCATTAATTATTTTTCTCTAAATGTCCTTATTTATGATTTACGATAATTATTATTTACTATTTTTTGAGTATTTAAATATGGAGAGGCAAGGATTAATTAAGTGAATAGAGGGATTGGTGGTTGTTTTGAAAAATAATTGCATATATTATTGACAAATTTACGAGGCATATAATATTTACAGTGAAAAATTATATATGAGAAATTTAATTACGATTAGCCTGTTATGTATTCCTCTGATTACGATCGATCAAAATAGAGATTTAATAATAAATATATTTTAGGAGAATATTTAGGTTCATTTATTGGATCGATTACATCCAATTATCAATAAAAATAGACGTATAAGAGAAAAATGGTGTTTATGAAAAGAACGATGAGTTATTTAAAAAAAGAGTTGTCTTATGTGTTAAGTTTTTATTGGATATTTGAATATAATAGATGCAAATAAATGGAGATAACTTAAAAAAAAAAATACTTGATCTTTGTAAAAAATTAATTTTTCTTTCAAAATAATGTCAACCCATTTGATTATTGACACGTAAATGAATATCTTATACATACGGCATTGCACTCTCCAAAACTGATAATATGGGTTGAGCATGTAACCCTCCAACTCGTAAAAAATAGCTGGATGAGTTAGAAAAAATAAATTTAATTAGATGTGGGGCGGTTTGGACTTGTTGGGTTAGCCTGTTTATATTTAAAAAAGTAAAAAATAAATAAATGAGATTGAATTTAAAGTAAAGCATTTAGAGTAAACATGTATGAAATTACAATCTAAGCACTTAACATTTTTACATTTATTTAATTCAAGTTTAAATTATGATAAAAAATAATAAAAACACACTGCTTATATATTTAAGTAGTGATATAATATAATCTAAATATGATCAAGATAAGATTGAATAAAATATCTTTTTATACTCTGCTTCATTCATATAATAACTTATTTAAATGATCTTATTCGCAAAATAATACTATCCAAATAAGCAAATAAAAAAAAGTTTAGTTATCATTTTTATTTAAAAAATTAAACATATTTATGAAGTGCTAATTATATATTATATTATTATTTTAATTTGAATATAAAAGGAGAAAAACAAATACAAAGATCAGAACATTTAAGTAATATGAACTGAATGTGTTATGAATAGTAATCTAATAATTAAAGTTTAATTCATCATTATTTTCTTTTTTTTTTTAAATTGGCATTTTAAATTGAGGCATCATTTTTGTAGCAAAAACGTCAAAGGTGAAAAGAAAAGGGGATAGACATAGCATTTTTATTAATTTATATATATATATAATACTAATCAGTCATGTAAAACACTAGATAATAAAAAAATCACAATTTAATTAATTTATATTTGAGCGATGATATAAGTATGGCTTGATTATAATGATTTTTATTGTTATTTAGATAATTAAGTTTTAGGAGGAGTATATAATTTTTTTTACCATAAAAAATAATTTTAAAGGTAAATTTATAATTTTTAAAATTAAAAATATGATTAAAAATATTTTTTTTTATTAACGAGTTGATTCGTTAAACCATCAACCCGATATGGGTTGTATGAGTTGATAAAATTATAACCCGCACAGAATACAGGTTATACTAACATGTCCCACTAAACTTACAACTCAGTGCGAGCCAACTCTCCGGTTACAGTTCGACCTATATTATATTATCAGCGCTGGGCGATATAAACATTAACACTAGTGCGCGCACTAGACTAGCCGGCTGGGGATTGCTTCACGGGTGAGAGTGGAAGCAGTTGCGTGGAGCAATCAGAAAGGTGAAGCTGAAGTACAGCAGAGTCAGCCTTGAGTTCTTAATCTTCTTCTATAAAAATGGAGATCATTCCTATTCCGGTGGATAAGTGCAATGTAGGTTTTATCGGAGCAGGGAAGATGGCGGAGAGTATAGCCAGAGGCGCCGTCCGATCTGGCGTCTTACCCCCTTCTCGGATTCGCACTGCTCACTCCAATCCTGCTCGTCGTGCCGCCTTCGAGTCCTTCGGCGTCAATGTTCTCTCCCGCAATCAAGACGTATTTTTTTTTCTGGCCTAACTAAGGAACTCTGCCAATTTCTGTTTCTGCTTCTTTTTTGGAAATTGAATTACATCTTCTCTCTGTTTTTTATCGCAGGTGCTTGAAGAAAGTGATGTGGTCATTTTTTCTGTGAAACCTCAAGTAGGTATTGCCTGGGTCCTATTTAGCGCCTTTTTCTCGAACGTAATTCGTGAAATTCCTGTGTTGTTGTATCTCACATAAATCAAAATATATGTTGGAGCTATTTATTGACATTATTGTCCAGGTTTTAATCAAAGATGATGCAGACAAGCAGATAAACAAAATTATGTCCAACCCCTCTTTCTTTCTTTCTTTCTTTTAAAGTTTTGTCATGGTTTGATCGCCTGTGCGCTGTGTTTATTGGCATGTTTAACATGGGCCCCGTCATTTTTCTGCAGTGAAAGAAGTGATCTTGCAGTTAAAGCCACTTCTTTCAACGAAGAAGCTTCTGGTTTCAGTTGCTGCTGGGGTGAAATTGAAAGACCTCCAGGTTCTGGAATTCAGAGATTTCAATGTTTTTTTTTTTTTTAACATATATAGTTGTTAGTTATTTATACTGGTAGCACCAACATTCTATTGGGTAATCAGTGATGAAAAAGTAGCAGTCTTGTGCCTTTTTCCTGTGATCATTAATCCTTTGTCTTAGCATATTTCTTGGTTGATAAACTTATTGTGACTTTCAAATGTTTGTGGATGTTACTAAAATTACTATTAATATTCAGAAGGTAAGCTATGACTTATGTACCTGACTTTATATACTTAATATACTTATATCCAATCAAATCCTGACAAGTGGATCTTAACGTGTTAATAAAATTAATAACAAGGATTTATTGTAGAATAAATGATCTATAAAAGATCTACATGTCTTGATTTAATTGAAAACAAGCACATTAAGTATATAAGGCTAAGTAAATAAATTTTCTTTTGCTCAAATGCCTCTGTAGATATTTTAATTTAGTTTACTCAAATACTTTACTGAAATAAATGTTCCATATGTAGGAATGGGCCGGTCACTGTCGATTTATAAGGGTGATGCCTAATACTCCTGCTGCTGTAGGCGACGCAGCATCAGGTATCTTATAGTGTATTCCTCAATAGCTAATCATGCTCATGCTTTATGCATAGAATGGACCCCTAAAACCGTGTAATTTATAACATAAAACTGCATGTTTCTGTGGAAAGGAAAAAACCCTTATTTCTCATTGGCTTTCTTTAGTTTTGCTGAGCTGCAACAATAATTTGCTTGTTTCACCTAAATTATGACAGTGATGAGCATGGGAGGAGCTGCAACAGAAGAAGATGGAGACCTTATTTCCAAATTATTTGGATCAGTTGGTAAAATATGGAAAGCTGATGAGAAGTATTTTGATGCGATAACGGGCCTCAGGTATGTTTATTCCATTATCCAGACGTGGGCTGTATTTGGATATTTATCTTGAAAATTGCGGAACATTATTAAATGTCTTAGTGTGGAGAAAGAAAGTCTAGCTTTTTTATACCCCAGTGGCAAAAAAAGGGGGGGTAGGTTATATCCCTGTGTGCCCTAAAAGAACGCCATTGCTGGTTTTTCCTTCAAAATTTTGAAGAAGTTATTTTGGCAAAATTGTTCAGTGGCAGTGGTCCAGCTTATATTTATCTAGCAATAGAGGCTTTAGCTGATGGTGGTGTAGCTGCAGGCCTTCCAAGGGACCTTGCCTTGAATCTTGCTTCTCAAACTGTAAGTGAACTTTTGTGCTCTCCTTTGATCAAGTGAAGAAATAAAATATCATATTAAGTTTGGGCATATGTAGTTCAAAACATGCTCTCTCTATCAATTATTCATACACAAGTCTTCCTAGAGAGAAAAAAAAAATGAAAGGAAGATTGGAACTCATATGGTTAGAGTAGTCTTTCTATCTCTTTTCAGAGTGTTATTATGGCATTTTTCAAGGCATTCTAAATGTATGGTTCCATTCCAAGGAACCAGAATCTTTAGTCTACTAGTTTGAAAATACCAGCTGTGCTGCAATGGCCTGTCATCTCAACTTCCTGAGTAACTGTTTTTCTTTTATGTTTCATTTTTTAATATAATGCAAATTTTCTGGAGAGTTGTTCTTTATGATTAGAACCACATCATGAAAGTATCATATCATCCTTGTTTATTTTTATTTCGCTGTTACAACTTGTCAATGTTTCCCTTGTCATATGGTATGCCACATTATTTGCCATATACGTTAGCTTTCTAATTTTCTGATAGTTCTTTTGTTTTTTTAATTTCTATAGAATTACTTTCGCTATCTTGTATATAACATCAGAAATTTACTTCCATAGATGCAAGAAACCTTTTTCCCTTGGGGAAAAAAAGGCTTATTTATTTTACTGCATGAAATATATTTCTAGAGAATCGTTGTTGTCCCTAGTTTTTAGCAAGGTGTATAACTTGTTTTTGAGAGCTTATAGGCGTCCTACGATGAGGTTACATTTAAAGCAGTTGTGATTAAGCCTTAAAGCACGGTAAAAACTATTTATCTAGTTGTGTCATTTGCAATTTGCGGTGTATCTCAGGTATTAGGAGCAGCATCGATGGCCATTAGTACTGGGAAGCATCCAGGTCAGCTCAAAGATGATGTTACATCACCTGGCGGGACAACAATTACCGGGATTCATGAGTTGGAGAAAGGTGGGTTCCGTGGAACACTGATGAATGCTGTTGTTGCTGCTGCTAAACGTAGCCGAGAGCTTTCCTAAATTCGCAGATGTCAGTTTTGATTTTTGATTATTGCGGGTACTAGTTTAAGCAATATCGAATATTCGCTGTAGCTAGGGACTTTTTTTTTTTTGGTTGGATTAACTAACGTTGCCAATCAATAAAATAACACAGCCTGTCTCGTGAATAGAAACTTAACCATGCTCTCAATCACAGACTAACAAAATATCTCTAATAGCAGAGGTTACGATCAATTTCTGCCGTTCTCATTCAGCTTATCGGTGGTTGGCTTCGTTCTCCCTCTCTGACTACCTGTATTTATCGAAGAGGTTCATTGCAGTATTACACTGCATCGGGTCGCCTGACTGTTGCATTACATTTGTCTCAAAAAGTGTCAAAAATTAAGTGTTAAACTCTATCTAAATAATGTAAAACTTATAACAATAAAAAGCCATGAACTGATGAACAATGATTAATGGGAAGAAACATCTAGGAGTAGCTAGTACCTTATCTATATGCGCACTGCTTATTGGTTGTTGCCAGTGGTGGGAATAGGCCACCTAGCCTACTTCAGGCCTAGTTTATTTAGTAAACAAGGCTAGGTCATGTTCAAATTTTTAATTAGGTCTATTTAATTAAATAGGTTAGGATTAGTTTTTTAAGACTTAGTTTATACGCCCAACAAGCCGATCTATTTACACACACACATCAATTTTACAATTTAATTTTAATCAATGTTTTTGTTTTATTTTTAGTTATGTTTTCAATTAGATTGGATTTATGTATTGTTTTTCATGTTATTACTTTATTATTATATTGTATTATAATTGGTAAGTCATTTTAATTGTTATATATTGTAATTGATAAATCAGGTTATATATTATACTAATAATCTTAAAGTATATTTGAGATGTTTATAATTAAAATGCGAGTTCATTTAAAAAGCTTACTTTTAAGTAAACTTTTAAATAAGCTTTCAAGTTAGGTCAAGTTTTATACATGCTCAAGTTTAAGTTGTGGGAAAGACCTTATATAGGCTCAGGCCTTTGACTTAATATGCACAAGCTCAAGTTTATTTAGTCAACATCTAACTTGATCTAACTTATTTTCACTGCTAGTTGTTGCCATGTAGATGCTTTTAATGTGTGAAATTTTTAAGAAAAATAAGTGAATTTACTTTTTTGACCAAAAATATAAAGAGAAAGTTGATAATAAAGATCTGGTTGAAATACAAATTGTTTTGAGAGACTAAGCCAAATTTAAGGACCAAATATAATATTTTATTCATAAAACAATCTTTCAATTGACCAAAATGCCCTTGTGGCTTCAACTCTCTTACTCCACTATCTCCTTTCTTCTCCATTGATGATGTCTTTCGTTTACAACCACCAACTCGTTGTTGTTAAAGCAGCCAGCCTCACAAAGAAGCCTCCTACCATTGATTCCTAGTAAGAGAAGTTCATCGCCATTGTAGATTGAGATTCTAAACGTCCAAATCTGCCATTTTCATCATTGAGAATCACATTATGAAGGTTTAGATGCCCTTCTCTAAAGTATTTGTGAGTTCCTTAAGAAGGAGATCAATGACAACCATGTAAGATTTTTCCATCCTTTATACCTCCATAACCATTATGATTCGCTCAGCATTACTCTTTAAATCATTTTTTAATTAATCAAACAATTTTTTTGATGATTGAGTTGAGAGAGGCTAATATGGGTATCAAAAAATGAAGTGAGCAAGCATTGTTTATTGCTGATTTGTGGAGGGCTTTTTGGGATGATGTTTGGAGAAATATTGCACCATGTCTCCCTATTGTGATGCTTCGATGCACTTGCAAGTTAGCAAACTCAGTAGCTCTAAGAACCATTTTGGCTACTAGACTGGTATATATTTCTAATCTTTTAAATTTTCTTTGCTATTCTAAGAATCTATTACGCAACAAAGTTTTAAGAACTATGAGCCTCATTGCATTTGATACATTGGCTTCACTTTAAGGATTTTTTTTTAAAAAAACTTGTTTATATTTTATATTTAGGCCCATTCCTTAATTTTGTGCCTTTAACATGACTCTTTGAACCTATTAGTTTATGTAATGACACCTAAAAGCGATGCTATGAAAGTACTCTATTTTTAAGATTGAGCAACTAACATCCATAAGAGGTTGTCAGTTTTAGAAACCTGATCTTTTTTAAGCTCCATTCTGTGGTTATCTTAGTTAATGATCTAAAAAATCTTTGTTTTTCCTTTCAATACTAGACCACTATATTAAAATATATATATTTGGTCCTATTTAATGGCTAAGCGAATTGTTCCTTAATTTTGTTCCTACATGTTGATAGTTGAATTACATGCACGCGTACATTCATCTAGCATTTTCTCTCGAGTAAAATTGAAAGAGATGATGGGTTTGTTTGCCTTGTTAATATGTAGTTACCTTTAAGTGTAATATGTTATGTGGGGTAGTTGCTGATGTCTGATCAACTTGTAATTATGGGTGGGTAATGGATCAATAGTTGGTGTTCTTGATATGGCTCTAGTTTACTTAATATGTTTAGTGAAAAAATCAAAGGATAAAGATTAATGCTTGTGATACAAGGATCTTTCTAAGACTGAAGAATGAATAGTTCAAACATACAAGTCTTGGTTTGTAAGAAATTTATATCTATGATTTCCCAACATTCATGTGTTCTTTTGTTGAATTTTTAATCTTGTGTATATGAGTAGAAGACTATATTTTTGTTCATTTGATGTTATTGCTGGCTAAGATCATTGCTCTTTAGGTTTCTGCTTCCTAAGTTTTGGCAGTATTGGAAACTTCAAGTATTATCATTGCTTATTTACTTCACTACCATAGAAGTTGTAAAGCTACTTTGTGTCTGTTTTATTCCATATTATGCTCTTAATTTGTTTTTAAGTTGAATGGTTGATAAGCCCAGAGTTGTGAAAATTATTGTAGATTTAGTTATTAACCATATGGTGCAATTCTTTACATCACCTTCTGCACATGTTAAGGAAATAATTGTAGGGTGAAGAAGGTTCTTCATGATCTGGATCTAACACATGTTGTGGACTTATGGTTCATAATAAACTAGACTATTATCTGACCACTATCTCTTCGTTCATGTTTTGTGATGATTTAGTAGAAAAATTGATAAAAGTATAAAATTCTAGCACTTAATTTTAAAATCATCGGGAATGGTAGACAAAAATTTCTAATAACAATAATGAGCAATCAAACATTTAAGATTGATTATTAACCATGTTTCTCTTGCCTTTTTAATGGACCATTCTTTTAATTATTCTGCCATTAAATGTTATAGTCCTAACCTATATTATGTTGTACATTCATGGTTGACTCTCTGATGTGCTTAAAGTTCAAACTTTGTTCAATTATAAACCTATATATGAATCAAAAAATTCTAGATGATATCCCTTTTTTTATTGGGGAATTAAGTTTTCACTAACTCTTTTAGGGGCCATAAAAAAAGGTTGTGTTGAACTTGTATTACCTAAAAAGCTAATTGTAATTTTATAAGTATTGTGTATTAATGATTAAATGACCCACTTATGATGGCTACAAATTTTCATTTCAAGCATAGTGTTTTGGACGCATCGAAGCATAAAGTTTTGTCTAAAGATGAGAAAAAATAAATTCACATTAAAAAGCTCTTGCATGCATTTTATAATTCAAGTGAGTTACAAAAAAAATGTTAATCAAGAGATTTCTTTAGAAGATTAAATGAGAATGTGATTTTATTTTGAAGTATACTTATAGCCATCCCCTTTATTTGTTTTTTATAAAGGGTAAGATGTAGTTTTATATATATATATATATATAAAATGTTGTTCTTACCTTCTCCCATGGTATATTGTTTGATATGAGGTGCCCTATAGATTTTGTTTATCATTTTGGTTGTACTTGATAGAAACACAAACCATACCTAATAGAATTATCATTGTTTCATTGAAACTTTTGTTGTTCATTATCCCTCTTCAAATTTACTTGTTTTTCAAGGACAAGTCAATTGTCATATGTTACATTGTTAAATCTGCATCATTTACAAGTTAATACAACTTGCTATATAATTCATGATACTTAAACAAAAAGAAAAAAGAAAATTTATTGTGATTGTTCCCAAAATTCTTTTTATAAACTCTGGGTTAGACAAGTAAGGTTACCCTTACTAATCCTCTCTAAACTCTAAAATCTCCATGTGATAAACAAATTTTAGCAAATGATAATGGATTTTAAGTTTTTCAATATTTAAAATACTCATATACGCTTACAATATTCCTAAATTAAAGTTTAAAATATGCATAGAAGCTTAGGAATCGGAGAGAGAATTAAAACATTTGAATATAATCTTCAAAACAGTGAACTCATGTAGAAAATAGCACATGCGTCACTGCTAATTGCTCTTATATTGCGATATATTGCCTCTGTGCCATGCGTCGTGGTGCATTGCATGAATTTGACAGCAAATTTGCTGTCATTTGACAGCAGCCAGGTGAACTTTTGACACATCTCATTTCTTCATCCAATGTCTGATTAAGATGATTTAGATGTCTACAGAGAGCTTTTTTCTAATTCTAGCTAATGGCATAAGTTTCATAATTAAATTATTTTTTTATAAAAAGTTAGATACCTAATACATATCTTACTCCTTTTTCACATTAACTCGCACCTAGGGTGTCTAAATTCTAACATATGTGCTAAAAGTTTACACTAATCCTTAGACCATACTCAATAAACAAATTTAGACTTATACAACACATCATAACCCAATCAGCACATGTATATAAAAAATTCACCCCTCAACCTCTCAATTCACAAAAACACAAGGGGAAAGTAACTTGCGTAAATTCATTCATATTTAACTAGGGGTAACCAAAATATACTTTACTCTTCTTGCACTAGTATTTTGATCTTATACAAGCTTTATAACCGCATATCACCATCTCAGGACACAAAATACACACCATATTCTTATTTATAAAGCAAGTAGCTTAAAATAATGGTATGAGTTCTAGTTGGTAAATTAATCATCAAAATACACACAAATAAAACTAAAAGGCCTACAAATAGATTTACTCAGAATCCTATAGCTCTTATCATTTCCTTAATCCTGATCCAATGAACTAGGCCTTAAAAATATTGAAGGATGAGGGGTGAGTATAATCATTCAGTAATCAAAGTCAACTTAACCTGTACAATTACATATCAATTAAAAATGAATGGAAATGACAATAAATTCAAATATTATACACATATAGTAAATATAGCCTATGCCATAATAATAACAATCATATAACTGGGCATACAACACATATCATTTAATTTATCACAAATATATACATTTTAGAGTCACAAAAATAACAACCATGTACTCTTAAAACATGCCAAATCATAATAATAATAACAATGTGGCCAAAACTAAATGCATGATTAATTCCAACCTTATATCATCTTAATGCTTTTGATATGAAACCAGTAACTACATCCACATACTAACTCAGCCTTTCACTTGTAAGGAGTTATTAGGCTAAAGTTAACTCATTTACTTGTGTATTGCAGTTTCTCTCAATACTAATAACCATAGGGTATCATACCCTTAATCTAACTTCCTCATGAATTGATGGAGATTAGTTAGGTTCAAGTCTCTTGAAAAATAAGTAGGACAATCTTGAATCAACTATGGGACATTGGCTACCTCCTGATTCCAATAGTTGGTGTCAAACAAGTTTTTAATTCTAACGGTAAGCTACCATTACCACGTGGATTTATCAATCTACTTTTCTATCTAGGTGAAACTTTTGTCAATGATCATGTTATGCATATATCGATACTTAATATGTCATTTTAACATAATTCATAACCTCACATCATATTCACACACTTTTCTCACTCCATTATAGTCTACATATTAAATATCACATATTCCTCATTTTTATAATATCATGTCTTCCAATCATCATCATTAGTCATGCAAATAAACATGCATATTATTATTCTAACAACTCAACACAATTTCATACATAATTATCATGTTGCCAAAATTTGCATTAAAGAGTTCTCAAATACCCAACAAGTTCTAAACAATCTCATTTAACAAATAATTAATTAACATACAATTATACAAACTAGATCTTTCTCTCGATTATCTTAAATTTTTGAGAGATCAAAAGTTTACCCTTTAAAATACTGACTTTCAAAGCTTCTTCTCAAATTTGAATGGTGTTAATTGAATTAATCTACAATTATATCACAAGGATAACATCATTATTCCATTTTTGGGCAAATTTTTAATATTATAACTCCACATACTCTTTTTTATCAAAGTCACAAACTCACACACAATCATACCCAATGGTTTATTAAATCTCAATAACTCAAATTGTCATTAATGAACCATTATCATACCATTAATGGCTATCAAACACTCCCAACAATCTTATTTATTATTATTTTTGGGTATTAATGGTCCCAAATACTAACAACTCACAAAATCATAAATGTGAGGTTTAAATAATCTAAATAACTCTCATTATATCCATTTTAGCTAATGAGTTCAAACTTATAGCTCATATGGACCAAGAATCACTCTCTCAACTCAAATCTTAACTTTAACCTTTATGAAAATGGCAGGAAAGGGAAAAGAAAGACATAATGTGCTTACATTATGAGTTAGGGAGCTCCAAAATATCTCCAATAATCCTTAAGTTCGTGCCTAGTAGAGCAATAGGTGTGCTCTACATTCCTCCCTCTCTTCTCTTCTAATTTTTTGAACAAACACAAATTAGTTTAAGTAGGATGTATCACAGTGTATGGTACAAAGAGGTCTACCCTTCGTTGGATGCCCCTACTACAGCAGATGTTCCTTACATCGTGGCATGTCGCATAAAGGACCCTTCTTTAATTTTTTCTCACCTTTTAATGATTGGATGGTAGGACTTTACTTCGGACTCGTATTTAGGACTGAAATCATAATCATTTACGCAATTTAGATCCCTTTAACCATACACTGTATTAATGAACCTAATTTATTCAATTTCACTTACTTACTTAATCTTGATTAATTTTTTCAGGATGTTACACTTTCATGATAATTACCAATAATTATATGTAATTATAAACAATTACATGATAGTTATAGACAAGTACATGTAATTTTAACAAATAGAGTGCATGCTCATGACAACGACTCTAGATTTCATAATAATTATAAATAATTACATGCAATTTAAACATATAGACAGCATGCAAATTAGTGTGCGAAAATTCACATGTAATATCTAATATATTACATGTAAAAAAAAATACATAAAGAGTACGCTATTGTCAGTGCTCCTAAGTAATTCCACATATAAAGAGATTCATGAACATGCTCAGCCAAAATTACATGTAATATTTAGCAAATTATATGTAAATTAAACATACAAAGAGCATGTAACTACTAGTGCCCTTAAATTTCATGTAGATATATAGATGACTGAATTATATGTAATTCCACGAGTGAAGAGATTAGCGAACATGCCTAAGCAAAAATTACATGTAATATCTAGTAGATTATATGTAAATCAAACATACAGAAAGCATGCCATTGTTAGTACCCCTGAATTGCATGCAAACTATTATGAATTACATGTAATTCAATATATGAAGAGATTTGCCAACATGCTTGAGGAAAACTTATATTTAACATTTAATGGATTACATGTAATTCATATGGGTATAACATATGCCCTGTACCTTGCACTTAAGCCAAAGCTTTTGTATCTTGTATTCTAAGCCAGACCCCTTATATCCAAGCCATAACCCTTACATCTTGTACCTTAAGACCCCTTGTACCTTAAGTCATACCCTTAGCACCTAAACCAGAACTCTTATACCTTATACCCTAAGCTAAATCCCTTACACCCAAGCAAGAACTCTTGCACTTTAAGCTAAATCTCTTATACCTAAGTCAAAACCTTTGCACTTTTCACAATAAGCCAGAACCTTTATACCTTAAGTTGAAATCTTTGTACCTTAATTCAAAATCCTTGTACCTTTTAATCATTGAGTTTACATGTAATCTTTGATAGTTATATATAACCAATGGGTACTAACTTTTTTCGGTGACCCTTCACTAATCAGTTGGAACTCCAATGGATGCACCATCACCTATTAAAGGAAGGGCTAAACCTCTAGTAGTTAGATTTTGTACATTTTTTTAATTAAAATAGGGATATTTTGATCGTTTATTTAAATTCTTTAATGAATAAAGTATTAAGCTTGTTCCTTCAATTTGCTTTAGTCCATAGGCATAATTTCTCTCTCAAGGAAGTGTCTTTTACCAATTCTCCCAAATATAAATTCCCTTTGAATTATTACTTTTATGTTGTTAAAAACGAATTTAGTTATATTATGAATATTATATGATTATATGAGTGGATGACCATAACTTCTAATGCTTAGGATTCTTTATCTCCCATAATCTCCTAATGAATAATTTAGAAGTTTATTTATGTTAATGCCCTATAATCTCCAAATATTACATGCTATTATATCCTTCTTTATTCATTTATAATATTAAGGTTATGTTTTAATGGTGGAGGACCTATAAATAAATATTATGTACAAAATATTAGGCATCCAAGTAAATATAATATACTCTCTTATTTCCTCTCTTAATTCTTCTTATCTTGTTATTCTCTTATCCTACTCTATTTTTTCATATTTTCATAATACATTATTAGCACACAACTCTAACGAACTAAGTTCATGGCATAAATTTGAAGAATTTCTTATTAATACTCGTTGAATTTTGTTCGTGGCAAAGAGATGGTTTATCCATATAGAGTGGTAAAAATTTGCAAATTCATTTGGAGTGAATTTCAAAGAAGATATGAATTTTACTTATTCATATCTTATTAGATATTCATATTGAGGTATACGAATATACCTTATCTTCTTACTTTTTGCCCTTCTTATATTTTATATTTAAGGATTTAAAAATTTAATTTTTATTCTTATAGGTTTGTGATAAATCATTTTGATATCTATTGACAATTTAAATTCATGTTAGTTGATAGCTAGTAAACATGTTATTTTTAATCTTCTGATTAGATAGTCAAAAGCCATATCACTTTTGATAATGATTTGTTGTAAAAGATCACTTTATGGTTCCAATACATATTATGAAAAGTATTGTTGCTACAAAAAATTTAGTTTTAAAAGCCAATAATCCAAACATTCCATGGCACCAAAAGGTTTTGATAGTATGGAAAATATTTTTGCTATAGTCCTTAAGACTAGTTAATAGCTTACAAAGAATCACATCATTGAAAAGTAATTGTCTTGAAAACTTAAATTTGTGGGGCTTTGATTATCCATTGGTTACAAATATCAAAGCCTTTTTTTTCTTTTTCTTCTTTGCCTAAAACAAATATCAAAGCTTTGAAGGCCATTAATTCAAACATCAAATAGCACAAAAGAGCTTGTAGTTTTGAGAATTTTTTGTAGGGTCTTGAAGACTAATGTGTGAAGAAATTGATGATGCACAATTGAAAGCATGAAATATTCCTATGAGAGTGATAATGACTATGATTACATTATATTGTAGAAATTGACAATTGAAAAGGCGATAATATTTTGTCATGGCTATTGAAAATTTTTTCTTTCCATAATTGTTAAAATAATAATATTTTTGTGGTGATTAAAATTGTGAGCAAATGTTGGCCAGTAGCCATATATACAAAGATGTGTCAATTCATTGAAAGTAAAGGTTAAAATTGGTTATGAAGCCAGCAAAAAAACATGATATATTATTAAAAAAATGGATAACTATATGTTCCTAGAGGCTATATGTTATTTAATTTTTATTGATAATTAAATTTATTGTGATCAATTTGTGAGAGAGAAATTATTATAAACATTTGATATCATGATATTATTAAGTGTTCAAAGAGTGATATGAAACCAAATAAACCAAAAAGTCATTACTAGTCATAAATTGAGATATTGATATATTGTGCCAACGTATTTGCTAATATAAATATATGAAGCATGAATATTATTTGCACAAGTTCTAGACATTAATAATGATATATATATATATATATATTGAAATTAAATTCATTTTATGTGTCTTTTGAGGCAAGGAAATATATATTTGTTCCATGTTTGAATTTGAGAATGATTCCTTAGTCCGAATTTATAGTTTTTAATTTTATACAAAAGTTATTATAAATGATTAATATTAATTTTGACAATCATCTTTGTAATATGAACAAAGTATACATGCATAGAAAGTAAAATTCATGAATGTTTAAATAGTTGGGAATAAATGTTAGGTGAAAAACCCCTTCTCCTTGTTTGTTTTAAAATGAAACAAAAGAAAGTTTTATAAAAAAAACAAATGGAATCAGGAGATTTATTATATTTGATGAGTTAATAATCAATTAATCAAGGTTTCTCAACTTAAGGGGAGAAAATATTAGCTAAAAAAGAAAATATACTAAACATATTATCATTATCTCATCTAGATTCTTTCAAATAGAAATATGGACCATAAGTTCATCAAGTACATTTATAAAATATTTTAAAATATTTGTCAAATTAAATTAGTGACTAAAATGAGAATTATTAAATCTCATATTCTAGTTGAAATGCTTCAATGATTATTAAAAAAAATAAGACATGCCTGAAGCATGAAAAGTTAATTAGTTCTTGATATAAATGTCTTGAAACAGAGGAGCAAATACTTAAAATGATCATACTAAAGAGATAGACACTCTAAAAGAAGGTCAAGACAATTGATTATGAAAAATTTATAAGAGGTTCGGGTATTTAAAAGCAATAAAAAAATTTCAAAAGGTTATATCTCAATTGCAAAAATAAAACCAAAAACATAAAATTATCGACAACAATTTTGATAATAATACCACATGACCAAATAAAGATTTTATGCACAAATGTTATGGAAAGTAGATAGAAAGATGATTGGTCAAAGAAAAAGAAGAGAAAAATGACGTGATTTGAATATAATTATATTTATTTTAAATATATGAAAATCATGGACATGTAGTCCAAACACTTAAAGTATAAAATTATTATGAGACATATGAATATTTATATGAAAATAAAAATTTTCACAATGATCTAATAATAATCATGACCAAATATGTTACCTTGTGGTAGATTTTTTTTTTTTGTATATATCATTAGTCTAGCAATATATGAAATTGAAATACGATGCATTTATTGGTTGTTATATATAGCATATGCATATAATTAATTAAATAGTGAAATTTACATAAGAATCCTTGAAGGATACAAGATGATAGAAGCATGACTGAGAGAAATATTTGTTATGTGGATTAAAATAATCTGAGCATATATATAATTAATTCAGCGGATTACATTGAAAAATATGTATTTTATCTGACTCATAAATCAAATTATTCAACATCTTGATGATTTCAAAATCATTAGAATTTTTTTAGTGATAATTTGTCTAAAAAATACATTGAATTTAATGCTTCAGAAGTCCCATATATTTGTTCTATGATAATATTCAAATTTTTTCTTGATACTGCATATGTTATAATTTTGTTGGCAAAAATGAGTTCTCACAAGTACACAAATGGCTAATGAAATAAATATTCAATATGATAACTTCATGAAACCATTTGCATAAGGAAAATGAAGAGTATGTTGATGGCTTAACATATCTAAGAGATATGTTAGAAGAATATACTTAAAAAAAATTATATAATTACAAGGCATCATGAATAGTTCAACTACAAGGAATATTTACTTGACAAGGCATTGACAACAATCCATTTCAAAAAATAATATACTCTATTGAGATACAATAATAAAGAATGATGTTGTTATTAGGAGAGTAAAAGTGGTGTTGCCACAAGGAGAAGCAATAGTGATGTTGTTACTAAAGGGAGTAAATATTGTACTATACTCTTTCTTCTTTAATTAAGATTTTGTCCCACTAGATTTTCCTGACAAAGTTTTTAATGAGGCAATTTCAATATATATATATATATATATTATGTATGTTTTTCTTCATTAAGTTTTTATTCCATTTGGTTTTTCTCAATAAGGTTTCATTGGAACGTAATATTTATTACGGACATTTAAGGGCGAGTATTATAAATATTATATGATTATATAAATGTATGTCCATAACTCTTAATGCTTAAAATTCTTTATCTCTCATAACCTTCTAATGAATAATTTAGAAGAAGTTTCTTAAAATTAATGCCTCATAACCTCCGATAGTTACATACTATTATGTCATTATTTATTCATTTGTAACATTAAGGTTATGCCTTAATGGTTGAAGGCTAATAAATAACAATCATGTATGAAGCACATGACATCCAAGTGAATAAAATATACTCCCTCATTTTCCCTCATAGTTTTCCTTATTTTGTGATTCTCTTTTCTTACTCTCTTTCTCCTTGTTTTCATGACAAGTTAAATAATAAAGAAAATTTATGAATTTTTTTACCACAACACTCCCTTAGTTGACAAATCGACCAAATGGTAAAATGTTAAACCAGTATCTTAATCTATTTAATAAAATATTTTGTTTATAAAAAGTTTGATCACGATTTGATTTAATTATGATTTTAACAATTAATTTTTGAATTAATATTCTTAACTGATTAATAGCTAATTTTATTTTTAGTATCTTAATAATTATAAAAATTTTTAAGTTGTGAATAAGTTAAAAAAATATAAAAAACTCTAAGTAATATATGCACTCTGAAATAAAATATGATTACCTATCTGGTAAAAAATAATTAAAAATTAGTTAAAAGCAAACCACTTTAACCAATTTCTCCCCGGTTTTTTTTAACTAAATAAACTCATCAGATGATGCTTGGATGATCGTCCGTACACCAAGTCGCGAACAATTGTGAGGATCTAGCAATTGCGAGGGGGAGTTAGTACGAGAAGGCGGCGATGAGTCGGGATAGCTCATCAGATGGATTCTCAGTGTTAGTGTTGGCATCAGATTTAGGTGTTGATGCTCGACCCTTTTTGTCTACTCAGAACCACGATGAAGAACAAGAGAGCTGGCATGATTGCGCTCAGCACCTTTCTTCGGACGAAGACTTCTCCGATCTTGATCTCTTACATTTCCTTCGTCTCGAAGGTTCTGACAATTGTGGAAATCGGATTTTCCGTATCGTTGGCAAATATTATCCCGGTACTAAATTCTTCTCTAATTTCACCTCTCCCCTGTATTCCTTTTACGCCGCCTTTTCAAGATTGGCGCGGCGTCAACTTTATCTGTGTCGTTAGTCGGAAACAATTGACTCCTAAGATTTTGTTTTCTTATTATTCTTATGCATTGGTTTTCATTTCCTAGTTTTTTATTGCAAGATGAGGGCCTAATTAGATGTCTTCTTTCCTGATAGTGTAACGATTAGTATAGCCTGCATAATTTCTTTAATTCACTCTCTTGACGATATTAAAAATTTGTTGAAAACCCCCCATGATTTACTTTCCAGCCGAAAAACGCCTTTCTTTGACTGAGAGCTTCCTTTCATTCCTCTCCATTCAATAAAACTCCTGCAAAAGTGAATGGCTTTCCTTGAAACTATCGTCTTAGTTATGATTTCCTTTCTTTGACACTAATAATTCATGTGGCCATGTCATGGATGAACTTCGTATTTTCTCCTCCTGAGTAGATGTGGATAAGTGTGTATGGAAGCAATTCCTGTGGAGTGTCATCATCTTGTCCAATTTCGTGAATAGAAGAAAAGGATGAAAAATTCTGTAACAATCTGAAAATATATGAAAACCAGTTAAGTGAAAAAGGTTCCTTTTAATTGTCAACGACTCACACCGTGTAAAATATATGAAATCTTACTGAGATTGTTATACAAACTTGAGCCTAAATATTAGTTAGAGTGGACTTGTTTACTCATTTTCACATCCTTAGTAGTTTTTGCTTCTAAGTAATGTATTGGTTATCAGTGTGATAACCTGTACCATTCGCATTATGAAATATCTTGACACCGATATGCATGCATTGCCTTACCTTTCACGTGGTTTTTCATTTTAAATTAGATGTTTCTGGAGTCTGGTCGAGTCTTTACTTCTATTGGTTACGTGCAATTATCAGTTGCTTCTCGTATGGGTAATTTACCTTTGTCATAACATTGCTTCTCCAATCTTTTATCTGTTTTCTGCCTTTCTTTTTGCCAGTTCTGTGGTTACACCTCGCAGATTTCTGGTCTGTTCTTGCACTTGAGTTGTATTGCTAAAGGTCATATAAAATTATAAAATATGACTAAAAAAGAGAGAGGAAGAAAATAAATACTAACCCTTGGTTTGGATGAGGAGAAAATTAGAGAGGAAGGAAAATTAAGAGGAAAACTGCCAAAAATGGTAATGGTAAATTTTTTTTATTGCCATTTTTGGCATTTTCCCCTCCTAATTTCCTTCCCCTCTACTTCCCTCCAACTTTTTCCCCCCATCCAAACCAAGCATAAAATTTTTGTTGATACTTAACAAGCCGCTTTGAATTACTTTTATTTAATGACTTTGATAATTACATGTGGTATCTACTCTCAAATGATTTACAGCAACAGTTGTGAGTGCTGAACGGCTGAAGAGGTATGTTTATCACAAGATATGCAGTGAATTACCAGATGGTCCATTTTGCATTGTTTATATGCACAGCACTGTTCAGAAGGAGGATAATTCTCCAGGCCTAACTATCTTGAGGTGGATTTATGAAGAAACGCCTAGTGATATCAAGGATAGGCTTCAAACTGTATATTTCGTTCACCCTGGGCTTCGCTCAAGGCTAGCCATTGCTACCCTTGGCCGATTGTTCTTAAGTGGAGGGTAAGTAATTTGCTTATTTCCTGGATAAAAGGTGAATTTAGAAAGGTATGTATTTGAAACAGACTATTATTTGCAGCCTACCTTGTGCATTCTGATTGAATGATGTGACTGTGAAATTCGTTTGAAATTGAATCGAAGTTGTGGTACTAGTCATTAATGGCAGTTTTTTTTAACTCTATATTAAGTGCTTCCATTATTTCATTCTTTTTACAAGATTATACTGGAAGATCAAGTATGCGAGCCGACTTCAGTACCTTTGGGATGACATGAAGAAAGGACAGGTTGAGATACCTGAATTTGTGAAGAGCCATGATGATGTCCTGGAGCATAGACCACTCACAGATTATGGCATTGAACCAGACCCCTTTCACATGAATGAGCTTGCCTCAACAGCATACTCATTTGGAAAATACGAGGGTAGATGGACATCAAGGGATTACGGGTCTTAGCATGCTTAACGAGTATCATATCCTGACTCAATTATCTGATGCCGGCTTTGTACATATCATATTGCAGATCCTGCTCTGGAAGTTTCTGTTAATGTACTAAACTTTGGTACTTGACCATGTCTCCTGTCTCGAGAGAATTGTTGTACGAGTCTATTCGTTAGCTATGCTATCCAAAACTTTTAATTTGGATTTGGTACCCGGGAAGCACTCGGAAATTTGCCAATATTTTACAAATTTTCAATGTTTTAACAGTTTTAAATTCTCAACGGAATCAGAACCCAAAACTTTTAATTGGCTACTGCACTGGAATTCGCCTGTTCTGTTCCCTTCATGCGTACATTTGTTTGTTTGTTTGAAATTGAAGTTCTCAACGAAATTTTGCCTCCGTCTTTTGATATTTTTTATATCCTACGCATATTAAAATCCGTGATCTTGACCTCACGGGAATTGGATCCCTGGAGTTGGAAGATGGTATACTCGTTCAAAAAATGAACGACGTAGAACAGTACTGAAACTAAGATAAACATTAGGCAGCTCCCTAGTGCCCCTCCAAAGACTTTCCACCGTTGTCGGGATGCTGCAATGACCTTCCATGATGTGGCCAAAGCCAGGAGGAAGGGGACTTCAGGTTGCTGTCCCATTCTTTTCCCTTAGTTTCCTTGATGCTTCAGTAAAATTTTTGATGACTTCAAAAAACAGAGAGAGCTTAAACTATTGCTCAAGATTATGAAAGTAAAATGTCTATCTTTGCCTTAAAATAATACTACTACTGTTTTAAATATAAAATGTTCTTTTAAATATCCTATATTTTAAGCATTTACTAAATTCTCGATGTAATTAATAATTTTTTTATATGAAGAGCAAATTTTTTAGATTCAAAAAGGGAAAACATAACTATTGACCTTCATAGTTTTCCTAAGTTTTATTTTCAATCTCTATAAATTTTTTTAGTATTTTTTATTTTTATAGTTTTGACTATATTAAATAATGTTTGATATTTAAGTCCTTTTAATTTCAAATTAAAATCTAATAAAATTATAATTTTTCATGTAAAAAGGTACCATTTTTTTAAATATTGAGATTGGTAACTAATTTTGGCTTGGAATATCCAAACAGAAACAATATTTTGGGCGTAAAATAGCACTCTCGAAATCCTCCTTTGTTGCATCATATCCGGTTAAAACTTGAAGGCCGAGGAGGAGCGAGGATAATATGGAATATAATCGACCCTGTCCCCAGCTTCCATCTCCGAAGGTGTTTAGAACTTCGAACCACTGATAAAACCCACGGAACAAAATCACAGGACAGGGTCTAATGATGCTGAGAGGATCTGCTCTGAAGCGTTCCCTTCAGCGTCAGCTTCATCATCACTTCCGCTCTTCCACTTCTAATTCTCATCTTGTTCGAAGCCTACCGTCCACAACCACCATCAGCACCTCCCAAAACTTTGTTCGCCAATTTTCCACTTCCACTCCATCCTCTTCCGATGCCGAACTACGTAAGTACCTGGGCTATGCCGCCCTCGTTCTCTTCTGTGGCGCTGCCACTTACTACTCCTTCCCCTTCCCCGAGAATGCCAAGCACAAAAAAGCTGAGATCTTTCGCTACGCTCCTTTGCCCGAAGATCTTCACACAGTCTCCAATTGGAGTGGAACCCACGAGGTTCAGACCCGAAATTTTCACCAGCCAGAGAATCTAGAGCAGTTGGAGAAGGTTGTGAAGGAGGCTCATGAGAATAAGACTCGAATTCGGCCTGTCGGGTCGGGTCTGTCCCCCAACGGGATTGGTTTGTCCAGGGCTGGGATGGTAAATTTGGCACTGATGGATAAAATTTTGGAAGTGGATCAGCAGAAGAAGACCGTGAAGGTGCAGGCAGGCATTAGAGTGCAGCAGCTTGTTGATGCGTTAAAGGAGCATGGTCTTACACTACAGAATTTTGCTTCCATTAGGGAACAGCAGATTGGCGGCATTGTTCAGGTTTTTTGTTTCATGTTTCATAAGCTGCTTAGATTTTGTTCATTACGATGGATATTTTTTGGGTATATGTTCATTTGACGGCGAGGTTGAGTTGTCTCTCAGTTGAACTTGAAGTGATTGTTCACAGCTTACGAAAGTATTGCTGCAATTACAGACTATTTTGCAAGGGATTTGTTTGCCTTGGGTTTTACATGATACTAAACTTGGTAAAGCAATGCATTTTGTATTTTTATAAGAAAACTAAAATTTTTCCCAGTATACAATTTTGCCTGCATTTTGATTTAACCATGCGAGCGGAACTTTTTGTCATGGTGACAAATCATAAACTCTAACTTTCAGCTTAACTGTAATTAGGTTGGCGCACATGGTACTGGGGCAAGATTGCCTCCCATAGATGAGCAGGTCATTAGTATGAAATTAGTCACACCTGCTAAGGGAACGGTAGAGATTTCGAAAGAGAAAGATCCAGAGCTGTTTTACCTTGCTCGTTGTGGTCTTGGGGGACTTGGAGTTGTGGCTGAAGTCACCCTTCAGTGTGTTGAGAGACAGGAGCTTGTGGAGCACACATTTATCTCAACAATGAGTGAGATAAGAAAAAACCACAAGTAATTAACCATACTCTTCATTGGTGCTTCAATTTCTTAGCTTACATGCTGAACGTCTTGGTCATATGAATGTTTTCCTTCACCAATTTTGTTGCATGATGGGGATATATTTTTGTATTTTGCTTATAAATTGTTTCCATTGAATTGTGCAATATGTCTATTAAAGACATTAGTAGTAGCCATAATGATAATATATTACTTCAATTTTTTTTTTAATGAAAGGGTAATATATGTTGTGCGGCTTCTAGTGTGTCCCCCTCTCTCTAGTATTCTGATTCTATTAGTAAGCATGGACATCCTAATGCTTGATGGTTAGCATAGTTATCAAATACCATGGTTTATCCTATGTTAAAATGTTCAGATGAACTTGTATGGAAATTTTTTGACTACGCCATCTTGAAATGGTTAGATGCCAGTGTTTTTTTCTCTCCAAAATATGTATAAAATGTCAACAAAAGGGGATGCAAAAAGGAGGTTTAGTGAATAGGTACTAAATTTGAAGCTGGTTTTTGGGTTTCTAGTGTGAACATGGTTGAAGTTGGGAAAAAGAAAGGTGTTCAAGAAAAGGTTAGACATGGTTGTATTGAAATTTTAAAACCAGAACAATACTTATGTACAAGTATGTTACATCATCATCATCATGAATTTTGATAATCTTGTACTACCCCTGTTGGTGAATGTTCTCAACTTTATTCATTTCTGCTCCATTGACCTTCATGTATTCTCTTTTGGTTGCCTTTTCCTGATTGACTGATGATCTTTCTCCTAAGAGTAATATTGTCCCTTTCTCTTAATAATCTCTGCAGAAAATGGCTCTGTGACAACAAGCATGTCAAGTACCTTTATATCCCATATACTGACTCTGTTGTGGTCGTAAGATGCAATCCTATTTCAAAGTGGAGAGGTCCTCCCAAGTTCAAACCCAAATACACTAAAGATGAAGCCATACAGCATGTTCATGACCTCTATAGGGAGTCCCTAAAGAAATACAGGTGCATTTAAAGTACTATTTATAGCATAACTCGGTGATTTCTTGTAAAATGATGTGGCTTGATGTGAAAGGAAATAACCTGTTTGAGTGTTTTTTATTTTTTACTTCCTTGGTAAAACCCAGTAGAAGCTGAGAAGCTAGCTTGTTCTCCTCTTTTGATTTAGAACTACGGTTATTTATGTTTATTTTCTTTTCATGGCCTTTCTTCCTTGTTGTCAACTTGTATTTGCTGGCATTTTCATATGATTTGGACTTATATCAAGAGGAAGAATCAGAGGGATTGAGGACATGATAAAAAATATCCTTAGAAACATTTTTTCCATGTTGGCTGGACTGTGAAAATCCATCCTGTTTTGTGTCTGTTAGTTGTATTGAATGTCAAACACTATCTTTTTCTTTCTTATTTATCTGGCTATTGGAGCAATTTGAGATGTACATTTGTTGGTATTTTGAAAGAGCTTCAATCAGTGAAGTGATGCTCTTGCATAATGGATTTTATTTCATCGGTTTGTTGGCTAACAGCTTGCTGAAATGAGTGTCAATTCCATGTATATGTTGGGTAATTAGGTGCATTAGCTTTACTGTTTTTGTGGATTTTTCTATTTATGGTGAGGAGTTTATATAATTGTTTGCAGAGGAGAAGAAACTAGGGTTAAATCATCAGATGATGGTGAACAAGATATTAATGAGCTTTCTTTCACAGAATTAAGAGATAAATTGCTTGCCCTAGATCCACTCAACAAAAACCACATCATAAAGGTCAATCAAGCTGAAGCTGAGTTCTGGCGGAAGTCAGAGGGATATAGAGTAGGATGGAGTGATGAGATATTGGGCTTTGATTGTGGAGGTCAACAGTGGGTATCAGAAACATGCTTCCCTGCTGGAACACTATCTAAACCAAGCATGAAAGACCTTGAATACATTGAAGAACTGAAGCAACTCATTGAGAAAGAAGAGATACCTGCACCTGCTCCAATTGAGCAGCGATGGACAACTAGCAGTAGAAGTATCATGAGTCCTGCTTCAAGCTCATCTGAGGAAGATATATTCTCTTGGGTAAGCATACACTGCTATGCTGGGCAACTCCATAACTGAAGATTCCTAACGCATTGGTTTCTGTTTGGAAGATATATTCTTTAATTTTGGTGGATACTTTACCGTGTTTTGACCATTAGCCTTTACATTTGGACTTTTTTTGTTGAAATTACATTTGGACTGTTTATTTGACTAACTTTGCTGCATGATTGCTCTTATTTTTATAAAGAAAAGTATCTGAAAATTTACTATTTAGACATGGGAATTGGGAGAAAGCTTAACTCTGTTTACTACCTTTGATTTGTGGTTAATTTTCAGTTGTCTTGTTCTCTGTCATTACTTCAAATTCTAAGTTTTGAAATGAATTAAGGCTACATCTTACTTTTCATTTTTGTCTATGAATCTTGTTTATGACCGTTTTAGTTTTATTTTTCCCCCTTAATTTATCATGTAAATGCTAGTTGATTGACATGGTTGTATATACAATGTTGTTGTCAATTTTACATATGATGATGTTTCAGGTTGGTATCATCATGTACCTCCCCACCAGTGATGCTCGCCAGAGGAAGGATATAACAGAAGAATTCTTTCATTACAGGCATTTAACTCAGGCAAAATTGTGGGATCACTTTTCGGCTTATGAACATTGGGCTAAGATTGAGGTAACTATTCGAGCTCTCAATTTATGGAAAATGTTTCCACATGGTATTTGGGACTACTTTTCTTAGTGTTGTCTTTCCCTACTCAACCTTTAATCATGTTTGGTTACCTCATAAAACTTGTTCTTCAGAATATCTTTGGATGTGTTTTCTCATAAGGGCAATCGCCCCCACCCCTCTCTTTCTCTCATCACACACACACACACACACAGGGGAGAGTCCATGCTTATGGGCAAGTGCTGTTGTAGGATTAAACAATTTTATTTTTTGATGTTAAGTAAGAGCTCAGGTTAGTGGTGCATCTAGCTAATATCACCAATAATTTGAGATGGAAAATTAAAGGGAAATTTTTGAAGTATATCTACTCTATTCTTACATATATAATTTGTTATTTAGGTTCCAAAGAACAAGGAGGAGCTTGCAGCTCTCCAAGCCAGGCTAAGAAAGCGTTTTCCTGTGGATGCATTTAATAAGGCAAGAAGAGAGTTGGATCCCAACAGGATCCTTTCAAATAATATGCTGGAAAAGCTCTTCCCAGTAGCAGATACCATATAGGACAACTTCAGGCAGGTTGATTGTCATCTTTTCTTGTCCTAATATTCCTTTTTCTTTTTTCAAATGTGTGATTAAGTTTGTGCTCAGCCGCAAGTTCTTTTCTCCAAGTATTCCTTTTGTTTTCTTTTTCCTCTCTTTCATGAACTTTATGCACAATGTATGGTTTATTATCAAGGACTATTTTATTAAAAGACACTCTTTCACTTTATTGAGATGTCTTGAGCAAAGAAACTTTAAGAAAAGTCGTTAAAGGAAATGTAGATTATTAGGGGAAGCTGCCTCGATACATTTAGTAGCTACTCTTCACACGGAAAGGAGGAAACAAAACAAGAGGTGAAATGAATGAATTGAATCATGCTGTTAATATACTTGTATAAATTGCTTGATTGTTAAGACTCTGAACATTATGTCTGACATTTATCATCTGGCTTAGTGGAACACTGTTTTTAGGCTAAAATGATATATATTTCAGATTTTAGCTTTGATATGATCCTAGTCTTAGAATATATTGCTAAAACTAAGATGCTCAAAGTGCAATTTAAATGAAAGTAGTTTACGAGTTTTTGGACCATAGGAACAGTACACGTCCTACAAATAGAACAGCAGTGATGACAAAAATATAGGGAAAGTAGTTGTAAAAGCTGCTCTCATGGCAGTTATTAAACAAGTTGTTAATGCTCTTAAATGTCCCGTAAAGCAGGTTCATGGTAGCTTGACAATCTTGTCTTTTATTTAAAGGGAGAATTATTTATAACACCTGCCAGACCTTCGAAAGTTTCATATTGCACTCATACCTTGCCTGTGGTAAACAAAAAAGTTGAGTTTTTTCATTATGAAATTACAGTGTATGGAAGGCACGTTTTGAAAACTTAAATGGACGCCAGTGAACTAAAAATTAACTCTGATTTATTCTAGCTAGAAAAGTTTTTGCCAGAGCACTAGCAAAAGGAAAAAGCAGAAGGTGAATGATTGAGATATTCAGTTTTATAGAGGATGTGATGAGCTGCAAGTAGCTGAGAAAATCAAACGACGATAATGACATTACATCATTGAGATTACAGAGTAAGGTAGAAGTAGCAATACCATCTATGAGTGCTCACAACCAAGTTAATTTCTATCAGCCAACAATATGAGCTAAAAAAAGGAAAAGAAGAGGCATTTCTATTATTATTATTTTATATGGTGCTTCTGCCAGAATTGTGTTTCAGCAGCATTCTTCACAGATCCAACAGCAGCATAGAGCAAAGAGGCTGCATAAGAGTCACAACAGAAAACAAAATTTTTTAGTTTGCTAATTACATAGTTTGGAGGCCAGAGTCTATAGATGGTAATCCTGGTACTTTGCTAGATAACTTGCTTAAGTCACTTCTGCTTGTGTTCATTTTAGTAGAAACAAATAAATGTATAGCTGTTCATTATATTGATTATAACGCATACTCTGTGCTTGGTTTCATCAACCCCCACCCTTCCTTCTTACAGGAGAAATTTGTATTATTTTTTAACTACTAGGTCTAGAAGCTTACCATCCCTCAATGAAGCCCCTCTCTCCTTTCTTCTTTGTTCCATGAAAGAACTTTCTTCTGGAGGGAGTATTTTCAGTTGGGTATCCTGAAACCATATGAGAAAGAAAAAGCCAGTTCTGTTAGATCTTTGAATAAGATAGACCATGTTCGTGCACCTTAGTTTGAGAGAGAGAGAGAGAGAGAGAGAGAGAGAGATGTTATGTACCTGGCGGAGGCTCGTTTGCCTGAGTCTCTGGCTTCTGCATATTGAAGTAGATAGTTACTGCAGTGCCTCTGAAATGGTTTGTATCAAGTTGTGTGATACAGGAATGGTGATCTTGCTCTAGCTATCAGTACATATATGTTGAAATAAAGACTAAAGAGGATGTGACACCTCGTTTCCCTATTTTGGTTGGCTATCACCCCCAGTACCTTCTACAAGTAGCCTTTTGGAAGTCAGCTGGCTAATCATTCCACTTGGGTTCATGTGAACATAGCTTAGCAGTTGGAATGGTTATTCTTATCCTTCTTTTTTTTTTTTTTATGAATTTTCAGAAGCCAAGTTCAACTTCAAATCTGGCTTTTAGGCCTTTCTTGTAAATCGTGCTTCTTTCTGGTCCATACAAGGGTTCCATGTGGCATGAAATTATTTAGATAGAAAGCCACCATACGTTCTTCCAGTTCGAAGAAAGCACAATTAAAGCTACCCACTTGCTCATTATTTTAGTCCAGGATACTTTCGCTTGGCAGAGAGGAATAAAGCAGACTTGATGGCAATATTCAATTGTGTAATAGCCGCGCTATTCACTGGGTTTGCGACGGTTTTACACACAATTACGTATGAAACCCACTCAGAAGGAAATTTACTTTTTGTGAAGAACATATTCCTCATCTTTTGTAAATATTAAACAATTCTCTCACTTTCATTATTGACTTTGCTCTCTGACGAATTAGATGATAATTATGGTGTTAGAATCTTATTGGTGAAGCTTGAGACAGTTCATGAAAGAAATGGAATATATTTTGGATTAGTCGGACGTAACGTCATATTCACAGTGCAAACTCTAATGCAATTATGCAAATGCCTTCACGTCCAATTCCTATCACCTATCAGGATCAATTACGTGTCCTTTATAGATGCTTTTCTATGTCATTATGTGTCACAATTTGAGTAATTTGCAGGAGATATATTTTCTGTAGGTGAATTCAATTAAAATGATATTTTAGCGTGGTGTTCTATAAAAGATTTGCATGTAAGTGAGGGGAAATATCATTTTATTTGCTGATTAACTTAAATATATTTTGCATCCCTGTTTGGAGTTGGGTAAAGAGCTGGGTCTCTGTGTGCAAGGTGGTTTAGCTGCACAAGGATTTCAGAGTTGAAACTGTGATCGCGTGGGCTCAAAGTTTTCTCACATCATGGATCATTAGCCACGACGAGCCTTTAAAAGTGTAATGTATGAATTTATATTTGGGATAATAATTTATACTCCAGATTATATTATTATTTTGTCGATATTTATCCTTGGTGTCAGAGAACTCAAGTATGTGCAGACCGAAGTTGATTTGATTCTTAGGGCGACCGGCTACGTTTGGGTCGTATAAAATATTTTTTTAATGCATAAAATAGTGTTTTTTGATTATTATTCAATACTAGTTTTTGTTATCATTTTTACAAAATATATATATATATATATATATCATTGCCCTTTTTATATAAATTCCATTATCTTTTATCATTTTAAGGTCAGTGTGAGTGAGATATCTGTGTGTCTGAGACAGGACTTATCTGACAGGGAGACATGGCTGGCTCATGTTTTAGTAAAACTCGGCTATGTGGGTCCATGTACTTCCTTACTCTCTACCCCTTTCATAAAATCACGTCCAGGCTCTTGTTGAGACTTCTAAACAAATTCTCGTATGAAATCCTCTCAAGACTGGAGAGAATAGATAGAGGACAAAATTTGAGTGTATAGAGAGAGAACAAAGGTGTGATGATAAATGAGAAGATATTACATCTTAATTTAAGTTAAACTTACATTTATTTGATGCGAGACTTTCTACCTCAATTCAAGTTTATTCATATTTAGACATCTAATGATTTTTTCTTCAAGTTTGAGTCAACTAGCATTCTCATGTTGTAGATGTTACCCGAGCCCATTTTGCATGTGGGCTTCAAATGGTGGAAAACAGGCAAGTGCTAGGTAAAATTATGGTAGTTTTGTTTTATTTTTTTGTTTTAAATGATGTGCAATTACAAATTTCAAACAACATTATTATACAAGTCTTTGATGAAATTTTAATATTCTCTCTGGTCCTATTTGTGAGCCACTTCTAGCATTTTTTACCAAAATAAAGGAAAATTTTAAAACTCATTGACTTTGTCTTAAAATTTAATAAGTTTTCACCTTTACTCTTAATAAATATTTTTAAATTTTATTATTAATAATTTTATTTAAAACATTTAATAAGAACAAAAAATGTAAAAAAAAGCATTAAAAATTGACAAGTGCTTTATAAATATGATCAAATTTTTTTTTGTCTTTTGGCCTTATAAATAGAAATAAAGGATTACTATTTATTGGGAAGCATGCAAAAGATAAGTGAAATTAAAAAAAGATGAAACAGTTAAAAAAATATAGAGAAATAAAAGGAGTAAAATAATAAAAGACTATTAGCAGAATTTAATATGAGGAAACCCTCGGGTGATAAATAAAAAATTCTACTATGAAAATAGGAATTTAAAATGACTTTCATCTTTATAGAAAAACTATATAGAGATAGAGAGCTTTAAAAAAAAGTTTAAAATAGTAATTTGGCTTAATAAATAATATCTCCTAAAATCACATAATGAATATAAGATACCAACAATGTAAATTGTTAAATTGACGTAAATACTAATATATAATGTAGGGTAGGTGAATGTTCCTCCACAGGCGTATCTTTGTCATCAGTTAAGTAAAAATGGCCTTTGCAATGACGCAGTAGAGAGGAAAGTAATAAATTAATCTGATTCACGTGAGGAGATGCTTCTCAGCAAATTTACAGTTACAGCAACGTCGTGTTTCAAAAGGGACAATATTTCCATGCACTTGATTATTGGATTCAACAGCGGGCATGAACTGTCTTAGTATATAGTTTACAGCAATTCATTCTTGGTGTTTCTTGAATTGTTATTAATTACTGTCGTCCCTGAACTGCCACTGATTTAAATTCGGAAGAACAATGAAAGCAAAGCACTCCATATAATATAATTCTCCAAATGACTCAAGATTGAGATCATTTTTATTTAAAGAAAAAAAAACGGCTAAGATTGGGAATCAGGCAAGTGGTTGAAGTGGGGATACAAATGATAGAGTTATTGACAAAAGGGTCAGAATGAAAGAGACGTAATATAGATGGAGGCGTCCCCTTGTCCCCACTGTGTTTCAAGGAATCGGAATTGGCGAATTGGCATAAACAAAAGTGGGTGACCCCATCATGTTCCCAACTTATGTGGACATCTTTGATTTCCCTGCAACTGCACAACCCCCTCCTTACTGTGATGATATTAAATATTAATTAATCTTAACTTGTTATTTGTGCATAGATGCTGGGATCGATATTGATTATTTGTATTATAGCACCCATGCATGCATTCTGCATATATTTTTAATGGGTGTCGTGCAAGAGAAGCAGCCAAAGAGAAGTTATTATATATTGAGAGATTGGTTCGCAGCAAGCAAAGCTAACTATCGAAATAGGCTGAATTTTGATCGGGAAAATGTACATATATAATTAAATAAATACACCCAAAAATGGGTGTTTGTGTGTGGGATAGAATGATATAATGAGTCAAGCGCTACGTACGTTGGTGACTAAATTGGCCAATATGTCTGCTGTCTGACTCTTCCTACTCATTTGCAATTATCTGAATTATTGAAGCTGCACGTGTTTTGTTTTGTCTCTCTGTCTCATGGCTCACGCTACAACAAATAGCACTACCAGGCATGCACTAGAGAGAGAGAGATCAGAGAGGTGAGAAAGGATATATATATATATATATATATAATGGTTGGAAGTGGAAGAAAAGCGGCGGAGCTAATATGGGTGTGGCTGTTGAGCCAAATTAAAGAGAGATTTTTTTTAAAACTAATTCATACATCAAGTATCAACAACGCTATAGGAATACAGTTTGGTTTTATCATGAATTCTCCCACTCATTTATACAGCTTGTATGTGCACAAGGCAGAAACTACCAAGTGTAGAAATCACTTTGCATTTCATTAATTACTGGGCGGTCGCGCATACATAAATATGCTCGAAGCCTTCAATAATGATCATAATATATATATACACACAGACACGTGCTAAAAGTAAACGATTGATCCAGTGGCCATAAGTGCACATACTGATCAATAATCTGATTTTATTAGTACGTACGTCCGTACGTACATGCATGCATATCATTATGATTCACATTGTCTTATTAATTGAAATTTTTTGGATAAGCTTAAAAATAAGATCAATCCTCCATATTTTATTTGTAAATTTTGTTATCAGATTTTTATTTTAATTGTCTATGCATGCATCAGCTCCATGTATACATATGCATGCTTCCTCATTAACAACAGCATTGCTGCATGAAAAGTTTGAGACTGTTTACACACACACACACAGGCCATGCAATTCCTCTGTCTAACTCCTTTAATTTTCTGTGCACCCTTTCTTCTTTGTCACACTTTTCCCTCCTCAAAGTCTACTTGTTAGCTTTATGCAGACGAATGTAACAAGTAAACCCTTTATATCATTATAATTTACAACCGCCTGATTTTAAGGGAACGGAAAATTAGTTGCATCCTAAAAAATAAAAATTGGCCCATTGAAATTCTGAAACATATTGATGAAAAAAAATAAGAAAAATGAAATGTAATATCAGTCGACTGTGTACTAGGAAACTTGATCTAAAAGAAACCATTTGAAGTTCCGGTTCAGCCTATACATCAAATTTGCGTGCTAACATAGTTATACTAAGGGCATAAATTGACAGGAATGATGTCTGATATATGTTAACTTTTCATTTCTTTGATCCTTGCATTATGTATGCTATAACTAGACGTTTGATTTTCGAATATTCAAATAAATTCATTTTGCATATGCATGTGCTCGTTTTGATAGTGAACAAGGTTTCCTTTATATAAAAAATCTTCAACATCTAATTCTGTTGTTAGATTTTTAAAACGAATATCAAATTGGCAATTACAGTAGACAATTTGAAACTTCATAGTTTTAATTATCCATGAATCGCAGTCGAGTTCTGGATAGTACAATTATTCACAAATGCTATCATACCCAAATATATATATATATATATATATATATATATGAATAGTAATATTAATACTACTATTATTTATTAACATGGTGTGCTTATAATTTACTCCCAACACGACAGAGGAATTAAACCGTGTTTAATAAAGAACCTAATGCAGAAATACAATCTCTTACACCTCCGAATGGGGGAAAAAGATGATAATAAATTTCATCTCTCACATCACAATAGCTTTATTCCATTTTATTTTTTTCATGTGTTGGCAGTAACACTGATTTAAATAGAGGCAAAGACCAACTTGAGTGAACTGAATTTTAACATAAAGTTTTCATATGTATGGTTGGCCGAAAAAAGGCGGGGTAAATGGTAAAGAAAGTAAATGACATCGTCAATTCAGGGACTAGAAATAAAAGCATATTAAAGAGGGCAATAAATCTAAACGCCTGCTTGCAATTACACGTCAGCATGGGCCAAGCAAGATTAAATTAATGGAGAATTATTGCAAGAGAGGAGAATAGAAAGGTGTGGAAGAGGGAGAACCACATCTTTAACTTTGACAAGAAAAAGGGCAACGTAAAAAAGTGGGATCTAAAATTATGTCATTTACATATATGCTTTCAAAATATGTTATTACTTTGGGTGACCAGCAAGGACAAAGCTACCATTTATCACCAATGAGAGTCTTAAACATTTTAGGGATTTTGTACTACTAGCCAAGAAAGAAAGCCACATAATTGCGAGCATTCAAGGAACAAGAGATACTCAAATTATAAGGAAAGTACAATTATGCCCAAAAGATCTAGCAAGGTAAGGTAAGGGGGTGTGCTAAAGAAACTTCCATGAATGGCAATATTGACCAATGTATCCATTATTGATCATCTGTACCTATCCTTAATCATGGAAGAAAATGTATAATGCACAGCAGGTCTCTAGAAAGAATCATGACTATATAGAATCCATAATGGATAATAGGAAGTCCCTCTCATGGAATATAGGTCAAGTTTCTAATCAAGTATATGCAAGACCAGAGTATAAATATTCCACAACTATATCAGCAATAGCCAGTTTAAAAAAGAGTGTGAAAGAGACAAGCCTTTGGAAGAAAGGGCTACAATAGATGCGCTTTCCATTATTGATAAGTTTCACCATCTCGCCACTCCTAGGGTTGCTCCTAAAACTCAGATCATCAATTGATGTGTCTGTGTGTGTTTCAGATCCCATTGACCAGGAACAGTTGTCAACGTTGTTAATGCCTGCTAGTTATGCAACCAACAACTATGAACCTCGGGGTCAAGTTCTTTAGCTAGTTTGCTATTTATGTCTCTAAGTCGGTTTTACCAGATAAAACGCCTACAAAAAATGTCACTGCAGATTATATATAATAGTTATAGACGAAGAATAGAGTTCCCCACCTTTGATTTGGAGGCGGTGAATCACCGGAGCTAATTGTTGGGTCCTTGGGGATCTTATTGTAATTATTTTTTACTCATTCGTTGAATGAAAGTTTTCTGTTTACACCAAAAAAAAAAAAACCAGGGGGGCACTGATCTGATATGCAATATTTATCGTAAAACTGAATGGAGAACAAGTGAGGAAACAAATATTCAGTGTACATGAATACGTTTGTAGAATTTTAAAGGAAAAAAATGAGTTTGAGGACCGAATCGGGGAGGGGTGAATACGGAGAAAAATCGATCGTCGATGAACAAGACTACTTCCACAGTTAATCTGTGCTGTAAAATTCATGAGGAACATATGTAAACGTACACACAGCAAAATAGAGTGAATGCAATAGTCTTTAATGACTGACATCATCCAATGATATTAGACGCAACAAAAAGTAATAAAGAAATGATCGAGCAACATGATGTAATTATATGCTTTTAGCTGCCTTTTATTTTTTGGAAGAGGGCCTAAAAGGCTTAAAAAGGAAATGCCAGTGGACAAAAAGGGGATTGCTTCGAAGGAGAAAGTGCCAAAATGATCAAGTAGCCAGCTATTGTGTAGTCACACTCAGTGTTGCAAATAGTGTGAGAAACCCAATCAATTTGCCCTCGGCGACATTATTTGCATTAAAATAATCACTTCAAAGCCATTGAATTTCTCCAAAGGCCTACACAATGCCAGAGGGGAAAAACATGACATTAGGTGGGAACAGAAGGGACAGCTAGCTACTCATGGTTGATTATAGTAATGGACTATGTGTGAAAAGTAACCATATTCGAGGAAGCCCTTGTAAATAAAACCAAAATTAAAAAAAAAGTGCAAAAATAACGTTAACACAGACATCCCAAAATGTAGGTTGGCTATTTCATGTAAATAATAAAAGGGTAATTAATTAATTAATGAGAAGGGTGGGTCCGAGAAGAAATAATTAAAAGGAAACAATAAATAAGGCCGTAATATTAGTTAAGAGATGAGTAGTGAATACAAATGAAGGAGTTGACAGGCGAGAGGAGAGAGGTTTGAAAAGATTGACCTGCGTCCCCCTCATGCGCACCCTTTTTTCTCTTACAGCAAAAACTGATCAGATTCTCCGTGCCTCTGACTCTCATCCCATATCGATCTCCTATGAAACGCCACTTCCAATGGTGACCCTTGAAATGCCTCCTACAAAAAACACCAAAACATACGCCCAAACGAACCACGGATCCATGAAAGCAAAAGCAAAAGACCAGTCATCTACGTGCGCGTTTACTAAAACTATTTTCAAGTGACAATTTTTTCAAAAAAAAAAGAAAGAAATTTATATCGCCAATATCCATCCAGAATAGTAGCGCTCGTTATCCATATAAGCCAACCTCCTCCTACTTGTCTCCTTTCAATTAATCATCCATGTGCAATTTCATATATATATATATATATATCTTTTATATGTATCAGTAGTGATTTATCTGAGCTTAATTATAGTCATGAGGTTGGTGGTACATTGCTGGGTCGCATGATCCACCTTGCGAGCTATGACGGTTCTGGCTATTGTGGCTGCTATCCTTGTCGCCCTCCAATCTGGAACCCATTTGCCCCGACGACGACGTCGCTCCCAGATTCAGGTAAACCAACCTGGTGTCCAGATTAAGGTTCGCAATATTGCTGTTGCTACTACTGCTGTTATGGTCTTCGTTCATTGGGGGATAAATGGCCGTTGAAGAAGGAGGATTCACGTTGCCTTCCTCGCGCGACAGTACGAGAGCTGCGGATTGAACCAGCTCCAAGCACAGCCTCAATTTGTTTGGCTCAATATGGGCAAGCCCAGGGACGGCTCCTTTGAACAGAAAATCAGAAGTTAGGGTTCTCAGGATGTCAAGAGGAGTCACCCCTTCTACGGTCCGGACGTTCGGGTCGGCGTGGTGGTCAAGGAGGACCGCCACCATGTCCGGTGACACCATCTCGGCCGCAAGGTGAAGTGGGGTCTTGCCGGCGGGTCCTGCGGGGTAGTTGACGTCGGCTGCACCCAGCTCCAACAAGGCCTTGACGACTTCCCGGCTGCAATTCTCTACGGCGTAGTGCAAGGCCAGTGCTTCATCTAGATTTAAGCCTTCTCCCATGACCATGAGCTTCACGAGTTCGACGTCGGAGGAGTCAAGCGCCCTTCTCATTCTGCGGATTTTCTGGTCCTCAAGATCCGCGGTGGCGCTGATATGGTCGTGATGGTGGTGAGGGTGGTGGTGGAGGACTAGGGAGCGGCGGACGAGGGAGGTTTTGACACGGAGCTCTTCGATTTTAGCAACAACATCGAGGGGAAGGTGTTTGGCGAGCACATCAGGAGGGAGACCGGACTTGGCAACGAGATGTGAACAAGTGGTCCAGAGTTGGTGCATGTCTTGCTTTCTTGAAGCTAGGAGCACTTTCATCACGTCTTCAATGGAGGCCTTCTCTACCATGCTGGCTAATTGTTTCTGCGAACAAAAAAAAAAAAAAGAGGAGTGATTAATTAGGGGAATTTCAAAGTTCGGAGAAATAAGTTGTACACGTAGTGTAAGACAAGTCTACGAATTGATTGAAGAGAAACAAAGTGGATAGGTTGTCTGCTAAATTTACGTTTTCGGACGAAGTTTTTCATATCGCGGGGTTGTTCACTTTTCCATTCCGAACCCCAAATGAGGTAAGTGAACATGTTTGAGAAAGATAGGGCGCGCAAACAGTGGAAGCCAAGACTCGATGATTCACCTGAATTTAGTAACTCTGGGAGATGTATTCCAATGCTGGAAAAACCATACATGGTACGTAAAATCAAGGAAGTGTCACATCTACCCAGAAGTAACCCAAAAAACAAAAAATCGATGCTCGGAAGAGAAGAGCAAAAATCTGTGTGTGTGATGTGAAGAGACAAAAGGACAGAATTGTTGACATGGAATGGAAGGGACTAAGGAGGAGCAAAATGAGAGATGGAGATAGATGCATTCACCCATTATTCACTCAATTCCTGAGAAGCAAGTGGAAACAAAAATAGGAGGAATAAGAGTCAAATCGTAAATTAATCAATCACTGTTATACTGCATATGGGATGATTGGAAAACAAATCTCGCCCGATTCACCATAAGATAATAGCAATTACTAAGAAATACTAAAGAGTAAAATAGAGTATAGGAACTCAAGAATAACCCCTTCCGCTTCACGAAAGCCAGACCCCATCAGTAATCAGAAATTGCCCGAATTTCCAAGACCCACAAGACACACCAGTAAGACTAGAGGGGTCATACTATTCAAAGATGGAGATGACAGAAGCAAGCAGAGGAAAAACAAAAACCTGAGTGAGCAATGCGAGCTGCTCAACGCCAAAAGATCTAGCGGCAGCGAGAGTATCAAGGGCGAGATCAACGGCGGAGGTGCAATGCGTGTGCCAACAACCCCTTTCGCCGCAATTAGGCCTGGGCTCGTGCTTCTGAGGCACAATAGAGACTTGGCCACTGTACAAGAACTGAAGCAGAAGCAGAAACACTTCATAGCCCACCGAGTTCACCGGAATGACCCCGGGCCTCGATGTAGAGTTAGCGGAGTTGACCCGCGAGCCTGAGGCAGGGTCCAGACCAGACGGTGGGTCTGGGCCGCAGAAGAATTTCCTGAAGAAGAGGCTTCGAGCCGCCAGGATGCAGCGGTGGGCGTGAACCAGTCGACCCTCCACGCTGAAAGTGACGTCGCTGAAGGCTTGACCGTTGATGAGCAGGTTAAGATAGTCCATGGATAGAGATCTTAGAGAGTCGTCCAAAGACATGGTTCTACGTCTGAAGCTTTTAGGGTTGCGAGAGGCTTAGTTTGTGGTGAGCCAGAGAAACAGACCGGACAGGAGGGTCAGGAGAAAGGGGTGAGATGAAATAGTGAGAGAAGGAGAAGGAGGAAGAGGATTGGGGTCATTAATTCGGTCGCTTATGTTGATGATGAAGAAGAAGGTGAGACGAGCACTGTAATTGTTGTTATGGGATTCTTTGTGAGGTTGAAAGTGTGGGGGATTGGTGTTTTGTGAGTGCTCTGATAGAGATGTTTCTCTAAAGGAGGAGGCAGACAAGGAGAGCAATTTGAGGTGCCTATTCTGGACGGCTAGGGGTTTTAAAAAAGACATCTTAATTCTCAAAATTCAATTAAAAATAATTACTATTTCCATTTATTTTTAAAGTCGTATGTGATTGGATTATGAATTGAAAGATCGTTTCTGATTGGCCCAATGCTGCTCATCTCTAATCGAGATCGTAATTTTTTTTTTTTTTGGGTCAAGGAATCGAGATCGTGATAAATAGACGCAAAGTTGCAGTAATGAGCACTGGACGTTCCGTTCGTCTCCTTATCGAAAGCTCAAGTGTTGACCCCCTGCATCCTTCCGCCCCGTAACTGAGAATTTTTTTTTTATCCTTCAGTATTGAATAAATAGTCAGCTCAAAAAAAATAAATAAACAAATACTGCCTCCCGTACTTTTTATGATATAATTTTATTAGAATTCTCATGATCCTATTTATAAAAAAAAATTAACAATTCCTGGCCTGAAATATTTACTTAAGTTTAATTTTTTTTTCTCATTAAAAAAATACTACCTTCATATCAAATTATAAAATAATTTTGAACAAAATTATACATACTAATAAAATTCATTAAGTACATTATATAACCTTATTTTTTAAAAATAAAAATTTTCCATTCATTAATTTAATACTTCATTTGTTTAAAAATATTAAAGAGAGAGAATATATGAGAAGAATAATATTAAAAAATATCATTAGTAAAACTTTATTTTTATTAAAGAATTTTATATTTTGTGACTTCAAATGTGTTTTATAATTTAGGATAGAAGAAATATATATTAATTAATAAGATTAATTTTTAAAAGCTGTCGGTCATTTATTAAATGAGGGTATCTTTTGCAAGAAATTTACATTTGTAGCATATTTATTGAGTACAACTATTTTATGATTTAATGGCTAATAATAATTTTTCCTATTGAATAGGTCCGAGGGTAAATCAATCTATGAACAACGCACAATATATCTTTCTATAAATTTTGTTTATATTTTGGATGAATGTTAGTATATACTATTGCATATTAATGTTTATATGTTATGTTGAATTGATGTTAATAAAAATATTGATACTGATAGGTAGAAAGAAAATACTGATATTGAATTTTGGAGAAGGGAGGAGTGGGCAAACCCATCGTTTTTTTATAATTGCATGATGGCCCAAATGAGATAGAATTTTTTTTTTTCTGTATGGATAATGAAATTTTTAGAGGACTAGTTTAATTTATAATAAAATATTATTTCATATGTTAAATCATTAATTCAGTATATATGCTTTTATTCTGGCCCAAAAAAATGATACTTCTATAAACGTATATATGTTGCCGTAAATGTAAAATTTTTTTTTTAAATACTCTATCCTAATTAAATTACGGCTATATTCTCATCACAGCTGACATATATAATACTTTTCATTTATTAATTATTCATATATTCCTAATTTACTTCATCAAAATCTCTTTCAGACATAAATTATCTGTATCTCTCCATAAACTTCATTTTCCTTTATTCTTATCACTGTCAAATGCACTCAGCCGATCTAAACGCTACAGTTGTTCACTTTCTTAACATGATGAGATGTTCAATTCAATACTGGCTAGCGTAACGAGTCTTTGGTTTTTTTTTTTTTTTGGGTTAATATAACTATATTTCAATTTAACCTTCAGATGGATTATGAATATATATTTTTAATGATTGCATTTGATGACAAATTGTCTGGGTTTTTAACCTTGACTAAAAAAAGGTGCTGCTGTACATTGACGATTGTCGTTCTACGTGCTCACAAACAATAGGTTTACCATCACTGCCAAGCACCATGCCACTCAAATTTGCTTCTAAGAGCCCCGCTTCATTTGGCGCGGGGGGGGGGGGGGGGGGGGAGTAGCGAACATTGACCAAAAGAAAAGTTATTAAGTAAATATTGTTTTATATTCTGTCGGTTTTAAATTATAAGATATTTTTAAATAAAATTTTATATATTAATAAATCTCATTAAATATGTCTAACAATTTTATCTTTTTTTAAAAAAATATAAGCTTTCAAAAATACCTATAATTTAATTTATTAAAAAAAGTGATATAAATTAATTATAGAAAAAATGTAATATTAGAAATGATACATTTAAAGAGTCTTAATCTACTCAAAGTGTCTTATACTTCTTCAAAAATGTCATATAATTTACAATGGAGGAAGTACATTCTAAGCAGTTCTGAAAGAATTTAAAGTTATGACAAATCACAATAATATTTCTAATGAGGCCCATGCAATCCTAATACCTGAAATTCGAATTTTATTACTATTATATATATTATAATTAATTATTAGCTGCCAACATTTTATTTGTAAATAAGTAAGGTCATTCCTAATTTTTCAATGACAACTTGGTAACGATTGATGAGACTCCGTGCCTTCTATAATTATTGTCAATAAAATGATTCCGGTGTGAATGAGTTATCGTTCTGTATATATTACTAAAAGCGATTAATTTTTTTAAGAGTTAAAAAAATGGATTAGGTTTGAAAGTCTTCACACTGTACAATTTTAGGCCATGAAATTTGTTCAATTTGAGTTTTTATGCGTTGTATTTGTTCGTAGATAACACAGGTATGTGTGGTATGAGCACATGCCTGTTGCGGCTTATCATTATCTCAAAATAAACAAATGTCACCAATGATTAGCTTTTCTGATCGATAACCAAAGAAGGAAATCAGAACGATTTTACAATGGAAAAGCCTGGATTTGCAGCTGCTTTTATATCTATTATTATTTATTATCTTTATAGTATGATTGTGGTTCAACTTACGGTGAAACGTGTCTCCTCAATGTTTTCTATCTTTAGGAGCTGGCTAGAAATATGATTTTAAAAATGTTTTTAAACTAAAACAGTATGGATAATGGGGTCTCAAACTCTCAATCATCAAATCAATCAAAATTTAGTTATATAATAATGTGATTATCCTAATTAGGCATAATTACATTGCCTCATGTGTATCCCGAACTTGTGTGATGAATTTAAGCTGAGTCCTTTAATTTAATAGCGCATGTAGTAAAACATTTTTAATTAAATCACAACTATCAACGAGTTAACTAATTATCTTTAAATTTATATACACACTCCGTGTTTATTTTCATTTAATAGGATGTCTTAATTAAAAAATTATTAATTACACCTCTAATTAAGGATATTTTTAAAGAAAAAACTTATTAATTGCATATTGAAAATCTCAAAATGTCTCATATTTTTAGGAGAATCTCAATCAAGGCTCCCATAGCACAAAATTTTATAGCTAGTATCAAATACAATCTAAAAACTCTTTACAAGGTCAGGAGCCTTGAGTAACAATATTTGCCCTTGGACATCTTGCTATCAATTGCAAAATATTGTGTTGTACATTTATCAACATTCTGTTATTTTCTCATCATGCATAACTTATACATTTTAAGTTAAACTATTTTTACTATGCCAACCATACATTACAAAACATTGTACTTAAATTTTATAGATATTGTGTTATATATTTATGGACATTTATTATTCTTTCATCCTGCGCAACTTGTACATTTTAAATTAAACCACTTTCACTTGATCAATTGTACATTATAGAATATTGTGCTGAGAGTTTTATGCACATGGTGTTGTATATTCATGAAAAAATGGAGGGACAATGCATTTTTTTCTTGTTAAAATATACTTTCACTTAAGGCCCTTGGGCCTGGAAAGAGTTTTCATATTATATTGGGTTCTAAATATAAATTTTTATGCTCCATGAGTCTTAAGTGAGATTCTCTCTATATTTTTTAATATCTTACTTAAAAAAATATTTTTTTAATAGAAGGACTATTTACTATGGAGCATAGAGTTTGTTTAGTTATCAAATATAAAATCATTAAAAGGCGCGTGCACTTATGGAGGCAACGAATGCATAAGTTTGGGATTTTTCTACTATTTTCTCAGGTGCAATCAACAAACAAGATTTAGGTCTAGTAAAGTCCAAATATACTTGGGAAAATGACAACTAGGAACCCATGATAACATTCATGATAATTATAGACCTTAAATTATTAAAACCTCAATATTAAACCATGATCCTTACTTGCAATTAAAAAATATGAATAGTCAGTTGATAAGTTTATCGAGTACACTTAAGATTATTTATAACGTTAATTGAGAAGTTATGAGAGTTAGTTATGAATCTAAATTTTTTATTATCAATATACAGATAAACCATTTAGAAAATTACGTAAATATAATTGAAATTATTTGTATTGTTAGTTGAACATTTATGAGAATTAGTTGTGAATTATAAATCAATTATTTATAATTTTTTTTGCTTTCAATAGATAAATAAATTATTTAAAAAATCTACTAAACAATAAATAGACTTTAAATTGTTTGTAATATTAATTGATAATTTATGAGAGTTAGTTATAAATCACAAACTAATCACTTGTAATTTCTTGGTATTGTTTGAAAAATCAAGAAAAGATAGCTAAAAATTTTTTTAATATTAGTTGAGAATTTATTAAAGCTCGTCGTAAATCTTAAGCCAATCAGCAAGAGGTAATCTATTGCTAATAAAAATTATAATTTATTATTGAAATTTCAATGATTCAAAACTTATAATTGTCATTAATATTTTTATGAAGTTCCTAATTATCGTTTTCCCAATATATACTCTGTAAGAAACAGAATCACCTGTCCAGGTCCTTTAAGCGTGATTTGTCAGGGACATGGGAATTAGCTTTTTAATAAAAGAAGAATGTTTTCAATCTTTCCAAGCGAAAAATAACTAGAACCTTAAAAATCTGAACCCATTCCTCAGCGGAAATTAAAACCTTACGTGACTTTTTGGGGTGGGGGCGGGGAACTCTTGACAAAAACAACTTGATTGGGGAGTTTTTTTTTTTTTTTGTGACATGATATTACTTATTACTGCTTCGTCGTAAGAATAGGAAAGTAATTACCTCCTCCATTATAGTGATTATTTTTTTTACAGTGTACAGGTATTTTTTACGAGAAGTTGAAATAAATTTTGTTCAAAACACGATCAATCATTAAATATGATTACCTCTCATGACAAAAATTCAAATCTTAATTTTGTACGTAGTGAGGGATTCCGTTAAATTAAGTCTTATCCATTTCATTGTTTAAAAGCCACTATTTGGAGCACAACATTATCAAGATACCCCAAAAAGAAAAAAGTCTTCGAAGGGTGTGAATAGTGAAAACAGAGGTAAGAAAAAATGAGGGAGAATGGAAAAGATTCGAGAGCTCTACGTATAAAGATCCATGAGAGTGTTTTAATTTAGTTACAGATCTCCATATATAAATCACTTTTAATGTATTTAATAAGAAGTTAGAAATTTTAAAAAATCTTAAAACTCATTAAATCTATTTTAAAAAATAATAAGTTTATAATTTAATATGTTTTTACCAATTTTTAATGAAAGATAAAAGGATAAATTTATAATAAAAAATTAATGACAAAGTTTATAAATAAAATTAAAAAAATTATTCTCTTAACCTCGTAAGTAAAACAGGAGCAGCACGTAGGAGTTGAGGAGCAGCATAAAAATTGATGAGAGAGAGAAGGGGTAGGTGGAATGGTGCGATCAGGCAGGTCGGGGAAGAGCGGAATGGAACAAGCAGTGGTTCAAAATTTATTTATAGGCCGGGACATGTGCCCTACATGCATCCATCAAACTGTTACTCCTCCTGTCTATATATAAAACATTTTTTAAAAGTTTACTTTATATAAAACATAATAATAATATTTTAAATAATTAAATAATTTTTTTTATCTTAAAAAATAAAATAACTTATTAATTGTATATTTTTTTTCACTACAATTATGATATTAACAAAAAAATAAAATTAAAAAAATATTATATTTTTATATGAATTTAATTAAATAATAAATATTTATTAATATATGAGATTTAATTAAAGATATTTTATATATAATAACAGAAGAAGTAATTAATTATTTTAATCAATACTCCTCTTTCTTTTCCCCATACAATCTCTGACTCATACACCGACTCGAAGTGTTACGATCTTGATAATTTAAATTTGATCAGTGATTTGTTAGTTTATTGTGCAGAGAAAAGAGAAGTGAATTGAAGGAAAGGGAGGGGGCGGGGGGAAGGATGATTGACAGCACATGGCACACTGAGTGTCTTATGATATCAGAGAGTGCAGATTTGACGTTTGACTAGTCACGTCAGTCCATCACTATCCATGTGTCTGCAAATTGAAATGAATAACTACACGATGGCATTCTTCATTGTTGCAGCTTTTTGCCTGCGAACCCCAATTATTTGGTCTTACCTCCTTGAGCAAGCCCCCCATGTGCCCTTTTGTTGGCCTCTTCTTCCCCGCCTTCATGCACACACATCTCATCTCTCCCACCCTCCCTGTCCTTTCGATAGCTTGGCTCTGCCCTGCTTTGATTAGAGACGTCAAGCTATGTGTGAATAATCATATGAAATTTAAATGGGATCTTTCTCCCATCAATTGTATGGAATCCTCTTGCTAAAATTAGACGAGGTTGATAATGAATCAGAAAGTAAAGGACTCTGGATCGGAGTGATGCTGTTGATTGAATTAATGATATCCGTATACGCGTCAACGCCGTCAAGTGTGTCGCACTCGCACCCACGACACGCACAACGATCCCCGTTTGCTAAAGGCGGTCGAGCTCAGCTTTTAGGAGAACTGGCTTGGCGTTGGCGTGGCCCTATTCAGGCATACAATATTAATTGAATTAGGATGTATCCGCACATTTTATAACTATATGATATATATCTGATATCTTTTATTTATTCAAATTCGAGATTTATATACCATCTACATGTCAGTGTTGAATGCACGAGCATCAGCCCCTCTAATATTTCCAAAGCATTAGGTGCTTTTTAGATAAGTTCAGGGGGGCAAAATATCTTGACCGGAGGCATCTTGTAAAGGAGAGATGCATGGCTCCCCTTCAACCTTTTTGTGCACTGACGAGTCCTTTCAGACTACTTTACCAATTTTCTCCGCCTCAGACGCTGTTCCACTAATTGATTTAACGCACCAGCAACGTCCTCAAGCTCCATTCCAATCCAATTTCAAGCTACAAGGAGTTTGGGAATCGAATGGAGAGATTCTCTTATTTAGAATCAGCATCAAATAAAATTATTTGGGTCTTCTACATTGATGTATTTCTTATTATTAAATGGATATAGAAAATTTAATATTAGATAAAGTTGAATTTAATAACTTTATAATGTAAAATAAAAAAATTCACAAAGTTAAACCTTAAAGTTGAGTTAAAATATAAGAAAAATTACATTTAGATCCCAAAAAAAATAATTTATTATCAAGAGTTCTCATAAAAATTATAAAATACTTTTAAATTTTAAATCTTATGTATTTAGATTAAAGGCATTGACAATTGATCAACAGTTAGAAATTGTAAATGACTGCTAATCAATTGTCAATGCCATTAATTAAATTTTAAATGTGCAAGACTCAAGATTTGAAAATATCTTTTAAATTTTATGATACCTCTTAATAATAAATTCCTTTACGTATGACTTAGATTTAATTCTCCCAAAATATAATGTCATTTCATTACTCTTTGGTTCTTCTTCCTCTTCTTCTTTTTTAACTCTCCAATCCTAACACCTATAAAACCAAATTGAGCTGCAGCCGAGTGCCCAGTGTCGAAATGAAATCTAAAACTAACAATCGTATGTTGAGGACGCGAGTGATGTGAAATGCTCGGGGGTGTTCTAGTTCATTCTGCTCCGAGTTAACATGCGAAGTGATTCGGTAATAAAGGGAGTGGGTTGTCTCACCGCAAGTGCATTTGGAATTTTGGATGGCTGTCTACCATGACACCATTGTAGTTGACATTTGACTCTCATCACTCCTCACAGGTGGTGTCCACTACAGACCTCTCTCTCTCTCTCTCTCTCTCTCTCTCTCTCTCTAGATTGATTTGGTATTTCGTGAGATGGTGATATCAGATATGATCGTGTTATTGGGAAACGATGAGAGTTCCATATATTCAGCGCAAGTGGATGAAAATCAGATTCAAGTTGTGTGGAAGGTATAGAGTCAAGAATCCCATCACCATCAAGTTTCCCTCTTATATGGTAATACATGTATTCTACATGTGCTGGTGGAATATTATTGGGGTCAATTCAAACCTTTCTTTTTGCTCCTTCCATATATAATTGCATTACTAAAGTCTCTCACCCATGGAACATTCCACCACTATATCCACATGACACCCATCTTCCTTCTTCTTCGTACTTGTATGATATATATATCCTCAAAGACATCACACTGATTTTATGTTGGAAAGGACAGTCTCTCTTGTTTTTTTCCCGCCCTTCAATTTGACTTTTGTTGAGGTGATGGTCGTCCCTAGACACAGACCTAAAATATAAAGGCAACTCACGCTGGGGAATTCAATCGTGGTTGCCCCTTAATTTGCCACGTAGGTATGTTTATATATATGTATGTGGGTCGTGTCATGCATTCTCACTCGGTCTTCGTTAAAATTATTATCCCTTTTGACCCGTTAAATCTCTCTCATTATTTGCTACCTCAATCCGGGTGACCATAGAATCGTATCGATTATATATTGAAAATAAAAAAATGCATTAATTAGTGTTAGACTTTGTATCGAGTATAAGGGATTCATTAATATAATCTGCTTTGTCAACGTTAAAAGTATACTCACGAAGTCGGAGTCTTGTCGTTAGATTTTTTTTTTTCTTTTTTTACGGTAAAGTATGTGTACGATACGAAGCTTTAAGAATTCTTGCAACAGGAGAACAAGTCTCTGAATTGATTCGATGGAGTGACTGAAATGGCCGAACATATACGTACCGAATTGATATGTGCATGAGAATTGAAGAAACGGCCAAAACGATTCATACAATAAATTTTGTGCAGCACAATATTCATGAAAAAAAGGCAGAATGATTATATTGACAACGAGCCCTGCTACAATAGGTTCGTTGCTTTGAAAATTGTTTGTTCGTTGAGCCCATATAATCCTGTCGATCTGTGCTATCTTTTCTGAGAGGCGAATTAGAATCATGCGTCTTGATGATTAAATTATAGAATAAGTATCATTTTGCTGGAGATAAATATATTTAAAGCATGATTAGATATTAAATATAAGCACCCTCTTTTCAATAAAAATTCAAACATTAATTTATTATGTTGTTAAAAATTAATCTTTTTTTTTTTGCTAAACTCTAACTTTTGTTGATAAAAAAAATACTTTCAATTTATTTAATAGTGATTTGTTATTGATGCTCAACCATATGTGACAAAGAAGAAAAAAAGTTGATTTTAGGCTCATTAAACAAATTTTATTCTTGTTTTGGCTACAAAAATTTTGAAAAGAGCATTGGGAAGGAAACGAGAGTTGGATCTGAAGCAACGTGTTGTGAGAAGGTAAAGTTGTCATTTAATGCTTTGTGAGGTTTCTCTTTCTTGTCCTCACCCACTCTGCTCGTGATATTTCCTGGCTTCCTCAATCTCTCATCTTGCGGTGAAATATCCGCACAAGGCTCCAGGAAAGAAAAACAAAAAGAAATATGTGAATATATAAATTGAATCATTAAATCATCAATTATTATTAAATTAAATTGAATAAAAAATAATCATAAATAATAATTTTAAGTCAGTGGCAATGTAATTTACTTTTTACAAATCAGTGCAACATATTTATAAAATTTAAAAAATTTTAATCTATCATTTCCTTTTTTAGATTTTTTTAATTATAACTTTAAAGAAATAAAATTGTAATTTAAAGATATGTGATACTAAAACAGAATTGTAAGATCAGTGTGGTCACTTACACCATGCTAATTGGGAGTCATGTAAGGATGGTAATCTTGAAAAAACAACGTCGTATTTTGAGCTAATGCTGGTGAACCGGTGTCTTCCTAGGAGTGTCACATTTCATTATTTGATAAATGGTTTAAAAAATAATACACTCAATACAAGTTTTAATGAAGAAAATGAATCTAATGAATAATGATAATGGTAAGTCCTTGATTCTGCATTTCTTTGCAAGGATGATTTCAGATGGATGGAATCGAACTGCTGCTGCTCATAATTCTATAATCATTTGTCTTTGTAAACATGGAATGGTTGATACTGCTTATCATTTTATTTTACCTTTTAAATAATTAATATTTTTTTTATTTATCACTATATTTATATTTATAATGTACCTTTTTAAAAAATTAATTGTAAGTTTAATATTTTTTCCTAAAAATATCAAATTAGTCACAAAAATACATACAAGAAAACTCACACCTGTTTTTATTATCATATATCTCAACTAGCTTTTGAATCAAATTATCAAACAAACTTTAATTTTTTTCAATTGATTTTTTTAAAAAAATATTCAAATATAAATTATGTCAAAGTTATAATTTTTTTTTTAAGTATCCAAATATAGATCATATCAAATTCCAAATCAAAAATTCCACAATGAGGGGGTGGGGGTGGGGGTCAAAAAAAATATCAAAATATAAATCATGTCAAATTTCAAAAAAAAAAAATGACACAATGAGAGGGAAAAAAGTCAGTCCTCCGAAGAATCCCAGGGCCCATCAAAAACTTCAAAATTCCCTGCAAGTAAGAATAACGTGTTGGCTAATCCCTAATCTTGGACTTCTAGTTGATTGACTTGGGTTAATTGGAGACACCTCATTGAAACTTCCAAATATCCTATGAATCATGCATACAGTACATTTTTTTTTTTTCCCTTCAGATAACAGTTTTTTTTTTGTGCAACAATCCTAAAAATGTTGCTTAATGTGGACACAAGCAACAGTTTTCATATGTTATTATCAGTCCTTAACATCCTTGCTTTAATTAATAAATATCAGGTAACAAATGAAACATGTTTTCTAAAGTAAAATAGCTAACAGTTTTAAAGCGCTGTAGTAATTTTTTTGAATAAACAGTGCAAAAAATGTTGCCTATAAATGTGATTTTATTGCAACATTTTCAAATTATTTTCTATTCTAATGGACAGCAAAAATATAAAATGTTGCTCATAAGTCTTCTTTCTTGTAACATTTAAAAATTGTTGCTTGCTGTTCTTCTACATATAAAAAAATATTTTTATTTTTTTATAATTTTCTATATAGTTTTATCTATTTTTCCTCAATTTTAATTCATTGTTTAAGTAGATTCAACTGTTTAATTTAACAATTATCTATATATAATATTTTGCTTTATAATATCTAAAGGTCACGTTACAAGAGTAGTTAAAGTCACTTGTTCCATTCAAGAGGTCCAAGGTAATTCCAATTTTAAGTAGGGAAAGAAATATTAAATTTTGAATATTTAATGATTTCACAATAATTTTTAAATGTTGTCTATTTTGAGTTATGAATGACATTTCAAGACGCTGTTGATAGTTTAATATTAATTGTAGCCTATTCTTATAGTATATGCAACAATTTTAATGAAGTGTAGCCCTAGGTGAATAAATTGTTGCCATAAACTTTTTGTTACACTGCTCTTGGTAAATGTTTAAAAATGTTGCTTAAAAATATAGGTAACAATTTTCATAGTTCTTGGTACACTTTTTAAATGTTCTTAGAAGGAAAAGATGTCGTTATCTTAGCTTTCAAATATATATACGGATAATTATCAGCAAACTGTTTAAAAATGTTTTAGAAGGAAAAATTGTTATCTTAGTTTTCAACGGTATATACTATGTATGGATAATTGTCAGCAATGTGTTAAGATAATAATTATATTAATTAATATTCTACTCTTCAAACTATATATAGAAATATATATTTCAGTGTATTGAAACATGTTTCCCGGATTTGATTGCTTCAAGGACTCCACCTCTTTTCAAATATAAGAGAAATTATTATGTATCATTTTGTTTTTATTTATAAACAAAGCTACAAATTTCAAGAATCATTTATCACAATTTTTCTGAATTATCTCTTACAAATTCAATATTTATTTTCACTAGACAAATTTATTTCATTAATTACAGAGATAATTTCTTCCAAATTTTTTAATTTTAAATATAATAATAATAATTATTATTATATTTAATCAATTTTGTTAAACAGTTTGAATTGATTATTTCTCCTGTATTGAAAATGGAGGGATTACTCATCTAATCCCATTTATAATTTATAAGTTACTTTCAATGGAAATCAAGATTAACATTCTTCTATCTATAAATTAAATAATCCCACTTTGTCTGTGTTGCAAATAATTTATAAGTTACTTTCAATGTTTTTCCCTGAAATCAAGAAAAAATTTAACATTCATTAATTCTATCTATAAATTAAATAACTTCCCTACTTTGTCTGTGTTGCAAATACATACTTGAAAAGGCTTTATACTCTCGTATGCCAGCATTAAATAGGAGTGAAAGAAAATGTTATAATAAATAATTACTTCCCGTGCCACATAATTATATAAAATATTTACTTGTTTTTTAATGAAACATAATGCAGTAATGCTCAGCGTGAAATCGTGAATTGGGGGGTGGAGTGACTTGTGACCTACTAGGTGCAAAGCAAAAAGCCTATGGAGAGTCATATATAGGAACTTTTATTGGCAATGAAACCCCGGTTGATTTGTGGGTCCCAATCCAATAATCGTGTCTGCTGTGCATATGGTTGACCATATTTAATTAGGCGACAGTCAGCACGATACATAATGCGGCGTCTGAATATATTGAAATTAGAAAGCGCCACTCAATTTAACATCAAGCATCTCGTGCTTCGTCTGCTGATATGGTGGCTGATTTCTGCAGAAATGATATTGCCTCTTGGCTGATTTTTGCTTACAAAGACCTCAGCTCGACACATGGAAGATAGGCATTACTATAACATGTTGGAAGCTCTGGGAAGTGAGGAACCGACGACTTGTCAACGATGAATCATTCACCGTAGATGAAGGCCAAGCTATAGCTACAGGGAACTGTGATTACCTCATGTATCTGTATCCTTATAGTATCCGATACTAATACTTATTTTATACATATTTATAGAGTATTAGGATACTATTTTTTAATTTTAATTTTTTTTTTTTGATATTTTTAAATTGTAAGTTGGTGCTTTAAAAGTAATATTTAAAGAATATTTTTAAAAAATTAAATTTTGTTAAATGTTATGATATTAATATTTTTTATTTCTAATTTTTTTTATTTGCTTTTAAAATCAAATATTAAATTTTCCTTAAAAATATAAGTTTTAAATATAATAAAAAGATAAATATTATACCTTTTTTATTTATAAAAACATAGGAATATATTCTTTTAACATTTAAACCCTAACAGGTGGGAGACTATTAGTAGAAATTAAGTGATAAACAATTAGGTATAGATAGAATAAAAGTATAAGTAATGAATATATTTTGTTTGATATTATTTTACAAGACTATATACGTATGCTATTATTAATTTTTTAAATTAAAATTGTATTTTTATTATTTTTTATGAATACGCACACATATCATATCCTATATTTTTAAAAGTAAAAGTATCAAAATATTGAATACATATTTGTATGTGATACACGCATCATGGTTTGGGATTCTTCGGTCACTTTAGAAGCCGCGGTCACATACATGAGCGCCGCCAGCATGTATATATTTTTGGGGGTTGTATATAGGAAAAATTACATATAAGAACCTTCGAACATGGTAAACAACTAATTATATTATGAAATTATTTTGAAATTAAATTCTAAAACCATGGTCCTTTCTTGTAATTTTTAAAAATAATACTTTGACTGAAACACCCATATCTGAAATTCTAACTTAGAATTTGCTAGTATTGAAATCACTTTCATTTAATTTGGTTGGAAATTTAATTAAAGTATGTTATAAAATTATTTTATTTAAGTTGAAAATGTTTTTAATTAAATAGTTAAGTAATTAGCAAGAATAGAATGAAATGAGTTGAGGCGATCTTTTTGCATGAGATCACTAGGCAGGCAGCTCTTGCATAAAATCAAAGCAGATCGAGCCACAGAAAAGAAGGAATTCGGAGATGGAGAGATGTGTGTGTGTGTGTGTGTGTGAGAAGTCAATTCTCTAAAACTGAGAACTACTTGTATGAATTTTTGTGATTTTTTTTATATTTCTCCTAATTTATTGTGGTCTGCTTAACATAAAACCTTCTATTTATTTTTAAACGTAAACTTTAATGAATTTATGGTTTTTCAACTTTAAATAATTCATTCCACACACACACAAAAGGAGGAACCTGGACAAACTATATATCTGTTAAGACAATAGCCTGGCTTATCAATTATTGATATTTACTTATTAACAATTTTTTTACAAAATTAAATTATTTCCAGAATCATTTAGTGATATTCTGCTTATGTAAAACCTACTTCGATTGTGTGAGTCGGCAAAGCCACCAATTTAGGCAATCCACGGGCGCCATCATTGGTCGGCCCCTAGACTTTCACCAGCAACGTGGAATTCATTATTCCGCAATCTCAACCAGGTGCCACATCTTCGTTGCGCTCCCTCCATGCACATCATGACCCCAACCTTTTACGGGTCCCACGTTAATTGCTACAAAGTTTATGTGCGCTCCTCAATTCATCTGAAATGTCACGTTGTCACAGATTGCTAGGCTCCGAGGTGTGAATAAATTTGATTTAGACATTTGATAAGAAATCCGGTATTGGCCACTAGCGAGAATTAATTAAGATGGACAAATGTATGAATGGAATAACCCATAAATTTATTAGTTTGAAATTTTATGTTAAAGTGCGTTGTCAAACTCACAAGTATTCTTCTAATTTTTGTTATAAATTATTTTTATCAAACGTTTCAATATTAATGTATAAAAAAATATTAAAAAAATATGTATAGAATTTCAAATATACTTTTATATAATAAATTCTAAAAATAATGTCATGTTTTGTTTTTTTTATGAAAGATAATTTTATTTTTTTAAATATTATTTAAAAAGTAGCGTCATAACTTATAAATAAGATTAAATATATTTTTAAAATATAATTTATAAATAAAATTGAAAGGAGTATAATCCTAACTTTAATTTTCCATTCTTTTTGGGGCTCAGCTGTCGGCTCACTTCTCTCAACAAGTAACACCGGTGTCTTTTAGTTAAGTTGCATTGTTACGTAGCCGTCTTCTTGTTGGTGGACCTAATTAACTAAATGATGCTCTTCTTAGAAAACCCCCAGACCCACTAGAAACATCCAGGCGATGAGAAATACCATGCGTATGGTATGTCTTCCTAAAGTATCTAGGATTTTATTTTTATTATCTTCAATAATTAATTACTATATTGACATGAGATATCAACAATATCTTATTGTCATCTCTTGATTTCAAACCTATTTAAATTTGAATTTAAATTTAAATCATTATTTTATTATTATTTTAAGATGTCATTCCAACGCTGCACATTAGTTTTGGGGCGAGGCAAATTCTACTTGAACAAATTGGCAGCGGTTTGAAAAGGGTGCCGATGCGCTACCTATGGCCCCATTAATTAATGGCGTACAGCGTACTTCCCGATCAATCTCGAGGTTTCTCTCCTGTATCAATGATGGCTCCTTCCACCACTAACACGACTACAGTGAATTTCAGTTACATGAGTATATTAATTTATTATCGATGTTTGATTTCACTGCTAAGCGACGACCTTTGCATCATTTGAGCCAAACGCCACTCCAACATCCCTTGTACTATCCCACTTTCCCCACGATGTGGTTTGCTTCCTCTTGTCAATGTTCCTGTGACCTTGCCAAAGTCATCAATGATGCATGCGGATGCAGGGTTTCTTTTTCTTCCGCATTCTCTTTTGACCAGTTTCTTCGCTGCTACCTCGCCAAAACGTTATTTTTTTCACGAGGCCCTTGTGAATATAGTAATCATTTGTTAAATAATGTTTTACGGTGCTTCATCTTGACTTTCAGCAACCATGTGACTCATCAAAGCTGACAATGATGTGTGCTCTCTTTTTCAAAGCCCAAATACTGGAACGAGTCGTTCACTCTCACTCCCCGATCATTCTCTCCAATTCCTTTTACAAGTCGTCCATTCTTCACCTCGTATATTGGTTACAGAATTTGATAAAATATTTATAACTGATCTCGAAATATACTCTGATCTCTTTACGATAGTAGTTTTTTTTAATTTTCTCTTTCCAATGATTAAATGATGATTTTAAAAAATTATAAAAAAAAATTTATATCCAAATAATCATAAAACTAGTTAAAAAAAAAAAAGTTCAAGGCGTCATTTAAACATTGCTGAGTCACTGTCAATTTACAGTCACTGGAGTGACAGAAAAGTATGGCTCCCACACCGCCTTAGCACACAATCACCAGTTACTAGAGTTTGTTTGGATGAACGTACAGTAGGAAGGGTAATTTTATTTTTTATCTCAAATTTATTGACGGGAGTAACCCAAAAGCTGCGTACGGGGGGATTAAATGGGATTGAATACAGTTAAACGCGCTAGTTCTCATGACAAATTAAGATTTTCACTTAAAAAATGCACACCGTTAATATTAAAATCAGATCCGAACATGATTAGATTTAATAAAAGAATAATAAAAAAATTAAAAGAAAGAGTGCGAGAAGGAGGCAATGTCACCATGATGTGACAAGAGAAGAAGGGGTTAATGCATATAATATCTGATGCAGACGGATCGAGGGGAGAAGGGAAATTGAGAGAGAGAAGGAGGGGAAGGGGGCACTCTGCTGCGTGGCCTGGGTCACTGACCCGGACCCGCGGACCCCAAGAGTGAGTCCGTACCATTTTCATCACAAAACAGCTCACTAGGCCATTGTCTAAAATTTATTTATAATATGTAAATTTAAACAAGTTTTTAGAGACAAGATATTTTATGTTTTTCAAAAAAAAAAAAGGGGAAAATTCCATCCAAATTCATGAAACTTAATTATAGAATTTGCTTCCAAGTTCATAAGCCCTTCCTAGTAATTAATTATTATTTTTTAAGTACAGGAAATAAGCTTCGCCTACAACATATATTATTTCTTTCAAGTTGCTTCGGGCAAAGATTAGGCCTCTTATAATTAATAAATTGTTATCAAGATTCAAACTCCTAACCACCTGTGTCACAGTTTCAATTACTCATGTTAGCTTTAATTAGTTATAATTAATCAATTTAATTTGCACGCGCGGATGCACTGTTGTGGAGTGTGCATGGGCCATCATCCGTAATGCAACTGCCATTCCTTCTCAACCCTTTTTGCCTCTCTCTCTCTCTCTCTCTCTCTCTCACACAGAGTCTATCTTGCCTCCTCAAGCTACCCGCAAAGTGTAACGCTGCTCAGTTTAATTTTGTTTCGTGTTTTCAAGTGTATGACCAGCCTACACAAACAGTTCGGAAACAGGACAAGCTAAGGGGCTCTTCTTTAGTTACTAGATGGCGAAAATTTGATACGGTCTGACGATGAAGAATACAGCAAAGTTTGGAGTTAACGCACCCGTGATTGGCACATTTATTATATGTCGGTGATCATCAACTTCCAACTTCCAAGCCCTTTAATTTCAACTCGCCTCCGTTAGTGACGCATCTGTGTCTTGAAAAACAATCAGAAATTCCACTAGGAAACAAAAACAGTTTCCTTTGGATGCATTTACATCATACTCTCTCCGTCCAAATTTAATTAAATTATACAAACAATAAAAATTAATTATCTAGTTAAAAATATAATAATATTTTAATTTTATTTTTAATTATTATAATTAAAAAATAAATATTTTTTAAAATAAATTAATGAGAATTCTTATATTTTTTTCCTTTTTAATTTAATAAGAGTACAATTGTTTATTTATTAAAAAAATATACAAACAAATTTTTATATTGATGGATAAAAAATTTTAAAAAAACTCTTATATATAAGAATGGAGGGAGTCACAGGTGTTATATAGTTAAATTATATTCCCTCCAAATCATAATATAACACATCTTCTAAAAATCTTATTTGATTCAGAATAAAAGGTGTTCAATAATTTTTATATTTATTTTTTTAATCATACCCCTACTTTATTTATTATTTCTCTTAAAAAAATCATGCATTGAAATTTTAATTATTATCATCAAGACTTTTATATAAGATATTAAATGAGAGTAAAAATAAAAAGATATAAATATTTTTACAAATTTAAAGTTTTAATTAACATTATTCATAAACCGTAAATTAATTAATTATAACTTGTATGTGCTCCCTTTGTCTCATTTCGGACAAAATCTCACATTTTAATAAATCTTGTTACTAAATCCGCTTAACAATTTTATTTTTTAAAAAACAAAAATATAAACTCTTAAAACCACACTTCATTTAATATATTGGAATAAACCTATTTAATGAAATACTCTCTCCTTTAAAAAATATAAAGCATTTTAAATTAAATTTTACCTCAATAAAGTAGTTACTTATCTTTAAACTAACTCTATATTTTCACATTCACCCTTATTTAAGAGGGTATTTTACCTTAAAAAAAGATAAACTAATTTACTTAATAGGGACACTTTAAAAAAAACATTGATTACCCTTTAAAAAATAAAAATGTCTTATATTTTTAAATATTCAATCTCTCAAAAAATGCCTTACATTTTTTAATGAAAGGAGTATTAATTTTCTTATAATGTCTTATATTTTGTGACGCCTAATCTCTCTCAAAAATATCTTATAGTTTGAGGCAGAGGTAGTATTTCAACTCTATCCCTCTATATAGAGTTGCAACTAGCATGGTGTAGCATGTTTTTAATTTTTATACAACAATTTATTATGCTCGTTAATTTTACTGAATGACAAAATTGTTTTTTCTACAAAAGTAAGGTTTTAACTACTAACTACATCAGGTCAAAAAACTATTAACCGCTTCTCTTTAGAAAATATGAAATTGCATCAATTAACTCTAAAACAGACCGATCTGAAATAAAATAAAACAATGGGACTACAAAGGGTTGTTAGACTTGATTTGATCATAATTAAATTTTTAATTGATTATAATTTTCTATACAGCTATGTTGATTGATCATATTTATTGTAATTATTGTATATTGATTTTACATTTATTAAGATATTTTATTTTATTTTATATAAATCCTCATATTATAACTGAATAAACATGACACAATTTACAACATGTTTTATTCTTTTTTTTCCTTTCCCTCGCTTATTCCTTTCAAGCACAATGCATAAAGGCTAATGCCAAAAGTTAGAAACAGGATCAGTTTTCAGACCAACTTTGTTCTCCTGAAAAGCCCAAAGAAGATTGCAAAGGGGAAGCCTCGCCCGCACTCGCTGAAGACTGTCCACTGTTTTGGTAACATCATCATTATTTTCTTAGCTATACGTCTCTCTACATCTTCACATTTAATTTGTTATTGCAAAACATGTCAAAAAAAGATATTCTCTCCTATCCAAAGTATAAACATTTTCTTTTAGTCAATTTTAATTCAAAATATAATTACGTTAGCACTGGTAAAAAAATTCCGCCATCTTACTATTTGTATTATTTATTAACCTAGATTTTTATATTTGTAAATTTATGACATTCTTTTCATTCATCATAAATTGCAACTAAGGATATAAAATAAAAATAATATATATTTTTATGAGAATAAATATTTTATTGGCATGTAGATGATTATTAAAAGGTGCTTATATTTTATATTGAAGGGAGTACTTGATAATGAGGTCCTAAAAATATGTCTACTAAATATTAATCTGTAAAAAAAGCAATTTGATGGATGACCAGCCAGTGTGTGCGTACAAAATTATTTCATATCGATATCCAGTTAATATATTTTGACGTGTTGGGTTTACATATATTCCCCTTAAGAGGTACCCAAGAATCCAATCTCCGTGAATATTACTTCTAGCCGCAATAAGACAATAGTGGGCAAAGTTGAACCATCCATGTCTTGCTTTAGAAAAAGAGCATGAAATGAAGATGAATAAAACTTTAAAAATGGAGAATATGATCAATCAAAATGACATAACGCAATTTGAAAGCAAAATTCTCAGACAAGAGAGAAGAAAATTGCAAGTGAGATTATTTTATTTTATTATTTTCGTGGAGACTAAAGAGGGATTCCCGACATGCAATTGCAAGCAGGCAAGTCGTGCAGCAAAGTAGCTTTGATGAAATAAGTATCCAATGAGCTGTCGACATTTTTCTCCACTTTTTGGCTGAACTAGAGTTAGCACTGGATAAATGGACTACGAGTTAACTCGTGAGCAGATATTTTTATGAATTGAATTGGGTCAACCTACTAAATAAAATGAATTAAAAAATTTAATCAAACTCATTTTTTAATGGGCTAACAAACATGCGGATTGGCCCACAAAAAATTATCAAATTTTTAAATAATTTAAAATTTATATAATATATATATATATATATATATTCATATTTTAAAGTAAATTAGCAATTAAAAAATTTGTAAATAAATAATATATATAGAATTCAACCAAAAAAATTTATTTTGTTAAATTTTTACTATCAATTATCTTTTCGCTTAAGTGTGCTATCTTTGTCACTGAGAAAAAAATTTAAATACAAATTCATATTATTTTTTTCAGTGAATTTATATTTATAATTTCAATCAATAAATCTTATGAGATTAATAAATAATATATATTCAAAATATTTCTATAAAAACTAATAAATCATCTTCACAAACTATAATAAAAATTTTATTTGCAAATTTTAAAAAGAATTTACATTATATTTCAAATATAAAGAACATATTTAAAAGTCATAAATTATATATTTAAAAAATATTCTTATTATTGTAGATTTATAAAATAATATAATGTGATTAAAACATAAAAAATTATTTTTTTAAATATGCTAGCTTGTGGGCCAACCTGTTTTAACCCACTTGTTTTTTAGGTTAGGCTAGTCCAACCCATTTTAAAAAATGAGCTAATTTTTTTAACTCAATCTATCAAATTTTGCAGGTTAAACGGACTAGCCCGCGGGTTCAATTTATTTTCCTGGCTCTATCCATGATACATTTTCTTCTTCCATTTGATACAAATTTCTTCTTGTGTCCCTTGATCGTCATTAATCTGTTAAAGTTGCATGAAGAATGTCAATGATACATAAATTTAAATGCATTCAAAAACTCCTTGATCCTAAATGTATGAGCCGATAACTAATTTATAGATATTAAAAAATTAATTGAATTAGTTATTTGAAAAAAAACCACTATTAGTTTTTTAAAATTTTTTTTCTTCAATCACTTGCATTGGAAACTATCATCATTGAAAGAATTCTCTTTTAATTATCAATAAAAATATTTTAAAAATTATAAATTTAGAAAATAAAATGAATAATCTTAAATTTAAAAAATTTCAAAAATAGATGAAGCATTCTCTTCAAACCACGATATAAATCATTCTCTATAAATTTTGTTTGGTTTAAACTATAACATATTGGGTAGGTGTTATATATATATTTTTTAAACCCTTACTCTAATGAATAATTAATGAAGGTATTTTGAATAAGTTAAGTGTTATACTATCTTTTCATTCCAAATTATAATGTATTTTTGAACAAAATTTCATATATTAATAAATAATACACTCAACAATCTTATATGTTCGGACAAAGTAAAAATATAAACCTCCAAAAACAATCTTAATTTAATATATTGAATAGAGGGATAGAAATGAAATAGATAGAGAAAGAATAATATTAAAATATGACTATGTAATAAAATATTAATTTTTTTAAAATGTTTTATACTTTAAAAGGTTGAATACTTTATAAGTGTCTTATAATTTGAGATGAAATGAGTATTTATTATACTTAAGGCATCATTGGAAAGATGTAAAAATTTTAAAAAATTAACATCTTAACTAATTTTTTTAAAATATAAATTAATTAATAATGATTTATATTGTATGCTTGCGGGGGAAGAATTGTTACATGTGTTCATCGTGCAAGAGCCTCGTAACGGCCATTATTGTACGTGTTGATAGCTCAGCAAAAATAGTTGCTAAAAGCCTAAAACATTAATTTTCATGCGGCTAAATAAATCAATGTTAAATTATGTGCTTATTATTTCAACAGGAAAGAAAAAGGAAAAAATAGCAATTAAGAATTATTGAAATAAATTTATATTAATTAAGAATTAATTATTATCAAAACTTAAATAAAATATAAATTTAAATTGATTATTATTAATTTAAAATAAATTATTATTAAAACTTGAATGAATATTTATTGATTACATAAATTAATAAATATTTATTTAAATTTTAATAATAAATGAATTTTAATTGATATAAATTTGTTCCAATGGTCATTAATTTGTTTTTAAATAAAAATTTCAAGTTGCGGGACTCCACGTGTAAAGCACGAGCGAGGCAAATGAGTCATATCCTTTAATACGCTGTTTACTGCTTAGGTTGTTATAAATGCATCAATCTTGTTCAAGGTATGAGCATATTCTATATACAAGTACTCTGCCGACTTGATGCCCGAGTCTTTATTTCTTGCCGAATCTATCTGGCACTATAGACTTCTTTTCTGCAATTGGGCACTTTGGAAATCAGGTATAGTTTCTCATAGCCTTGGTTTTAAAATCTTGAATTATAGTTTTTATGCAATTCAAAAATGTTAGTAGTAATATCTTCCAAAATAATTACCATTTTGATAAGTTGTGCATATGTGTTGATTTAAGTCGACGTGAGTCTCACGTCGGTATAATTAGGGTTAGTAATTATTCATAGATAATAAAATAAAAAAAACTCATAAATTTAAAATTTTAATATTTTGAGCGAAGAATTGATAATTTTCTTTTCTTCTTACTCCTTTGTTCTCTCATTTTTAGCTGATTACTTTTCATTTTTAATAAAATTTTTTAATATTGATATATACTTTCAGAGCAAGGATTTTTAACTATAATTTTATCTTACATTATGCTCCTGATATGATCTTCTGATTACAAAGAACAGTGTCTGAAAAGATTGTGAAAGATTTGAGTTGCCTTTTTGATTGGATATGAGATTGAAAGCAGAGGAAGGTCTGCATTGGCAGGACAGGAATAAGGATATATTTGAAGTGCCGCGTCTGAGCCAAGAACAGTTCAAATTTCCTTTTTCTTGTTTTTTTCTCCTTCTTTTCGTTGGACCCAGCATGAAGAAAGCTTTCCTTCTTGTTTTTGAATACATTTTCCTAACAGTCATTAAACGTCCTTAAGGAACCCCAGGCCATTATTATCAACACGTCGATAATAATATCAGCATTATAAAAATACGCACCATGTCCAATTTTAATAGTAGAACCTTGTTATCTAATTTACATAGATTAAAAAAAAATTATTCTTTTTTGAAATCAATTTGTTAACAATTCATGATGGTTTTCCTAAAATACCCCTTCAATTATTGACTTTTAATCATTTTGAAATTTAAATGAGTAATTTAAGGGGAAAAAAATTAAGGTGGTAAAAATAGCGAGCGGGCAGGCATTAAGAATCAAACTAAACTTTTCAACCAGCTTTTTAACTATTTCTTTGGCGAAAAAATAAACTAGCATTTATATTCAGGAGCAGAGAGAGGATCTATGTTTAATAAAACTACAATATAGCATACAAAGAAGTGACTTAAAAACCGGAAAAGGGCAAAATTTGAATTTGAGTTTATTGGGATAACGACAAGAGGGAAGCATAGGCCATGAAAAGTCAAAACCCAGAAAGCAGAATTAGAAGAAAAAGGAAAAGGGAGGAAGCAGAAGCCTGCCACATTTAATTCAGGAACACCAAATTCGGGGACAAGCGTGGGCTTGCATTGTCATTTCAGCTTTTGTTTCAGTGGCCCCCATCACCTATCTTTTGATCTTCCTCTTCTAAATTTCACAACTATTATACACAGGTACGGTTATTATACACAAATGTGTAATAGAAAAGTTATTAAATTTTAATTACATTAATCAACGAATAACTTATAATTTACTTTTACTAATCTTTAAAATAATTCAACGAAGAATCTTTAGGGTTTATCCTCAGATATAGGCTTCTTATTCTCTGCAGAGAATATAAGGGGGAAAAAGAATAGTGTGCAACAGTGTAAGTGATGCTTGATGTTAGACTGGTGATTTTCATAAATGAGATTACAAGGTCAGCCCAATATCATATGGGCCACTTAAAAAAAAAAAAAACGGGGGATTACATACGACAAGGGTCACTGCATCTGGTAGAAGCTTACACCTTTGGGAGGGAAAGAGGGAGAGGCTTCTAGTTCACTCAATTTATATTTAAATTTCCCCCAATTCACCTCCTTTTGCCCCTATAATCCCACCTATCCCAAATGTCAAATTAATATATTATACCTTAGACGATTGCCCAAAACTTTTTTCTACAAATTAAAGCAGTTTCCATCTTCTTGTCTTTGTTCTGTAGAGAATGTGACTCCACATCCCATAAAAATTTTGGGGCGATCTCTTGGATTCTTGACAACATATGATCCTCATCCCTAATGATGATGAATCCCTGCATTGATGTTATTCGTTTGGTAAGTAGTAGCAACAGCCAAGGAATTATAAATAGAAAAAAACTGCAGTGTAGCATCAGAAACATGGATGATAATAGCAGTTATAATAATCTTCATCATTATGAATTGACAATTAACAATAATTGTAAAAAGTGGCACTGGTGTCAAGCAATTAATTACCAGAGGGCGAATTAGACGATCCATCTCAAGCAAGATATCCTCTAGCAAGCATCTTTCCGGCTGGTTATTGTAGTGGGAGAAGAGGTGGTAGGCATGCACCAAATCATATGATCGAGGATAGCTTGAGAAGGGGTCACACCTAATTATGTAAATATATCTTAAATTAGCTTCTGGTGCTGCTAACTCATATTTTTATAGTGTAAAAAATCAAATGTCACAAAAAATCTATAGGATATTTTACCAATCATGATAAGTTCCAATGAGTCCTCGGCCATAAATTCCAGATAAGGTATTGAGCATGCTTGCAGGAACTACATTCATCACCCAAACAGAAAAATTATTCAGTGCTGCGGCAAAACCACCGAAATAGGCATTCATGTCCATCACATTGCGTACTTCTGTCTCTTTGACATTCATCAGTTTCAAGTACTGACGAATTTGATCTTCCCAGAACAGACTGTCTGATGTAAATTCATCTTGACTTATACCTGTTGTAAAAGTAGGGGAAAAATTATTGCTTTCAATTGAAAGGCCTCTCAATGTGATATGTCTAATTCATAATATGATGGAACGTCATAAATATCAAAAGATTAGAGTTTAAAAGATTGAGGGATGAAAATTGATGTGAAGAAATTTCCAGGACCCATTGACATGAAAAATGGGCTGACCTATCCTGCTCAGGCTCTCAGAAAACATGGAAAGGCGTTCAGGTTGTGGAGGAAGCTTGTGAGACTCTCTTTGAGAATTTCTAACTTGTACACAGTTCCTCAGCGGGATGTTCCATGAAGGCTTAGAATCATCTACAGCATCGCAAAGACTTATAAGCTTTCGTTCAGCATTTTGCTGGAGGCATGACGGGTCATCGTCTTTAATCATATGGCTGTCTGAATTTTTCGAGCAATGAGCCTCCAGCACATTGCTGTTGTCAAAGTCATCATCTTATCCCAAATAACAGGAAAGTCCTTATCTCTCTTATAAGCAGGGGGAGCCGAGTAGACAAAATACCCCTTAGAACGAAGAAGGCGATTCAGCTCTTTCAACAAAATCCCATCTGCAGAAAATAAAGTGATTTAGCAACATTAAAACATTAAGGATTTATTAAGACAAGGCTAACCCCATCAATACTTGTGGCAGCCCTCAACAAGAATATGTCCCATATACTAAAATAATAGAGTGACAATGCACTGGTCATAGGTTGGTTTTATATGATCGATCTAATTAGCGAGTTTTTTATAATAGTACAATGGTGAAACATAAAACCGCTGCTTTATGTCAAAATATTGATAGTTGCATAATCATCTAAGCTGATCTGCATTGCTGACACTATTTCAATGTCAATTTCGATTCCTTATGTGCAATCAAACACCAATATATAAACAAAATTAAGATGGGCTAATTACCATTTTCATGCCAGTCTATACGGCATCGTGAGCAGTGAATCATTTCAAATGAACTAGAAGGATATGGTAGTTGCCTTGTTGCTAATGCAGCAATCATTGCAGCAATTCCCCGCTCTAATGCAAATTGAATCTGATTCTCATGAACATCCTTGGGTGCAAAAGACATTGTTTGTATACCCAAGGGAAGAAGATAAGCAGAAAAACTGGCCACGCCACAACCAACATCCAGAACTTGGTTCACCCCTGCGGAACGCAGATCACCTCTACCATTTGTTATCATAACTCCTAACCTGCATCAATGAAGGCACCAGATAACTAACATAATTGGAAAAAAGACCATGTATTGACAGGTAGTTTACTTGTGTAAAAATCACCCTTAAAGAGAGAAATACAGATACCTTTGAATGTACTCAGGTGCTCCATGCTTGAAATGAGTGCCACCCCCAGGAAACCACCAAAGCTGACCTTTCTCATGCACCCAATTTTGGCCTCCTTTCACGTCCGCCAGAACAGAATGATTCACGTTGCTTCGCCAAACATAATCCCTACTGATAGGCCATCTAATAGGTGTTTTATAATCCTTTGGTGGCGGAACTAAGCAAAACAAGCGCTTTTCAAGAGGAGGACAATGCCTCTCCAGTTCTTCTTTTCTAGAATAATCTACGTTTTGGAGCCCAGCTACAAAGGAAAAATCATGGCAGGGAATATACTCGTTGTACTTCAAAAGGCATACGTCCATCCCAGTTTCAGGAATCAGTAGGGGTGTTTTACGATAAGTCAGAGCAATTCTGTTAGTGAATCTGGATGAGCCTACATGAGTAATAAACCTTTTAATACTCATCAAAAAGTTGCAGAGCAAGTTTTAATTAAAACACAGTTTTACAGAAGTCATCAAATGACAAACACCAATGCAGGTTTTCAACTTTGCATTGAGAAAAGAAAGAAAGAGAAAAAGCTAGTTAACTATTTGGTTAATCACGTATCCTGACAAAATCATGATTCTTATTGCTGAGATATCAAACTAGAAGGCAGAGAGCAATTGTTATTGAATAAAAAATATCATCGGCACTGTCTGGAGCGGATGTGACACTTGGATTTGACAGCGTTTACATCATTCTAGGATCTAAAAGGAAACTAGTATACATTTAATTAATTTATGAAAAAATTAAAGATGCTTGACATAACATATCAGCTAAATGGCCTAGATGAATGTGACATTTCTAGAAACTGAAAACAAGTGGCATGCTCCATATAGCACGAACCCAGAACCAAGAAAAGCAACATGAACGCCAACGATAAAACCGATTAAAACAAGATACGAACTTCACTCATACGCAGAAATTGAGTCTCTTAAAAGTTACCAGGAGAAGAAGAACGAATAGAAGACTTGGAGAGGATCTGGGAGGCATAAATAGGAACATTGTTGCGAAAAAGGGTGCCCGCATAAAAGGAGACAATCATCAGCAGCAAAGCCACCATTATCATCTGCCCAGATTTGGAATCAAATGCCGAACTCATCGACAACCCACCCATCGTCTCTTCCTTCTAGCCTTTCTCGCACACAAATGGTGTTGCTTTGCTTGTAATTGTGAAAATGAAAATATCATACGACAATGCCTCCTCAATGGGCGTTACAAATTGAGAGATCTCCAGCTTCAAATAGAAAGGAAAATGAGTAGATGCGTGAGCTTGCACAACAGCAACCTGCTTATTTCTACACTGTGACCGAGACTTATATCGATCGCATGTAAGATTGCGTTCCATTCTCGCCTTTTATATTGACAGCAAAAATAGAAAGCTATTCCTCCAAATATCCAATATTTTGTATTATTCGATGAGGGTTGAATTGAAGGGTGCAATTCAGACGAACTCTGGAAGTTGCGACCAAGAATGATATAATCCCTAAAAATGATAGATTATTCAAGTGTTTAACTTTTTGTGTTATGGCCAGAAAACGGAATTATTTATGGACATCGCATTAACTCAACTTGAAAATTACAATTTAAAATATCGTATCAATATGCGTAAAATACTATATAAAAATATAAAGTATCCAAAATGCCCTTACACGAAATGCATATCCAAAATACCCTTCTTCAAGAGCTGCTTCTCACCGTGTTGTTCGGCTTCACTTCTTCAAAACCAAACTTGGCATAATCTAGAAATTTTATCAGATTCAAAACCCAGAAATTTTACCAACCACATATTCAACTCAATCCATTTTTAATTTCACTCGGACTTAAACCCATAAGCAAATATAATAAAGAAAAATGGTTTGTCCGCCGAGGAAACCTTCAAGAGAGGTTGGCTCGCGGAAGAACATGAAAGAAAGATCTCGTAGGGAGTTACCATGAAAGAGCCATTGCCTCGGCCATGTCCTTAAAACGGTGATTCCGTGCCGTGGAAGAAGTGCATCGGAGAAGTTATTGCCATAGGAAATGACTCACAACCGTCAATCAATGAGCGAAAACCAAAGTTTGAGGAGCAATGATGAAAGAGGTGGAATCTGGCTTGCGTAGCAGTGGAGAGACGGCTGCTGGAAGCAGTGTCGAGAAGGAAGGAAGCGGCAAGTGGCAGAAGCTGAAGCGACATTCAGGGGCATTTTTGTCTTTTAACATCTCTTCCCAACCTTGGAAAATGCTGTCACCGGTAATCGGATGGAAGCTCTTTTCAGCCAACCAAGACTTTAAAAAAAGAAAACAATTAATCATTTTAATTCAATTATAATTCAACTACTAAATTTTGTTTTTAAAATTTTACCTGATAATTTAATTTTTATAATTTTAATTATTTAAAATATTAATTTATATATTTTAAAAAATAAAATTATAAATGTTTACGTTATTTTAGAGAGTAAGAAATTATTATTTTAGAATTTCGAACCTATTTCACTATGTCCTTAAATTTCAAATTTTTTAAAAAATTAAAATTAAAATTAAAAATCCTATAAAATCAGTAATTATACTTAAAAATTTTGAATTATTAAAATTTTAATAATTGATCATGATCTTTATTTTAAATTAAAAACATAAATTTAAAATTAAGTAAAAATATTACTGAAATTACTATTATGAGTTGATGTTATTGTTAAATTGAAGTTCACTCATAAAAATTTTGAAAAACACTTATAAATATATTATAACCATTTAAAAATTTGTCAAAGTTACTTTTGAATATGAAACTAATCACTTATGATTTTTTTTACTTTGTCAATATATGTGTAAATCACCTATAAAACAAAAAAAAATGACACCACTAAAATTATTACTATTGGTTAGAACTATTATTAATCTCAGTTAAAAAAATTAAAATTTTAAGTGTTATAGATTAAAGCTACTAAAATTACTATTATGAGTTGAAACTGTGGTTAATTTTAATTGTGAACATTTTATTTTTAAGTGTGGATTTTTTTTTTCAAGTGAGATTAACAATAGTATCAATTCATAATAGGAATTTCAACAATGCCTTTTCATGATTTTAAACTCATGTATTTTAAATTTTAAATAAGGACCATGATTCATCATTGATATTTTAATAATTCAGAATTCATAATTGTAATTAATAATCTTATAAAGTCTTTAATTATCATGTTCTTTAAAAAATGCATTTTCAATTTTTTTCAAAAAATTCAAAGGTAATGGTCGATACTTTATTGAAAGAGTGACAGTTAGGTCCAAAAATTATAAATTAATAATATTTAAGTTTTTAATTATTTTTTTAAAATAAATTATAAATATCAATTTAAACATTTATAAATAGCTATTACAATTTAAAAGTTATATTTAATATTTAAATACTTATCTGTAATTAAAACTCTTACATTTATATTAATTTAAATTGATATTTTCAACTTACTTTTTAAAAAAATTATTGAGAACTTAATTAGTTAATTTATTATTTTAAGATCTAACTGTTATTTTTTGTGCTTTATTTCACCTTTTTTTTTCTTCCATTTTCTTGAACGTGCATTTTTTTATTATACTTGAGTTTTTTTTTTTTTTCAGTTTTGCCAAACACTCCTTTCAACAGGAAATTATTTTTAAAAGTTTAATTTTATTTTTATAGAGATTAAAATTTTTAATAATTTAAAATATTGGTTTTTAAATTTTAAAATAATTTTATTTTTAGAAAAAATTAAGAACTAATATTTAAAATAGTTAAAATTACACAGACTAAGTTATATTGTGTCAAAATTTAGGTATTAAGTTGCAATTAATTTAACACTGTGTGTATTTTAGTTTTTAATTTATCAAAATTTTATTTTTTAAAAATTTATTTGACAAAAGTTAATTCAATAAAAGTTAATTTGTAATAAAATTTGTATTTAGATATATTTTTTTAGAAGTCAGTTTAATGAATTGAAAGTTATTTAAATAACATAGGATGAAAAGTACATTTAAAAGTAATAAAAATGTATACATCATATAAAATTTGAAATATTTAAATTATAGAAAAAATATATCTATATGTCTTTATAGCTTGTTTCAATTTTAAATTAGTTATCTATAGTTTTTTTTTTGAATTAGGTCTTTTATAACTTGAAAAGTAATTTTTTTTGAGAAAATAAATAATTCATTATTAATTTAAACTTACAGGGATTAATATACCTAATGGATCAAACTATAAGACTTTAATTAAAAAAAACAAACTATAGGGACTTAATTTAAAATTGAGAAAACCATAAGAACCAACAGATTAATTTTTTCTAAAATTAAATGAGCAATATAAAACATTTTTAATAGTTATTCTTTACGAAAATTTATATATAAATAATTCAAAAACCTCACTTTTGTATTGTCCCTTGGTCACAACTCACCTGAGATTCACAAGGGCATGATATTTCATTATTTCTTCGTGGCTTTTGGTCTATATGTGTTATCATTATTTTATTCAATTATTATTATTATTATTATTATTAATGTCATTATTTAATTTTTACTTTACCTCTCTCCTCTTTCTCACAAACAATGAGGCTTGAAATGTGCTTTTAAAAAGCTCTCCCAAATCCAGTTGAGAAAATCCACTTCTAATTACATTTTTAATGTGCCTTTATTCAAAAAAATTAACCAAATAGCTTTTAATTTTTCAAAAGTGCAAATCCACTTATCAAATGTGAAATTGAGAGTACCCAAATGAACTTTATAAGAATCAAATTATAACAAGTTAAAGTTTAAGAATTAGGTTACAATTGAGTTAAAATTTTAAAAATTAAATGATTAATTTTTCCTTATATTTTTATGGTCTTTTCTTTGTTTGGTTGTCCTAATTTGATTCTGGCATGTTTTTAAATAATTGAAATTGGGATAATTCAAAATACTCTTATCATGTATTGTATGTATTTTTGCACAATATTTTTCATAAGAAAATTGCATAAAAATAATCAAAGTAATCTATACATAAACATTCACCAAAAAGACAATATACTTGTCATATCATTATTAATAAATTATATGTTTATTTAAAATCCATTCGAAAACTCAACGAGGATTTTAAAAAGAGAATCTGTTTTTTTTTTTAAAAAAAATTGTAAACAGTATTATTTACCCAAAGCGACCAATAGTCCAAAGCTTTATAGGGGCAGGGGATTCAGATCACCTCAATTGCGTCAGGTGCGGTGCCTGGAAGTGTCAAAACCATAGCTTTCGGATTGATCTCGTGATTGGGAGAGGGGTTGATATAAAATTAAGGGAGAATGGTGTTAGAATCTCAAAACAATAAATTTATTATAGACAAAATTTCCTAAAAAAGCAGTTGTAAATATTAATTTAATTAGTTATAAATTTAAGAGTTCTAACTATAAATAAGACATTTAAATTTTAAATATAACTCAATTTCTAGTTAAAATTCTTGTTTGCAATTATTTCAATCAATATTCACAAATTTTTTTTATTTTATCAAAAGCTTAGATGTTATAAATTTGCAATTTTGGGACTTTATTGCCATCCCCGGAAATCAATTTACCTACTGCCAAAATACAATACACGCGCATATCTATCTGTGCGGATGTTCAAACAGTTTTCTTCTATGGAGGGATACATAGCACTAATGAGCTTTCCTTGTTGGAGATCATGCTTGTGTGCGTTTGAGTTCGTCTATGTTCAAATCCACTCCTTTGAAAAAAAAAAAAAAGATTGGCAGGCTCATAATTTTTTTTTTTTTGCCAAAAAGCAGGCTCATAATTGTTGCTTCTCAGTTTTTATAATATGATTAGTGTTTGCAGTATTTGCAAACTAGCAGAGCATCTAGAGCATTATCCTCCCCTCCCCTGTTTCGTGAAATATTGTCGCACACTGAATTAATAATCTAAATCCTTATTTGCCAGAGACAACAATAAGAAATAATGACGTTGCCCGAATTTGTCCTCCAAGAAGAACGAGCAATTTGGCATGTTTTCCGCACATAGCAAATTAATTTACACCACCATCCCAACCACGAGATCAATCTTGACATGACAGCTACTACGCCGAATCCGGGGAGGGATGGAGGAGGAATGAACAAGTGAATCAGGGACGATGATCGACGTAAAGTTAAAAGCGGAAACCTTTTATTTTTCCCATTCTTACATGGTTAATAAAAATTGGGCAATTTCCGTTTCCCCTAGTTGATCCCCTTTTTTGTTATAAAGATTACCCTGATTATCCACAAAACATCTCAAGTTCTTTTTTTCTGCTTTAAGAGGGATGCTGCACGCAGCACAATCCTATCAACTTCATCAAGCTTGGGCAAGTCCACATCTTCCATGGACTTGGAGTTTTTGGACTTCAAAGATATTTGTCGCAAGTGCTCCTCAAAGTCATCGATTTCCCCGTCATTCTGATCTGGAAATTTCTCAAATTTGTCCAAATAAAGAGGCCGTTCCTCTTTTACTTCGTTCTCCGAGTCAATCTCAAAGAGGTCTGATAAATCTTCGGGATCTGTATCTAATTGTGTGTCAATATCAGTTTCATCCTCCGGGCACTTGCTGTTCTTGTTTATTATCTCATGAAGTTTATCTGCATTTCCTAACTGGAACCTTGTAACGCTACCGGATTCAATACTCTCATTGTCATCAATTTTCTGGTTTTCCTCAGCAGCATCTATTTTGCTATCGGCTTTGCTCTTGAGCTGTGCTTGAAGCATCTCAAGCTCTTGCTCAAGTCTCGGAATATATCTCCTCACAGCTCGAAGGCCATCTCTACACTTGGATTTGTCCAATGCCTGCATGAGAAATTAAGAATGAAGTAAATATTAATGCTTCTGACAATACTGCAGCTGCTAAAGATACGTGAATACAAGAATGGGGATGGTCCTAAAAGGATGGAAAGAAGGTTGCATGCGTTTTCTCTTAGTGCTCCATCGTGTGGCAATATCTCAGTAAATAAGATCCACTAAACAAAATAGTCATTTTTCAGATGAAACGCAGTAGCAAAGCAATTGGTAGCAAGAATTCATTGTATTTTTTCAGCATAAATTTGAATGACAATGTGAAAACTGCTAAGTAAGGATACCAGTCACTCAGTCGTGAGAAATAACGGCGAATTTCCAGCTGTGTTGCCTTGAAGTTTTGCAATTTCCAGTAATGGAGTCAGACCCAAAAACAAACAAATGAAAAAAAAAAAAAACAGTGAGCACCTCCGACTGCTGAGGAGGGGAATTTGAGACATCAAATATTCAAATCTATGTGGACACTTCAATCTATTACTCTAATAAAAAAGGGCCAAAAACTGAACAGAGGCTTGGACCAAAAAGAGAAAAGGACATGAACAAAGCCACCATACCTTCTTCCTTGACAGGGTAACCCGGGGAGACATTATCTCAGTTGGTGGCTGAGAATAGTTCTTCCCCCTGTACATTATTATTGTGTCATCTTCATGAATGTCAAGCACGATCCCTCCAGTCAGTCTTGCCAGCTCTGCAGCAATCTCCTTGACCTCCTCTGGCGTAAATGTCTTCACCACCACTTTCAAAGTCTGGTGTTTCTTCCAGTGCAAATGCATGTTCAGAATCACACCTTGGTATATTCCACGTCTTCCAACAGGCACATAATTTTTACATTTGAGGCCCATCTTTAGGAAGAAAAAGTGCTCTTCTGGCGTCAATATCTCAGGATCATGGGTTGTTTCCGATGATTCTGCAGGCTCAATCTTCTTCAGAGCTTCAAGAAGCCTCTCTTCTTTTTTCCTAGCCTAGAACAGTGAAGAAAGCATTGAAAATTGATTAATTGATGCAACTGACAGACATTAAATACATTTTGGTAAACCAAAAGCCCAGCTTAACACATGTTTTCTTAATCATGAGGCAAAAAAAGAAACACTACAGTCAACGTGCCACCCAATTCATCTGTGGTCCCACCCTCCATTCCCAAACACAATACTAGTGTGCTGTAATGCTAACGTTAACAAAAAAAAAAAAAAAAAGTCTTTTATCCTGCTATATTATATAGCTTTGCTATGTATTTTTTAACTTGTGCCTAGTTGCATCTGACTATTCAAGCAGCAGGCCACCAGTACAAGAAAGGAGGTTGGGTAAATTCAGGAGATTGTTGGAGGCCAATGGATTTTGAATTAGAGGAAAAGGAGAAGTTTTTAGAAGATAGTGGGGATCACTGCTGGTTATTGTCTGATCATCCTCAGTTCCATTGTCATTCTTATGATATAATTTAGAGAGACCTCAGGCATACCAGCAACATATATTATCCAAGAGAGAATCACATTCAAGGACCACTTAAGATTTAAGAAACTTATTTGCAAATAAGGATCAATACAGAATGGACTATAAAAATAGGAACTTGGATTTGTTTTTTCTCGAATAGGACTTGTCATTAGTCCTTATCTGCAAATAAGTTTCTTGACTGGTCCTTGGATGTGATTTTCCCTATATCCTATCATATTCCAAATTATACAAAGTGCCAATAGCCATATCACATGTGCAACCATTGCATATCGTGAATTAGGTAATGCTGGGTAAGACTTTCTCATGGCATGCCATCTCAAAAAATAACTTAAAAAGCTTTAAAGATCCAAAAGTGATTGATCCAGGATTGATAAGACGCCATAGTAAGCAAAAGGAGTATCTCACAAATTCCCGGACATTCAGACCTGCATGAACAGCTATCATGTATGGAATACAAGTCAAGTGAGTAGTAACTGAGTATTGAGCACTCATGATCTAAATAAACTCAAGGATTGCGGAATCATAAACCTTCAGAACCTTTCACTTAAGATAAGTTTATCATAATTACGTTTGACATTTGACGCATAAAATCATATTGATGTATTCAAAACCAAGGGTAAGAGCACGCCATGGATAGAACTGCTAGGGTTGACCTTATTAAAGGACAAGGAAAAGTTAGCTTTGTGCAACTCAGAATGCTATAACACGAGAAACCTCACTGATTAACTTATACCCACCCTCTCGCAGAGGAAAAAAGAATAAAATATACCCCTCCTTTACCAAAAAAAACCTGAAACTTCCTAGTATCCCATGTGACACTTTTTCCTCTACATAGACACCTACTCCAGCCAACCCAGCAGCAGTCTCTTTGATCTCCTCTAATCATGCACAAATTTCGACCATTAAATATTTGCAAAGATGGCAAGGAGTTTGCTCTTTTCCTTGCTATCTAATGTTCTAATCTGCTGGGGAAGCTGTGGAAAATCAAATCCACATGAATCTGGTACACTCAACATACCCAGCACATTACATTTAGCCCAGGAACTCCTCAGTAGCAGCATTAACATATCACAGTTCATTGCCAATTGTATCCACATGAAAGACAGAGACCGAGTTCCATAATTACTAATTAGTAAGACAAAGCCCCTTCTAGAATAGAGGATTCAAAAGAAAACCTAAAAAAAATCCTCTGCTGCTAGGCCTGGAAAAGTCCACCACCTCCTACTGGAGCAAACTCTTTTAAGAGGTTCAACCCTACAGTCATATCACAATCATAATATGATCAACTGTTCCTTTTATTTCTCTGGCCTGCCATACTTAAAATTAGTCCACCAATCCTACAATTTAGAAAAATATACCCCACAGGAGAATTATGCAATTAGAGAATAAGTAAACAACAATAAGAAACTTAGAACTATGACCATGTAAGAGACAAGACATGGAGAATAAATCCACATGGCAAAGAGGACTTGTAACCAAACTTTGTAATATAAACAGATTCTTCGATCAATAAGTTTTATTGAATCACGAAAATGAACACATGAAATGCCAACTGACTATTGGAGCATCCGCTGAAATATAGAAATTATAAAGGCAGAAAGAGATTGCTTTTACAAAGGCTTTCCTTTTCATACCTAACTTTGTTCATGCTAGAATTTTAAGTTGAGAAATTAGATCTATTTAGCATGCAATTTTGAATTGGGAATAAGGGAATCTACTCAAGAAAATTCTTTGTCGACAGAATATCAGTTGGTAATCATGTACTAATCCGATTGTATTCTCCACAAAACAAATTCCTATGCGAACAAGATGACAACACTAATATATGGTAGAGTTTCAAAGAACAAGATTTTTTCCTATCATGAAGTTCACCATGTTAGGGAACTTGTCACATGTTGAACATTAACCTAACAAATCCCTTTTCATGAAAGGAATATGAGTGCAAGTTCTGTTCAATTCAATCTAAAAGGTAAAATAAAAGCTGCTTCATGTTGAATGCAATAGGAAACAAGAAAGTGTAGCCACATAACTAGCATAGTGGCACAAGAGGAAAAAGAGCCAGACTCAGAGTATTTGAAGACAACGGGCAAGTGTTGATGGTGCAAATTAAATTGGGATAGAAATGCACCAACAACAGTTGCTTGGGCAAGAAAACAAGAATTTACCTTCCTCAATTTGTATAGTATTTTTTCTTCTGCAGTCATTCTTTGGTACTCTTTCTTCTTCTTCCATCTAAAGAGCTTTAGCCACCTTACAACTGCTCTTTTCCCCTTTAGTTTCTTCCTCTTTATTTTGCCATTGCAAGCACCAGTGACAGTTGAAGACTTTTCAGAATCCTGAAGTGGCTCTACAACTTTATCATTAGACTTCAGGCATGGACCTGAATGAATGCATAGGTGTCCTGAGAAAGGAGATGTTTTTATGTCATAGTGGCAGCCGAAACCAGACTCCTGACTACAAGCCTTGCTTATCAAAGAGTTCAAGCTACTGCAGTGCAGAAGATTCAACATTACAATATCAGACATCTTTGGACTGATTTATACCCTCCGAAGTGTATACTAAAATCAACAATGTAATAAATCGCTGCAATAACATTCATCTTCACTATTTGCATTCTAATAGATATGTTACATCTTGCTTCAGAATTTTGTATAATCACGTGCCAGGGCCCTCTCCCATTGCTATTTATATAGATGAAATATAACTGCATAAGTAGGGGCGAAAATACAATTGCCATACATAGCTTTGCACTTCCTAAGCATCATAATCATAAATCATAAAAAGATAAATATAGACAAGTTTTTCTAAGAAAAAAACAACCCAAGGAGAAAAAAAAAAAGACATTGAAAATGCCACGTAGTCGATCAAATTACTCAATCACCAATATAAATTCAACTACTGTTTAATAATTTCTCTCTCGTTTGTAAAGGTGAGGTGAAAACACAACAAAGAGAAAAGTACCTGGTTCTGCGAAGTACACGACGGGAAAAGAGTGGCAGAAAGAGCAAAGTATTTGAGAGATTCTTAAACGAGTGAGATTTACCGGGCGCTAATGACGCCAAAACCCTCCCCGCCATCTTTCTCTCCGCCTCGTTTCCTTTTGTCACATTCCCTCTCTTCTTCCCGCCGAAATTGTTATTCTTGCAGCAGGCATTTTGTCGAAAAGGTAGAGAGGCTAATATGGAATTTTTCCCCCAATCTTAATTTAGAGACTAAGCGCCATCCTTCAAACCTCAACACGACAGTCCTACTATCAGAGTTAGCAATCCAAAACGCAGTTAACTCATTGGGGGTAACCAAACATCACAGGCAGAATGAAAACCATGTTTTTCCTTCTAACCACGTTACCGGAGAAGCACCTGAAGACCAGCTTCTCCATTTGAAAATCACAGTGGAAACAGTCAGTTAACATTAATGCCCCTTGGTTAATCAATGGCGAGGAAGCGATTTTGGGGGGGAGAGACTACCGATGAGAAACGAAGAAAGGAAAGGGACAGAAGAAGCTCATCGATTTTTTGCCCCGTCTTCCGAATATGAACTAGAACTAGACTTCCCGAGTTCGCGTGCGACCCACGGGAAATTTTGAGATATTTAACAACTTTTCTATTTATAAGGAATCCCTTAAAATGATTTTTCATTTTGAATGGTTTCTTATTTTTTAATTAAAATTTTTAAGAGATCAATGATATGAAAATTAGGTTGTATATGATTAGGTTGCTTTTATTGCTTTTTAGATCTGTGAATGCAATATTTTTTTAATAATCAATAAAATTGATTTTTTTTAGCCAAACAAATAATTTGAAGTATGTAATTGTCATCAATGTTATTATGAAGTGCTTAATTGTTATTTTTTCTGAAAATAACTAAAAGTACGCGTTTTTTTTTTTTTACGAGTCCAGTCAAATGAACCAATTCCTTTTCGCATTTTATTGCCTGTTCTAATTTTTTGTTAGTGTTAACAAGTGAACCAACTCCCCCCCCTTTTTTGTTGGAGATTGATTATAATATCCGTGAATCTGGATGTTATGTTAAATTAAATAACATTTAATTTAATTTAGTATATCTGATTAAATTAGTTTTAATTAAATAAATAATCAACAATTAAATGAAGATTTAATCTTACCTGAATCTAATATATCTTATTGTGTAAGATGTTATATTTATTGGGATTTATTTATTTTGCATTCAATCTTTCATCAGCTTGTTTGGCATGCTGGAACTGAGGTTGAAAAAAAATGAAAGTGAAAGTGAAAGTCTAGAAAATGCATGTTTGGTGCTGTGAATTCAGTTCCTTAAAAAGCACTTCCACCAAAATCAATGGGACTCAGTTCCATTAGGACCCTTGTGAAACTCAATTCCATCGGATCCACTTCCCTTTAAGCTCTAGCCTCTCCTCTTCCTCAATGAGATGATGACCAACTCCTTCCTTGATGGTTCCCATTGACGATGACAATAGAGCTTGACGACAGAAGTTGAAGCCAGCGGCGAACATTAGATGCAGGTGGGCTATGGCCGTGCTCAATAGTGGCAAAGGTTGAATCCGCTTGCATTGTCTCCTCCACCCCTTCCATGGTATCCCTCAACTCTGCCACCATCATCGCCAGCACTTCCATCATCTTCTCCCCAGAGTTCATTTGCCCGACGATTTCAAGTGATGACTGTTTGATTTCTGGCATTGTGGTCAGCACCTCCCTGTTCGATTTTTGGCTAGTACCTTTGTCGGCAGCAGCTCTATTATCACCTCCATGATTGTTCGAGTTCAATCTCCATATTTGCACAATGATTGCTGACTATGTTGTTTGCTTTGATTGATCTAGAATCTTGGATGAACTTTGTTTTGATTTTCTTTTAATTCATTCTTTTTGTTTTCGATATGAATCTCCAGATCTATTGGTTTTGATGATTGATTTTGTTCTTTTAATTTCTAGTTTGATAGAAGGTTTTTCGCTCTTTGACGGTAAGGTTTTGATAAGCAATGGTTGAAGATATTTTTTTTTACTTGGAGGGCATTTTGGTATTTCACACTATAAATATATATTTTACTTAAAAGTTATACCTCACTTCCATGTGAATGCTAAATATGTTTTAAGATCTCATTTTTACTTCATTTACACTTTCATTTCCATTAAAAAACAATCACATGCTACCAAACGGGCCATAAGAGATTTGATTTACAACAATATAATATCTAAATTTAAGGTAGCCACCCTCACTAAAAGAGGCACATTAGAGTTGAATAGGTACTCAAATATTTGCCCTTCCTCGAGGTGCATTATTGGTTTTGGCGTGATTCTAACCTGAACTTAAATTATTTATGAATAATTTGTTTGTTTCTCTTATTTCCGACATTTTATATAGACCTTTTTAGTTCAGATTTCATTTTTTATATTAATTATACTTTAAAGTTGATATTAAGTTCCAAAAAAAAAAAGAATATGTCTTTAGTTAAGACTTATGTACTTAATTTTATATATTTAATATATTTATATCCAATCAAACCATGCAAGTGGATCTTAATGTATTGATAAAATTAACTAATAACATTAATTTATTATGAAATAAATAATTTATAAAAAATTCATATTTAATTAAAAACAAACACATTAAATATATAAAGTTAAATATATAAGTTTTCTCATGCCTTTGCCATAACATTCAAAACCAAACTACACGTAATCATTCTTCGATCTAATATCCAAAGATTGGACATTGATAAACAATGCATCAATAATGTTATTTCCATTTTATTGTTTGAGGTATGGTCTTTGTGTGCGTGTGTATCGAATACATATGTATTTCCTTGCAAACAACCAATGACTAATCCTTTTTGAGATGTTTGGACTAAAGCATAAAACGTCATTCAAATGAATTATAGGATTAGTTAGATTAAGTAATTGAAGAGTCAAACTCAATTGAAACAAAAGGGCTGGCCCTGAGCTCAATAGAAGGCCATGATAGAATAAACATGTTAAAATTCCGTCAATTACAAACATTGAACTATTGGCACAAAAAGGCATGATCTTGAGTGATTCCAGAATTTATGAATATCGCACCCAAGTATCTCGGTGAGACGGGCTGATTATTAAAAATGGAGAACACGAAATAAAGATCGTGCCATGAGTTTCACAATATCCCTAATTCATTGGTAAAGCGTTATAAGTCTTAAAGAAGAGGCTACTACCACTTTGACACTATAAATAGAAGATAAAGATACAAAAAAAAAAAGTCAACACTTAATCAAAGACTCACATTCTACATTTTTAGCCTTTAGTTTTATCAGTTAGTTTTAAGACTTGTAACTTTTTACATTTTCATAAAAATCAAAACACTTATTCTATCAAAATTTTGTATCTCTTTTATATCCAAGTCAACTGTGATAAAAGAGCTCGGGACCTTTTTGTTATTAATTAAGACTTAGTGTTTCTAGCGCACTTAACATTTATTGTTTATGACGAATATGAGGTATAGAGATTATAGGGGGTATTTTATACACACGCAAAGAGACCCAAGACAGAAAGGCTTTATATACCTCAAAAGGGACTAGCCATTAGCTGACTGCAAGGAGATTATTATAGTAAGATAATGATAAGGAAAAATTATTCATTTAGTCCTTATAGTTTTGACTTAATTGTAACTCAGTTTTTAAATTTTGATTCACTAACTTAGTTCTTAAAGTTTTGATTCGGTTGTGAATCAATCCCTGAATTTTACCTTTTACAATTTAGTCCTTAAAATTTCAATCTTTTAAATATTGGTCTCTATATTTTAAGAAATAAAATTATAAAAATTAAAAATATTTTAAACTTTTAATATTTATAATATTTATACAGGTTAAAAAGGTTTTAATAATTTAAAATATTAGTATTAAATTTTAAAATATTTTTAGTCTTTATAATTTTATTTTTTAAAATATAGGAATTAACATTTAGGAGATTGAAACTTCAAGTATTAAATTATAAGAGCTAAAGTTTAGAGACTGATTAACAACTGAGTCAAAATTTTAGGGATTGAATTGTAATGAGTTAAAGTTAGGGAATTGAGTTGCAACTGAATCAAAACTATGATGATTAAATAATTAATTTTTCTTACTGATAATAATAAGTTGAGTAGGTTTTGGAGTAAACTTGATAATCATACTTAACTTAGAGCAGCGGCAATATCATGACAAGAAAAATTAGGAAAAAAATTTAATTCATCCTAAGAACAAACATGGAAATCCTGATGAGGGATGGAGCTGAAGAGTACCAAACGATGATGATTTAAGAGAATATATTCGGGGTTAGTTAAGTATTGAATTTTGTAGACAACACTTTTTTAAGAAGGGAAGGATTGTAACATTTCAATGTTAATTTTAGAATTTAAATAATGCTAAAAATTGATTTATCAAGTAAATTGAAGTTGGAAAATGTTTATTGATAATGATTAGAGTTTAATAAGATCATTTTGTATAAATTAAAATTTACCAGATAATTATTTGAGAAAATAAAACTTGCTCAAGATATGTTAAATTTTAAGGATATTTTGCTAAAAAAGATGAAAAATAATAAGAATAGGTGAGATTAAATAAAATTATATAAATTATTTCTCATTTGAGATATTATAATTATAATTTTTTAAATATTATGAAAATTATATTTGACCAGTCTATAAATTAAATTTACCTATTTAAATTTTATGAAAGATTTGAAATATTGTAGAAAATTATGAAAGTTTTTTTTTGAAAATTTGAGAAATTATATATAATAAATTAATATTGAAATATTATATGAAAATTATATATAAAGAATTAAGGAAACAAAGAGGTATTCAAGTAAAAATAAAAAAAGCAAGTGAACCCACACCCTTATAACACCCCAGCTCATATCACAAACCTCTCCTCTCTTTAAGGGAAGCAAAAGTTTGAGAACTAAGACTTAGAGTAAGTATTGAATTTCATCGAATCATGAGATTATTAAGATAAGTGAGCATTTAAATTTAGTTAATTTAACTTGTTAAATAATGATTGAACTTTTGTATTTAGATATGTTAAGGTTGAGCCCTAAGTGTAAACAAAAGGATTTCAATTTTTAGATTTAACTAGTACTTGAAATTTTAATAATTGATTATGAGAACTTAGAAAAACTTGTTAGAAATTGATTTTGAAGTTGAATCCCAAGGTTGAGTGGTTTTTAACTACGGATGAATTAATGTGAATTTTTGGATATATTTTTATGAGTAATCTGGACATGATTGTTTGGCAAATAAATTATTTCAGTTATAAACTTTAACTAAAAAGAATTTCATGTTTAAATTTTTATGATAATTGAATTTTATTTTAGTTACCGCTTTGTACTCGATATCTTTACTTTGGAAAGAGACTTTTTACCACAGCTGTGATACTTTGGAACCTTTAATCCTTTTTAAGTAATATGAAAAGTAATTTGGTAATAGATAAAAGGTCATGGGATGTTTGCAATTATGAAACTCATTAGACAAGCTTGAAATAAAATTCTAAAAGAACAAATGGGAAAATAAGATTTGACATGAAGATGAATTTTGAGAATTTGAAATTTAGAGTTGAGTTAATTTAACCCTTTTGGCTATTTTTTAATTAATTGTAATTATAATATAAACCATGTAGATTTGCAGTTTATAAGAGATATTCCCTCAATTTTATTTATAAGTTATTTCTATCAACCTCATCTATATAATATAAACCAACACAACAAAAGTATAAAGAATAAAATTTAATAAAACTACAAACATAATCCTAAAAAAATAAATAAATTATATAATATTTTTTTGATTTCCTCTTTCTTACTTTTTAAGAGTAGTTTAGATATTTTATTTAAAATAAAACATTATTATTAATTCAATGACTTATAAAGTAAATCACTTCACCCTTCTAAAAATTGATCAATAAAGTGGACGAGACATAGTGTGATATCTAGAAGCATTCAATGGTTAGTATTGTTTAGCTAATGCAAGAGATAATGATGATCTATTCTCTTTATAATAGAAAACTGTTGTTTTATATTATTATATATGTGTGTGCGCATATATATATATATATATATATAACTGCTCTGGATAATGCTGTGCCCACCAAAGGTTTGTTAGATTGATTTCTAAATTAGAAATATATGTAGTGAATTGTTTAGTATGTTTGTGTAATATTTAAATTGTTGTATAATTATTCTAGCTCTTTTAGGCATGCTAATTTATGTTGAATGATTATTTGACCGTAAAAATGATTTCTAATGATGGTTTAATCCTTTCAAATGTACTTGTTGGTTTTGAAAATTGAATATAATAATTTTTTAAAATATATTCTTGTGTTTTTGACATCTTTTGGAATGTCATGGAAAAAAATAAGGTGATTAGTATGTGGTTGTTATTGTATTAAAAATTAAGAATTGATTACCCGTTATCACGCGGTATACTTTATTAAGTACTTAGCGATGGGCTTTTTTGAAATTTCATGTTGCCTTGATTTGGGTTTTGTAACAATGAGCGTCTCTTTTTGAGAAAAAGGATTTAGTTCTAAAAGTTTTCATCGTTGGTTGAATGTGCTATTACTTTAGGCTTTAGCTGGTGAAAATAAAATGTAAAGAGCGAGACATACGAGGGAGATAAGTTATGCATCACTTATTGAATGGATTTTATGATTTTCATATTACTAACCGTGCAAATTAAAAAAATGAATGTGGTCGTGATGCAAAGACACCAATAGCTCAAATGAACGTCCTAGTTTCCTATGCAGAGCATCTCCATACATTCCTGCGCAGACTTCAGATCTGGACCGTGGATGAGATCTAACGGTTGTTGTTGATCTCCACGTCATCAAAGACTAGGCTTAATTTGGACCGTCCGTTTTCACGCGACCCCGCCGTTCGTCTCATGCGTGTATAAATCAGAATCAAACATCTCCCAGACCGCCATTCTCTGTTCTTGAGGTAATGTCTAGAAGTTTTTTTTAAAGAAGGAATAGAAATATAAAATGGGATGAGATGGCCGGCAAAAAGTCTTATACTATTATTTGAAAAAAATTTTTTAAAAAAAGTGGAATAACTTAGGATAGTATTTTAAGCTACTCCTTGCCATCTTAAACTTTTTTTGTTAAACCCTAAATTTGAAAAGTTGAGAATGAAATAATACAATATAAATAATATTTTAACAAAATTTCCTTTACCCTTCTCACCCCCTCTTTCTCTTTCACTCTCCTTTACCTTAAAACTAAAAAAATATAATTATACCTAATTTATCTATTAATTTTATAATTATTCTTAAATAATGATTAAATAAAATTATTTATTTTCTTAATAAAACTCTCAAATAATGAAATATTTTATTTCATTCCACTTCATCCCATTTCGTTAATGACCACTCATTTTCATTCTATCATATACTCTCAAATATATCCTTGAGGCTAGCTCCCTGCAAATTGCAAGACAAAATGATATCTTTTTATCATTTTTCATGGCCAAATCTCACCCAAAATCCTCATCTTGAAGATTTTTCAAAGCCTAGCTTCTTTAATTTCTTTCGGGTTTCATGTTTCTCAGGCGATAAAACTCCATTTTTTATTTTTTTCACAAATCTTCTCAAGTCATTGTCTCCTGATTTACTCCCACGAATAAACTTCTGACTTCTCTACATATTTCTCATCCTTTCTTTAAACCACGGTTCCACCAGCATTAACAAAATCATTAATTTTCTTCATGAACAAGTTTAAAAATGTTTAGATGGGACAAAACGCTGATTCAAAAAAGCGATGAGTCGACAACGAACAAGATGCTGAAATACCCCAACGATGATGAGATTAGAACAACCTTATTGCCAGGACTATAGTCAGTCATATAATTATTCAGAGTTGTCCTTTCTTTTTGGCAAAACTCACCTGATGTCAAAATGTCACTCTTAAACATCAAATTCACCGAAAACTGAATAAAAGACACAGCCATTATTAAGAATTTAATATAGGGTTTGATTTTGTGAACATTGTTATTGGCGAATAAAAATGAGGACCGTCACCGGAGTCATCTAAAGCTGTTATTATAATGCTTAGCTTCTTCACGTTGTTTTCTAAGAGCCAATTATTGATGATAAGTTAGAAAAGCCCACCTCCTAGGGCCGCTTGGCTCCTTGTTCTACTTATTATTCCTATCTGGTTCACTATCTTTAACCATCGTCTTGGTGCGGTGTGGAAGCCAATTGACAAGGTGATAAAGCAACTGGTTGACACTCATGGCGTTCTTCTCCGTGCTTTAATTTACGTAAAAACCTTTGAAGTCCATAAGTCAGGCAATCCTGTTTTCTCCTACTCTTCTCTAACATAATTAACCCATGTCCACATAAATTTTTTCAAGGGTCTAGGATTAGAGTTGCTTCTTTTGCTGGAAAAATTCACAATAGCTCTCTATTAAACTTTTCAACCTAATATTTCAATTACGTAAAAGCAGGTGGATTACAAATGAATATGTCTATCTTGTTTTGCAAATGATTGTAGCTCTCTTTTTCCCCCTAAACTTAAGGCTTTTGCTGTTACAAATGACATCGAAAATTATATGATCTGAAGTGTATAGTACGCATATAAAATATTTCTTTTCTTTTGATGTCGATGCTTATGTTTTTATGATACTTGGATGTGTAGGACTGTCCTCATAGTCTCATCCCGTAACCACCATGTCGTTAAAGAAAGATTTAGAGTCGAAGAAAGAGGAGAAGGAAGTGGAACGCAAGATTTCTCTCTTAGATTTGCCTGAACCAATTTTGGAACACATTCTTCAGTGCCTGACGGCTGCTGAATTGTGCAAACTAGCACATGTGTGCTCTTCTTTGAGAGTTAGATGTAGAAGTGATCCTTTATGGGAAAAGCTCATAATACGTAAATGGGGGAAATTAATTGGTAATGTTGCTTATCAAGAATGGAAATGGCATTTAGCTACAAGAGGGAGAGAGAATTATTTTAGCCAACAAGTTCAAAATGGATCGTTGGGATCAGTCTCAGGTGTTTGGCCAATTATTTGCCTTGGATCATTTTTAGAACACTGCAAGCCGCCTGGTAATTCACTGTCAGAAGATTCAATGATGGCTTGGTATTTCTATGTTGAGAAAGGCAAATTCTGGTTTCCTGCTCAAGTCTACAAGGTAATTGCTTAATCAATGCATTGAAATGTAGCTCTGCTAATTTCTTGCCAAATGATAAGTTTATCTATTTATTACAGAGCGGTGATTATATGCTTTATTGTTACGATGCTTTGGTCAGTTATAATTGTAGATCAGATCTATTTATAACCAGGTATTGAAAGTACTTCCTTCAAATTATTCAATGTACAGCTATTTTTTTGTAAGGTCATACAGAGTGTACGTCCTAAAAAGAAGATAGCCCTAACGTAGTTAAGCTTTGATGCCATATGGAGCCATATAAAGGGCATCTCGAAGGGTATTAAAAATGAATGCCTGTAAGAAGTAAGTTTGACACCATATATTTTAATCCAGCATTTCAAGGCATCTTAAACCAAAAACATGAAAGATTAATTTACATGCTCGACTTAATTAAAATAATCTTAATTATTGACACTTGACTTAAAAATGAATGCATATAAGAAGTAGGTTTGACACCATGTATGTTAATCCAACATTTCGGCATCTTAAACCAAACATAAAAGATTAATTTACAAGCTTGATTAATTAAAATCTTAATGATTCACACTTGACTTACTTGACTCAAGTTCCAATTGTAATTAACCGGACATTGACACCACTATATGTTTTAGGGAGAATTCCATGGGCAACCTATAATCCTGAAAAGCAAATGACACTGTAGCAATCAATATCTAATATCATTAAAAGGCCATATGAAGATTCTCAAGACTTTGTTTCAGGGAGCATCCAAGAAATAGGAGAATTTTACCGTAACTAAATTATGAGTTTCCCAATAGCTACACTCAAAAGTAAGACAGTGCTACTTTCTAAACATATTGTGAGTTCCAGAGTATTAAACTTCAACCATACTAAAAGGTCTTTATTAAACTCAAAATCATTGTAATCTTTTAGGTCTCAGTACTCTGGTTGGCGAGTGATGGAAGAGAGTATTAAGTGGGACAGATTGCGAGTAACTCCAACTCAGATTCCATATGTTCTTCATATTTCTGATTGTTTGAATGACTTGAAGCCTGGGGATCATATAGAAGTCCAGTGGAGATCATACAAAGATTGCCCTTATGGTACTATGTCTTTATATATTGAATCGTACAATTCTTATTTATTTTAGTGTTAAAAGTTTATTTTTGTCCTTGTGTCATTTCGTAGAACACTCAGTGCTTTAAATTTTTTATTGTACAATATTACTCTTAAAATAATTAAATCATAGCAATGTTGCTCTTAACATTAAATGTTCAAACATTAATGATTAACTAATTTGCTGACAAAAATATTAGCTTAACTCAAATTAAAGCAATGTTGTCCCTAATGTTAAGTTTAAGTTAGCAAAGTTAACGGTCAACGTTTATTCATGTAATGATCAAGAGCAACATTGCTATGATAAAAAGTCTAAAATACTAGGTGCTTTTACAAAAATAACTCAAAGACAAAAATAGGCTTTAACCCCTTTTAATGGAAAAAGCTCTTGCCTTCTTGCTTCATCAAATATTTATTCTATACTAGTATATATTCATAGTGCTGTCAAGTCTTGCATTACCTTTTACATTTTATATTGTGTTTTGTAATGGCATTGATGCCAGCCTCCATTTGGTTCATGTTGATGAATGTCTTGTAGAATGGTGGTATGCTACTGTTGGTCACTTGGAATCGTGCAGAGAAGATGATCACTGCCGTTGTCACCTAAGCAGTGAGATTTTTTTATTATATATCATTATTTAAGCAATGATATACCAGTTTGTTGATTTTTAAGGGTAAAAATTATTTTGAAAATAACCAGATAGCATGAACTTGACCTCGATGTAAGGTTTTTAGTGAATTGTTATCTTATTGTGATTGCCATATATCTTTTCTCATATTGGACCGATTTATATAATGGTACTATTCCATCAAATTTTGATGATAATTAAACTGACATTGTATTGCTTAATATAATTACAATTAGGTTTGTTGATTGTTGGGTTCATACAGTACCCTGCTGGTTCTCCGTATAGACGAGTAGCGTTGAAGAGAGTGAACCTCGAACAAACAAGCAACATAGGAGGTGGCTTTTATGGTGGAATCAGAAAGCTTCAAAGTGATGAAGTTGAAAAGTGGAAGCAGCTTTGGCCCGCTGTCGTTTAGAGTGTTAATACCCGAGCTGAGCAATCTACATGTGTATAAGTAAATATTCATTACACACAAGAATAATTTGACTACTTTTTATATTTCTCATGTTTTGTTTAATGCGCGTGAGATATACAGTATTTTTTTTTTTTGCAAAGCCTTACAATATATTCCTTTCGGTTCTATTTATAAAGTATGTTTTAAAAAGTTTATTTAATTCTATTAATAAATCACAATGCAACTTTTTAAGTAAAATTTGAAAAGTATTTATATAATTATCCTTTATAAAAGAAAAAAATAATATAACATTACTTTTTAAATTTGTTATATAAAGATATATTTAAAAATTTATACAATTTTTTTATTCTTTTACTTTTTTTGTATTGGTATTAATAATATTAATGATGTTGGTAGAAATAATTTATAAATAGGAATGGAAGAATACAATACTTATGTCAATAACGTCTTCCACATGCTATGTAACATTGATGCTATTATTTCTCCTCTTAATTGCATCTAGTTATAATTCTTACATACATATTTTATTGTAATTATTAACATTAATTTTAATAAATGGTAAAATTGAAAGGTCAAGCATTTTTTTATGAGTTTAAGAAAATTAATTATCATTTATTAATAAAAATGAAATTGATTAATTTTAACTTATCTCATAATTAAGACTGGAGGGAGTATACTTGTTAAGAGTGATTAACCCACGCTACTTTAAAGATAAAACACTATCATATCATAATAATCTAAATCAAGGTCCTAAGAAAATCTCAGATAACTAAATAAAAACTTGCGTAAACAAATCATTATGATAACTAATATACTGATCACTGATTTTTAAAAGTGCTATAATTTGATTATATGCATAAGGAAGACAAGTTTAAGGTATTCTTCAACTAAAAATTTTAAATTTTAAAAATAATTAATATATCTCTACTTGAAAACGTTTTGAATGAAAGGTTAGAATTTAATGAAATGGTTGCTGCTGTGAGAACCATGTTTGAATTCCCGCTGATGAAGATATATTTATTTTTAGTACGCGTATGATCGTGTCTCATATATGACCACCTCCAATGAGAGATTACCGTGAGCAGTAAAAAAACGTTTCCAATGGAAGATAAACATTATGCTTTAAAGATATCATATTGAAAGGATCGCTTGCTTAACTTGTATAGAGGAATCAAAAGACTCAAATTGAAGTAGCTAGTATTAAAACATCATCTCATCCTTGATACTGATTCTGCTGAGGATACTGTAGCTATTATTGGTGATGCGACAACTAGCCTACCGAAATCATGAAGTTATTTTTAAGATCAAGTCCTCACCAACTTGTGATTGAGTGGTTACTATTCAGAAGATCTCGTGAGACTCTAATGAGACTACTGATATTCTTACAATAAGGCAGGCGCTTTCCTGTGTTGTTAGGTTTCACCCTCTGTCCTCTCCTTCTCTTGAGTTAATTATTGTTTTGCAGCAGGACATTTTTACTACCTTGAAGGTTTTTTATTTTATTTTTTTCCCTGGTATAAAAAAAAAAAACATCATCTTCCCGCCTCGAGGTACATTTAGGATGATATTCCAATATGCCCCAAATGAATTAAATTCGTAGAAAATGCTGAAGGTTTATAATTAACGTTCCTTGCTAGACCAGGATGTGAAAATTTTAACTATTTCATTGACAAGTTCTCTTCACTAATTATTAAATAGCAATTAGAGTTTTCGTATATCTTCCGGTGACATGCTATATATTTTAGTCACATATATAGACGTATGCATATACTCTCTTTAGTAGACAGTGACAGAATATATTAATCAGGATTGGGTCACATCTTGTACGCGCAGCAGAAAGGCGGACAATTCGAGATCATACAACAGCTGAGAAGTTTTCAATTCTATTTCTCAATTCTTAATGTTGAACTCACATAATTTTACAGGAAAACTTTTTAGCCGCCGGTAAAGTATAGCCTGCGGGATGGTAAAATGCAACGACATAGGACAATAACGAAATTGTCTGGGAAATGTTGAATTTATTGACATCTTCTGCTTCTTCGGTAGAGAGGCCTTCTTTTCGTTTCTCTCATCAATCACAGGTCAAGCACAAACTTTATATTCGCATAAATGATACCACTAACAAACAAAACACCACAGCTGATGAAGAAAGAGGCTCCTCTGTTGGAGTTACCAGAATCGATCTTGGATAATATTATTGAAAGTCTTTCACCAATTGAACTATGTATCATGTCAGAGGTATTGCACTTCTTTGATGCGCAAATGTAGCAGTAATATGCTGTGGGAGAAACACGTACAACGTAGGTGGGGAGACTACTTGGTGATGTGGCTTCCAGAGAGTGGCAATTTCATATGATAAGGATATGAATAGAGAAAACCCCTCACTATTAGTGTATACTAGTATGGTGTAGTGATTAGTTTAGTTTCTGTTAACCTGTTATATAAATTTAATATTTCAGTTGTAATTAGTTAAGGTCCACTTATGACAACGTGTACCAGTCAGCTAGTCACGAGAATCACTACATGAGAATGTACACACTCATTCATCATTAAATAAGATTTTCGCTTTGGTGCTATCGTTCTTTTCTCTCTTTCTTGGCACTCACTAGAAACGAATCCAAATGGATTATTAGGATCATTTACTGGTGCTTAGCTTGGCATTTTTTATGCCTTTGTTCGTGTGTGTGTCTGTGTGTTTGGAAAATCCTGTAGACATTATTACTATCGAATTATTCCCATTTGGTTCACTATCCTTATGCCTTGGTTCACTATCTTCGCTGTTTTTTCTAAGAACCAGACTGATGATGAGTTAGAAAAGCCCACCTCCTGTGGCTGCTTGGCTCCTTGTGCTGCTCCTTATTATTCCCATTTGGCTCACTATCTTTAACCATTGTCTTGTGTGGTGGAAGCCAACAAGGTGACAAAGCAACTTGGTGACACTTATGGCGTTCTTGTTCATGACTTCATGCTTTAATTTACGCAAAAACCTTCGAATTCCTTGAATGAGGTAATCCTCTTTCTCCTACTTGTTTCTAACATAAAAACTATATACCTATATTCTTTCAAGGGTCTGAGATTACAGTAGCTTCGTTTGCAGAGTTGAGTAATTTGAGATCTAGTGATGGCAATATGATTCAAGAAAAATTCACGATACCTCTCTCAGATTAAATTCGCAATAGCTCTCTATTAAACTTTGCATCCTGATATTTCAATTATGTAGAAGCAGGTGGATTACAAATGAATATGTCTATCCTGTTTTGCAAATGCATGCTTGTATTTCTTTTCCCCCTTTCAACTTAAGGCTTTTGCAGTTACATATGACATGGAAAATTACCTGATCTAAAGTGTACGTGTAGACTAGTGCATATAAAATGTTTCCTTTCTTTTGATGTCGATACTTAGGTTTTTATATATGATACTTGGATATGTAGGACTGTCCTCATAGTTTATCTTATACTGTGGCCACCATGTCATTGTTAAAGAAAGATTTACAGTCGAAAGAGAAGAAGGAAGTGGAACGCAAGATTTCCCTCTTAGATTTTCCTGAACCAATCTTGGAACGCATTCTTCAGTGCTTGGCAGCAGCTGAATTATGCACACTAGCACATGTGTGCTCTTCTTTGAGAGTTAGATGTAGAATTGATCCTTTGTGGGAAAAGCATATAAAACGTAAATGGGGGAAATTAATTGGCAATGTTGCTTATCAGGAATGGAAATGGCATTTAGCAACAAGGGAGAGAGAAAATTATTTTGGCCAACAAATTCAAAAAGGATCGTTGGGATCAATCTCAGGTGTTTGGCCAAATATTTGCCTTGGATCATTTTTAGAACACTGCAAGCCGCCTGGTAATTCACTGTCAGAACACTCAATGATGGCTTGGTATTTCTGTATTGAGAAAGGCAAATTCTGGTTCCCTGCTCAAGTCTATAAGGTAATTTTTTAAGGCCATTTTTTTATATATTGCCAAATGATAAGTTTATCTGTTTGGTACAGGGTGGAAATTATATGCTATGTTGTTACGAGGCCTTGCTCAGTTATAATTGCAGAACAGGCATATTTAGGGCTAGGTATTGAATGTACTTCCTTCAAGTTATACAATGTACAACTATATTTTTGAAGAATCATAGGGAGTGCTCTCAAAAGAAGATAGCCCTATCGTAATTAAGCTTTGGTACCAGTGGGGCTATGAATAAAGAGCATCTCAAAAGGTTTGGATCTAGAATTACAAAATGATCGTATAAGTGGGTTTGATAATTGACACCATATGTTAATCTGACATGTCAAGGCATCCTAAGCCCAAAGCATCAAAGACTTGCGTGCTTGACTTGATTAAAACCTTAATGATTATTCACGCTTGACTCAAGTTCCAATTGTTATCAAACTTTGATACTACTAATTGTAAATATGTTTTAGGTGAGAATCCCAAGGGAAGCCTAATTCCCTGAAAAGCAGAATGACCCTGTATATATATAGTAATCAAGATCTAAAATCATGTAAAGGCCACATGAAGCTTCTCAAAACTTTGGTTTGGGGAGAGCATATTCCAAAAAATAGAAGAATCTTCCCAACAACTTCATTGAAAAGTGTGATTGTACTACTTTCTAAACATAGAGTCTCAGAGTACTAAACTTTATATTAAATGCCTTTATTAAACTCAAAATTACTGTAATCTTTTAGGTCTCGGTATTCTGGTTGGCGAGTGGTGGAAGAGAGTATTAAATGGAACAGGTTGCGAGCAACTTCAACTCAGATTCCGCATGATCTTCATATTAATTGTTTGGATGACTTGAAGCCTGGGGATCATATAGAAGTCCGGTGGAGATCATGTAAAGATCGCCCCTACGGTACTACCTCCACTTTTATACATTGAAATATAGTACGGTACTGCTTATTTATTTCAATGGAAAAAGAAAAAGCTCTTCATCATCCTCAATGCTTCATCAAACACTTACGCAATAATAGTATATATATATTCACAGCATCGTTAAATTTTGCATTATATTTTACATTTTATTTTGTGTTTTTTAATTAATGGCTTTGATATCACCTCCATTTTGTTCCTTATGATGAATGTCCTGTAGAATGGTGGTATGCTACTGTTGGTCACTTGGAATCGTGCAAAGAAGATGATCACTGCCGTTGTCACGTAAGCGGTGAGATACTTTTCTTATCATCATTTAAATGATGATATAACTATTTGTTGATTTTTATGGTTAAAAAAATTATATTGAAACTAACCCAAATAGCATGATAACTAGACCTCGATGCAAGCTTTTTAGTTTATTTTCATATTTTAGAAAATTTTAGATTACAGGATCATGTATAGTAACTGTTATCTTACTGGAATTGCCCACCTCCCCCCCCCCCCGAAAAAAAAAAACCACACACACACACACACACTCTTATATTGTACAGATATAGAATGGTCTTATTTCCATCAAATTTTGGCATTAAACTGACATATTGTATTGCTCAATTACAATTAGGTTCGTTGATCATTGGGTTCATACACTACTCTGCCGGTGCCCTATACAGACGAATAGCGTTAAACAGAATGAACCACGAGGAACAAATAAACATAGGAGGTGGCTTTTATGGTGGAATCAGAAAGCTTCATAATGATGAAATTGAAAAGTGGAAGGAGCTTTGGCCAGCTATTGTTGTGTAGAGTGTCAAGACTTGAGAGCTGAGCAATATCTATATATGTACAAGTAAATATTCATATAAGACGTGAATAATTTGACTTGTTATACTCTCATATTTCATGTAATGCGTGAGACATACAGTACTTATGTTTTTTTTTTTGTGCGAAGTTATACAATATTTGTGTCAAAAAGATGTGATGAAATGAACCAGATAAAGTTAGCCGAGTAGAAGGTGCTTTTTATCGCTTAAGGAAGTGGCTGAGTTTTGAATCTCAACTTTCATATATGTAATGAACGGAATGTTGATGTTACTTCCACATGCTTGTTTGGAATATTCAAATAATAAAATAATTTCAAGCATAATACAGGTTTTCTAGTAGTATGCGATATGCATTATGATCTTGTATGTTTCCAATATACATTAAAAGATTTTTAAATAATAATTTTATAATTATTTTAGACAATTGATATGCATTGCTATCTTTTTGTGAGTTCTTAATTTCAAAGAACTAAGGTATGTCTGTTATTCTATTATAATATGATGAACAAAGTTCAAATCATATTTTTAAAAATATGTTTATATTTAATTTAGTATTCATTGTTACCTTTAATAGGAAGTCACCCATAAAAAATAAAAAAAAATATCTTGAATGAGAGATAAACATTATCATTTAAAGATATCAAAGTGAAAGGGGAAGAAAGGGATCGCTTGCTTGTATAGAGGAATTAGATGAAGTCTCAAATTGAAGTAGTACTAAAACACCATCTTCCTGCATCCTAGACTACGTCAGGTACATTTGGGATGATATATGTGTGTGTAGGGAGAATGACATAGAAATCTCAAGAGGATCAATTAATTCAAATTAAGTTTTAAGTTTCAAATTATAAGAATTTGTAAGTTCGGTTCTTAATTTTGTAATTTTATTGTAATAAATTTATAATTTATATTTTAAATTTTAACAGAGAAAAGAAAATTGTTTATTTTTTAATCATATTAAAATTTGAAAAATAAGTTGTAAATTTTTAGAGTTTGGCACTTGAGATCTAATTTGAATTAATTATTCTTCTTGAGACTTATATATCATTCTCCCTATATATTTTTTTTAATACAAAAATTTGTCGTATTCTAATATGCTCCAACTAATTAAATTTGTAGAAAATGAAAATGTTGAAGGTTTCTAATAAATGTTTCTTGCTTGTTCAGTTCGTCCGGGCTTCTTTGAGTTGATCAAGATGTGGAAATTTTAAAACTACTACCATTGACAAGTTCTCTCCCCGCTAATTATTAAATAGTGATTAGAGCTTTCGTATATCTTTCAGTGAAATACACACGCTCTATATTTTAGTCCACATAGTAGATAGTGACAACATATATTAATCAGAATTGCGTCACATCTCATAGCAGAAAAGCGGCCAATTTGAGATCATACAACAGCAGTATTCAATTCTATTTCTCAATTCCTAACGCTGAACTCACATTGTTTTACACGAAAACTTTTTAGCCGGCGGAAAGTAGCCTGTGGGATGGGTAAAAAACAACGACATAGGACAATAACGAAATTATCTGGGAAATGCTGAATATATTGACACATTCTGCTTCTTCAGTAGAGAGGCTTTTTTTTTTTTTTTTCTTTTTTCCTTCTCCCGTCAATTTAGCACAGGTCAAGCACAAAATTTATTTTCACATTAAATGATGCCATTAATTACAAACGAAGCACCGCAGCTGATGAAGAAAGAGGCTTCTCTGTTGGAGTTACCAGAAGCCATCTTGGATAACATTCTTGAGAGACTTTCGCCAATTGAACTATGTAGCATGTCCGAGGTGTGCACTTGTTTGATTGGCAGATGCAGGAGTAATGTATTGTGGGAGAAACACGTACAACGTAGGTGGGGAAGACTCCTTGGTGATGTGGCTTACAGAGAGTGGCAATTTCATGTGATGAGGATAATGAATAAAGAAAGCCCCTCACTACAAAGGAATCCAGAGGGATTATTAGGATCATTTACTGGTGCTTGGCCTTTTTTATGCCTTTGTTCATATTTGGAAAATCCTGGAGACTTGGCTAGTTTATTACTATCGAATTATTCCAACATGGCTTTGTATGTATCTCTTCAGAGGGGTCGATTTTGGTTCCCTGCTCAAGTGTACAGGATGACGCCGGCAAGTTATTTTACTCATGAACTCTTCCTTTTGTTCTTATATCTTTACAATCTCTGCCGCTAAATTGAAATATTATATTTTATATATTACAATGATTAGTTTCAGCTTCCAAGGCGATATAATGGGCTGCTCAGCTATGAACATGTTTCAAACACCTTTCAAGCAAGGTACCGTTGAGATCTATAGTTGGGCTTGTTTCTCAAAATTTAGGAAAGGTCATCACTTGCGTGATCCAATAATGTTATACCTTTATTCTTAAAAGTTTTCAAGAGTTGCTTATTGTTGTAGGTGTCCAACGGACGAGTGGCGATTGATTGAGAAAAATATAACATGGGATCGGTTGAGACTACCCCCGATTCACACTTCTCCATATACTCTTTATGTGTCCAATAACAATGATTTGAAACCTGGTGATCATGTTGAGGTCCAAATGAGAAAAGGGAGCAGAACTTATGGTGATAGTTTATTTTGTTTTAACGATCACTTCACTATATTTTGGGATCCATAATAGTATCGATCAATTTAATCTCCATTTGAAGTTAGGACTTTAATCATAAATTAATTATGAATGGGATGTAGATTGGTGCTATGGTGTTATCGATCACTTGGAATCATGTGATAAAGACATGAACAATCATTGCAGTTGTGAGCATAGCGGTAAGTTAAAATCATTTATTGGTGTTGGCAAAAAAGTATGTGAGTGTGTTTGCGTGTGAGATATATATGAAATAAAGTAATAAACTATAATAATGATAATATTTTGATTTATGTTGCGTTGACAGAAATGCTAGTGGTGTCGTTCAAGCTTCAATACTCACAATGGAAATCGATAGCGATAAAAAAAGAGGCGAATGGGGAACAAAAAATTGGACTTTGGAAGATTGGAGGAATTAGAAAACTGGAAGACTTGGAGGATATTCGGAGATGGAACACCGAGCACCATATGCAGATCTCAAGCTTATCTTATTATGTATAGCATCTTTTATTTGTATTTTATACTGCGAAGGTTCACATTATAGGATCCATTGATCTCATCTGGCTTGTTTTATATGTGAACTGGTTTGTTCACCTTAAATGTAAATTATAATAATGATTTTCAGTACTTTTTTTTTTCCCATGAGAAGGGCAAGCCGAAGCTTGAATGACAATAAGGTCACCAAAATAATAATAATAATAATAATAATAATAATAATAATAATAATAATAATAACCACCAGAGCGACAGCTCTTTTCCCTATTGAAGATATCCAAAAAAATTGGTACTTCCGTTAGAATTTGAATTCCTTGCACAGCATTAAACGCCTTCTAACTAATGAATCAGTACAACAGATTCAGTTCTAGCCCGTGATTTTCAATATATACTTTTTAACAAGGGTTAATGGCAATAAAATATTTTCAAAATACGCAAATGAAAAATAAATACTAGAAAATGTGATAATTATTATCTAGTTTCTTGAAACTCATTTAGCATTTTATTTTTTGTGAAATGACATATCTACCCCTTTCTTCCTCTCTCCCCTTCTCACCCTAGCTTCTCTCTCTCTCCCTCTCTCTCATCCTCTGCCTTTGTGCAGAGTACAAAGATTACGGAGAAGACAGGTTTCTTGGCTTTGTGGCATCGCGTACTTCCCATTGACAAGGTGAAAAACCGCCCTATTGCAAGGAGCACTCCGCGGAGCAGTTTAGGCTTTTTTAGTTTGCTGTTTGTCCATTTTCAATCTTCAACTCAATAAGTTAATCGCCAACCCGTGGATACCTCGCTGCCCCTTCTCTCTTGCTAGTTGTGAAGGAAATTTTCATTATTGTCCCAACAAATGGGACATTTTCAATTTCTCGTTGCAAATGATTTCTTTCAATTTGATCCATCCATTATTATAGTGATGCCACACTTAACATATTTGATGGCTTTGAGTAATTGAGTTAAACAAATACAGAGTTAGTGCCGTAAGTTTCCAAGTGAACAATTTGTTATCTTTCAGAAAATGAGATATCACATTGAAAGAAATTATTTATAGTGGACAAAATCCAAAATGCAGTACTTATCTATCAATGGCGCCAATAGAGTTTCGTCTTTTACTAATGCTTGTAACATGAAGGGAGGATGAAAAAGTGACGTAATGAATACGGTGCAGGTACAATTTTCTTTTGTTTCCTGTATATGAATTGAAATTGGGAACGTCTTCAAAGTTGGTCGCAGTCTAAATCAGACTTGAGGAGGAGGGGTTGCAAATATATGTAGGGTAGTTGAAGAAGGTAATAGGCATGAGATCCCGACTGGAGTTCGAACGGTGGAATTGATGGAACAAGAAAAATTAAGATCTTCTTCCTCCCCATGTCTTTGGCTAGATTAGAGACAGAGAGGGGGGATTGGGTGAGGAAGAGAGAGAGGAAGCCACCACGGTGAGAAAGAAAGAGGGAGAGAAGGGGAGCAAACACATCATTTCACAAGAAATCCAAATGCCAAACAAATTTCAAGGGATTAGAAAATAATTATCACATCTTACCGTGCTTATTTGTTATTTATATATTTTGAGAGTGTTTGATAATTATTTTTTCCTTTTAATAACGTGCATGCTCAATCAAGAGAATGTTCTCTATTATTGTTGTTGTTATAAAAATTGTATTTTAAATAAATTATTTTAATTAATGGAATGACAAATATTTTAAAATTAGTATAAAAATATTCATAATAAGTAACCACCAAACATTAAATTTTCCACAGGATAGCTCTTGAGTATTTTAAATTATGTCATGCATATTATATTAAGACACCCAATGCTTGCTGTCTTGTCTCTGTGGTTCGCTGCAATGCTTCAAACCACACAGCACAGGTTCGAGAGTTTCCATGCCAAAATAGAATACAGTAAGACACTCATTGGTGGTTTTTACTATAATATATTTGATAGAATATTAATTATATTTTTAATACTATCTTTATTTTAAATTCATTAACTACGAAAGAGATCATATAATGCTAATTTCAAAATTCTTCCTTTAAACAAGAGTAAAGGTTAAAGTTTCAAATTGAATTAAGGAGGGAAACAAGTTTACATGTAGGGGGTACAAATACAAGTTTATTATATCTTTAAATAAAATTAACGATTTAATTATTTTTTTTATTTTAATGAGGTGATTAAAAATGCCTTGTAATAGAAATAGGAAAAAGTACGTGACTGTATATAAGTATATTTATTTTATTAAAATATTATTGTAGCACTGCTAATAAATAACTCAAATTGGCCGGAATTTATGGACTACATGCGGATAATATTTTCTTGAAGTGTCCTTGAAGGGACAAAAAAGAATGGTATTATTTTGAAAAGGAAATTTATTTTTTTAATGCGTGAATGGAACTCTAAAATCAATATTTATTTTAAGTCAGTTCCTTGACGACGCAAGTATTGATTGGCTTTCTACATTTAATTATATAATTAGTTGAGACTGAGTGTGTGTTTGGATTTATACAATTCATCGCGCATTAATTTAGATTTGACCGGACAAGCTAAATATTAATGAGCCTTTTAAATTTGACGGCTAATGGGGAGAAGGTGATGATTAACACTTAGAATTGCTGATAAACAGATCTTGCATACATTCACTCTCTTTCAAGTCGTAACCCCATTTTTCTTAATTATTTTTATTAATCCTATTTGTAAATTATTTTTAACATATTTCATCATAATTAATGAAAATTTTAAATTTTATTAACTTTGTTTTAAAATTTAATAAGTTTTTATTTTTATTCTTAATAAATGCTCTTAAATTTCATTAATAGTATTTTTATTTAAAGCATTTAATAAGAGCAAAACTATAAAAATAAACATTAAAAATTGACAAATGCCTTATAAATAGAATTAAATTTTTTTTTTTTTTACCTTATAAATAGGATCAGAAAACTATATTGTTATTTAAACGCAATGTTTTATATGAAAATTTAGTGAAGCATGCAAACAAGATGGTAGTCTATGCGATGGATAACACAAACAGGCTCAAAACACACACACACACATTTGTCCATAGTTATAGTGATAACAAATATTAATTAAACATTTCATGTATCCAATATTATATCATTATTAACGTGAAACGTTTATCAATAAATGAGTTATAAGCGTTCTTTAAATTTAGAGGCATATCCTGACTTTAACTAGCTCCAAAACCCTACTCATATATATATATATATATATATATAATTTTATAATTTTTTAATTGGATAAGAAAATATTATTAAGCAACATTGGGTACATCACTTACTAGAAAGGCAGACAACGGACATTCTATTTGTTTATGTTTTGGCCTAGAAAATATCTATTTTTTGACGTCATTATTTATTCACATTGTTTCGAACGAAAACTTTTATACCCGACAAAGGCATGCAGACAATATAGTAGCCTTCACAATGAGTAAAAAACAAAGAGAAAAGAAAGAAATTATCACTAGTAAAGGTCTGGCCGTGAATGAAATTGTTGAATTTGAATATCCTGGTTCTTCAATATCAGAGGCTTTGTCCTGTTTCGCTTATCAAGCACAAGTCAAGAACAAAACTTATACTCACATTAATGATATATTAGCAAGCCATTTACAAACAAAGCACCACAGCTGATGAAGAAAGAGGCTTCTCTGTTGGAGTTACCAGAACCCATCTTGGATAACATTCTTGAGAGACTTTCACCAAGTGAACTATGTAGCATGTCCGAGGTGTGCACTTGTTTGATGCGCAGATGCAGGAGTAATGAAATGTGGGAGAAACACGTACAACGTAGGTGGGGAAGACTACTTGGTGATGTGGCTTACAGAGAGTGGCAATTTCATACGATGAGGATAATGAATAAAGAAAGCCCCTCGCTACAAACTAATCCAAATGGATTATTAGGATCATTTACTGGTGCTTGGCCTTCTTTATGCCTTTGTTCGTATTTGGAAAATCCTGGAAACTTGACTAGTTTATTACTATCGACTTATTCCAACATGGCTCTGTATATTTCTCTTCAGAGTGGTCGATTTTGGTTCCCTGCTCAAGTGTACAGGATGACACCGGCAAGTTATTTTACTCATTCACTCTTCTTTATGTTGTAATCTTTATAATTTCTGTGCCTAAATTGAAGTGTTAGATCATATGATTATTACTTTCAGCTTCCAAGGCGATATAATGCACTGCTCAGCTATGATCATATTTCAAACACCTTTCAAGCAAGGTAATGTTGAGATATAGTTGGGTTGTTGCTCAAAATTTATAAATGAACTTCCTTAATTAATCTAATGCTTTACCTTTATTCTTAAAAATCTTCAAAAGTTTTTTTTTTTTCTTTGGTATAGGTGTCCAACAGACGAGTGGCGACTGATTGAGAAAAATATAACATGGGATCTGCTGAGATTATTGCCCCCAATTGACGCTTCTCCATATACTCTTTACATGTCCAATAATAATGATCTGAAACCCGGTGATCATGTTGAGGTCCAGATGAGAAAAGGCAGCCGAATTTATGGTAATAGTTTTTTTTTTTTTTGTAATAATAAATTATTCACCATCTTATCTGTGATTGAGTTAGTATTGATCAATTTCATTTCATTTTACTCGAAATTAGCAAGTATTAACCCTAAATTACGAATGAGATGTAGATTGGTACTATGGTGTTATTGGTCACTTGGAATCATGTGATGAAGATAGGAATGATCATTGCAGTTGCCAACATAGCGGTAAGTAGAATCATTTACATACAAGTAAATTAAAGTAGTGAAGGTAGGAGGAGGGTGTGTGTAGTGAATGAAACAGATGATTAAACTTTGATTGTATGTTATTTTGATAGAAACTTTGGTGGTGGTGTTCAAACTACAACTTGGAGATCACTCACGATCGAAATCAATATTAATGAACAGACAGATGAATGGGGAACAAAAAGCTAGACTGTGGAGATATGGAGGAATTAGAAAACTGGAAAGCTTGGAGGATATTCGAAGCTGGAATACCGAATATCCTATGCAGTTCAAATCTTAGGCTTGCCCTTTTATTTAATTTATAGTATCGTTGAGAATATAGTTTAAAGCTTAACCGTTTTATTCTATATATGTGAGATGGTTTGTTTAGCTTGAATATATGTGAATTGTAATCACAGTCCTTGGTTTGTTTATGCTCTATCTCTCGATGATTTCAATATTTCTCCTTTATATTTATGTTTATTTTTTATTTGTTTATTATTTGCAAGAAAAATTTGAAGTCTCAAGATTTAATGATTTATAGTTGGTCCCCTTAATTTCTTCTCTAGTAATACGAGGAATTCATATTTATCATGAATATGGTATAATAATTATTAATTTTATATCGAATGATATTAGTACATTCTTTTTTTACAAGAATATTTTGTGCATTCTATTGTATCAATTATCTCATTGCCATAACCGTTGATAAAATATATGCATGATTTCATATAATTAAAAAAATGATACTAATAAAATTCATAATATATTGTCTTATATTTGTAATTTATTAAAGAGAAGTGGATTTTTTTATCTTCTAACCTTATATAACATTTCAATTTAGTCATTTAATATTATACAGTATCTTTGCAATCTTCTAACACTAAAACTATTATAAATCATTTAGTCTTAATGATTATTTTTGTGTCAGTTATTGTTATTATAAAAAATCAAATTTAATATATCAAAATTTGGTAATGTTCTATTAACATTTAAAAGTCTAATATTGACATTTTTTTTCTTAATAAGACTAATGTTATTAGAGTTAGAGAATTAAAAATATATTTTATAAAATGAAAAGATAAACCTTGTATGAAGTTAATTGAAAAATTAAAGCTACACTATCGCCTTTATTAATTATAGTTGAAAGTTTATCGCGCGCGCGCGTATTTAAATCACACCAGTTCAGGTGTTTAGTTGAGATATCCTTACATAACTGTGTTCTCCATTTAAACTATGCTCGTTTTTTAGTTTCTCGCTTCCACGCCTTCTCATATGTTATCCCAATTCTCATACATAATTGTTTACCGCAGATAGGAGATTATATAAGGATATATCAGCCAATTTAATAACGATATGACGAGGTTCCAATTTGGGCGCATCTTGTTACGGCAGCACGATCCAACTGGATTGGCCGGCATTTTACGGAAGGAAATGACAAGAATAATCGACATAGAATTCATCTTTTACATTCTTTACGTTGTTGTCACGTTGAACAAGCTGTCAAGCTTCATCAACAAATTTTTGGGATCAGAAATTTCGTTCAGCCCAGGCTAGAATATGTATTCTTGATTTTTGTGTTAATTTTTATTATAAATTACCACATATTATATTCTATGGCATGTACAGGAGAAATAATAATTTAAAAATTTCTTGGAGTCTGTACTTATTCTTTTAACATATTTAAACCATATTAAAATATGCAGAGAAATAATAGACCATCAAAAAAATTGAAAACTAAGTAAAGTTACATATATAGAAGCGATTGTTCCAATGTGAGAAAATGTTAAAAAAAAAAAAGTCTAATGAGCTGCAACATTCATTTCAAGCTTGGGAGTATTGAGACTCCTATTTTATATTTCATATTACTTGACGATTACGTGTCACAATTGAATACATTATTATGGCCTTGTGAATTCTAATAATCAAGCAAGAATGCATGGGCTGCGATTCATGTATAGTGCTGTTATATTGCTTCTCCTGCTTACACGCTAGCTTATCAGAAACACGCATAGAAAGAAGTTGTATGTCATGAAGAAGAAAGCGACAAGTAATAATTGCTTTCTAGATTTGCCAGAATCAAGCTTAGACTGCATTCTAAAACATCTTTCACCATCGGAATTGTGTGTAACCTCGGAAGTATGCGTGATCCTGAGGAAGAGATGCTCAGCTGATGATCTCTGGAAACAACACATCCAACGAAAATGGGGTCCACTCTTAGGGGAGGAGGTTTATAAGGAGTGGCAAGTGCATATAACATCAGCAAAACAAGATAACTCTCTGGAGATCGATCACAATGGATCAGTGGGAACTATTAGTGGTGATTGGCCACGTCTCTCTCTCGGTTCATATTTGGAAGACTCTGTAAGGCTTAGAGGTTCATTATCAAATCATTTCATGAAAGCTTTATATTTTTCTCTAGAGAGTGGCAAGTTCTGGTTTCCGGCTCAATTTTACAGGGTAAGATTGCTTTATTTCTTACAAACTTTTGGATTCTTCTTAAAAGAAGAAGAAGCACAGTCTCTATAACTGATGTAAAATTAAGTGTTGCAGGGAAATAGATTTGTATCTTGCTGCGATGGCTTACTTAGGTATAACGCTAAATCTGATTCCTTTCAAGTACGGTAAGCAGCAAGCTCTTTCTCTGCGAGACTGTAATTGATCTCCTGTAAAATTATTACCAAGTCATGACTTGGTCTTTACTAAGACGAATAAATATTAATTTCGGACGCAGACGTAAAGAAGGTGGTTGGCGGTTACAAGAGGAAAACATAGGATGGGATATGGTGAGAGCATCACCTGTTGAAATTCCTCCAAATGTTCTTCATGTCTCTGATCTCAGCAATTTGAAACCCGGGGATCACATTGAAATCCAGTGTAGATCATCAAGACAAGCATCTTATGGTACGCTTGCCTCTAAACTATGATGTTTAATTATTAATTAAAAAGTTGATCATAACTTGTAATGGTTTTGCTGGAAATCAAGTTAATTATTAGTAAATATGAGAATATGTTATAGACTGAGAAAGAGTTCATAAATAAAAGGTCCATGAAGCTATCATTGCTTCAATAAGAATCTTGTTCTTGATTTAATTTCTCTTTAATTCCTCAATTTTAAGATATACACCCTCTGGTTTATTTATATATAAGTTACTTTTAACAAAAATTAATTTATTCCTATTAAATGCATCATCTTCAAATTAATTTTTCTCTCTTAGGTAACATTCTAATTACTTTACTTTTGAAAACTTTTGAAAGGTTAAAATTGAAAGAAAGTAAATTAATTAACGATCTATTTTTTATACAAATTAAAGTCACTAATAAAAAGGATCACATATTTCTTCTACAACGAGGCTTGTATGTAAAAGCGAAAGGAGTACATGATTTGCGAGAGAGCGTTGGTACCAATTGTCTTATGATATGCAGATTGGGCGTATGCTACCATAGGACACCTGGAAACATGTGATGATGAGAATGAGAATAATCATTGTGGGTGCGGCCGAAATGGTAAGATTGTATAATGGCTTTGTGGTTTTAAGGATTGTGTACTTGAAATGGTGCTGTGGGCATCAATTATATTGTTAAGTGTGTGACAGACTTGGTGGTGGTGGAGTTCAAACAGTATGCTCCAAGATCTCGACTGAGACGCCTAGTGCTTAGCAGAAACAACTACCGGGAGCATGATGGTGGAATGGCTTGCTTGTTTGGAGGAATTAGGAAAATTCATAGCCAACAACACATTGATGCCTGGACAAAAATCTTTCCTCCACATCACGTACCTAAAATTTAGAGTTTGACCTCATTATATTGCTTATCTCTGGCGAGACTCCAGGCAAATAGGATAAATAATCTAAATGCTTCATGAATATGCGTTGAAAGGAGGAAGAGAAAAGGGTTAAGCCCCCATTCATGTCCACGAACTTTTCACGTATGGTTCTGCGGGTGTATTGAATTCGATTTTGGATCATTTTTGTCAAAAAATTATTTTTACATACTTATTGAATTGGCATATGATACTAGATTTTATACATGCTGCGTTACTCTATTTGACAGGTGCCTGACGTTATTATATGTGGTGGGGCTTTCCCCCGGCTCCGCCACGGCCAATTGATGATCCCCTAAGGTAAATTATATTTTTTTATTTTTACATAGACATGATTTTTCTTATCAAAATCATTTTCAAATCTTGCTTGCTATTTTTATATCTCTTTATCCATGTTCTTGTATGTTTTCATAGGATATCAAACACAAGGAGTCAATCACATCGAAGAGGAAGGTGTACTGCGACTTCTTGATGAGTTCAATCAATGTTAGTTAAATTCCATTTCAACCAAATGTTAGCTCCGTTTATTTCAGTGTAATATTAATCCTTCGTTCATATTGGCCTATTTAACTTCTTTTTTTTTTTTTTGGAGAACTAGAAGAAAGGCATCTGTACACAGTTGCTTCCAATTTTTCAGTAAATAATCATACACACACACAGACACTTAAATAGGCTAACACTGATCTCATTCATGTTCGTCTCACTTCGGAGTACAAAATAGTGCCGTTTAATTAAATCATATATATAAGAAAGTCAAGTAAATTGTTTTCTACAAAAAACAAAAAACAAATAAGCTAAATATAAGCCTTAAGAGTTAATGAAATGGATATAATGATAAAAAGATGATGATTAATAAACAGATCCTATGTTCACTCACTCTCAAGTCGTCTTCCCTTCTTCCATCTCTGAATCGAGCAAATATTAGCACGACACAAGGATTCCTAACTTTGTCTTATATTAAGGAAGGCAATGAATTTAGCTTCTCATCATATATTGATGTCTCTATATTTGAAGCCCAATCACAAAAATTTAGATTAAAATAATATGGGGAAAAATATTAACAAAGTGTTGATCTCTTGAGGAGTTTTCCAACATCATTAACTGCATGATACTGTAATTTTGCCTGTTAACTTTAAAAAATAGGCAAAAAAAACTCTAAAATATATATATAATGTAAGTTAGATGTCAGTTAACTAAAAACCGTGGGGTCTCACATGTTGTATTGGGAGTAAATAGATTGAAGGCAAAAATATCCATAATGTACATATTATAGTATAATTTTGCTCATCAATCCTATAAAAAGCAACGCATAAATCTCAAATCCATAATAGAGAAGTATATATGAGCAAGCATTAATTGTGAATATGTAAAAAAGATTTATATTTTTTCTAACCCCAAGTACAAATATAAAAATAAATGTGTTCAAATTTATCCTGATTGGCAAAAATCTTAGATACATTTTATTCCATCGCACATCACTATCACATAAATACAATTCGTATTAGAATCCATTTAAAAATACAATACGTCCAAACTTTCCCCCGCCCTCCAATTGTCAATCGCATTCTCTCTGCAAAGGACCTCTCAAATGGATCGACACAGGAGAAAGAGAAGGTTCTAGCAAGTGATAAATTTGTTTAATTATTCTTCTCAGACTCTAGCAAGTGATAAAAATTTATTTCCACAACGTATAAATCAGTGGGTTGCGTTTTTCTCATCAGCAGAGAGGGTATTTGTTTTGTTTCTTTTTGTTGAGTAATTCAATAATTATTGTGTCGATCTTTGTCTTTTGGCTCCCATTAAATATTGAGAAAGTTATTAAATGTTAGAATGTCTTATTTTTAAAGCATGTATGAATATATTTAATCGGATTAAAGTTAAATTTTATTAAATTTTTAAATAGGGTTAATGGGATTTAATTTTTTTATAATTTTAGAAAAAATATTAAAAGTGATCTATAAATATAATGAGAGAAAGTATACATATACTCTATGTATGCATGCGCATCTTGGCAGCACTCCAACTGGATTGGCCAGAGTTTTGTGAAGGCAATAACAAGAAGAAGCGACATAGAATTCATCCCTTACATTCTTTAATTAGTTGTTTAATTTGTCACGTTGAACAAACTGCCCAGCTTCATGGACAATTTTTTTTTTTTGTCATAAAGTCTCTTCAGAATTCAGCCCAAGCAAAAATATGTATTTTCAATTTTATATTAATTTTTATTATAAATTAGCTGGATATTTTATTCCATGAGTTATGCTCCTTTCATTTTTTATTATAAAAGAAATTATCATACTTTCTCCGTTAAAAATATAAGGCATTTTTTTAAGAGTTGGATATTTAAAAATGTAAGGTATTTTTAATCTTTTAAGGTGTAATTATTATCTTTTTTTCAAAAGTGCCCCTATTGATAATGACTTTATATTTATTGTAGGGTGTTTAATAGGGGTAAATAAAAGATAGGGTTAGTTAAAAAGTATGTAACTATTTTATTGAGAGATAAGATTCAGTTAAAAATATTTTATATTTTTAAACAAGGGAGTATACTTTATAATTTTTATAAGTAAAAATACAAATTTTGATGAGCAATTATTATCCTTTTTCTTTTCAAATTGCCCATCATATATGGACAGTATCATAGTATCATTAAGTTAAAGGAAAAGGTAAACATGTTAATTATAAGAATATTTTAAACCAAGTTTTTCAATTTCAGACATAATTATTAAGATTAATTAACTTGTTTAAATTGTATGAGTTAATTATTTTTTTATATTTAAAAATGGAGAGAGTAAGGGGGAAATAGTAATTTAGAAATGTATTAATGGAGCCTGTACTTGTCTTTTTTACATTTAACCATATTAAAATATGTAGAGATCTAGAAATAATAAAACATGGGGAAAATTGTAAATAACACGTGGAAGTGCGACTATTCCAATGTGGGGGGAAAAAAGAACGGTCTGACATGAGCTAGCTGCAACGCTCATTTATAGCCTGAGAGTGCTGGGAATATTTTATATTTCATATTACTTCTTGATGCATGTCACAATTGAATGCATCGCATATTATAGCATAGTGAATTCTTAACAAGGAAGAATACAAGGGCTAGCTTGCCCTCTTTGCATGTTAGAAACACGCATCTATGGCATGAAGAACAAAACGACATTTAGTTTTTGCCTCCTAGATTTGCCAGAATCAAGCTTAGACTGCATTCTAAAACATCTTTCACCATCGGAATTGTGTGTAACCTCGGAAGTTTGCGTGGTCCTGAGGAAGAGATGCTCAGCTGATGATCTCTGGAAACAACACATCCAACGAAAATGGGGTCCACTATTAGGAGAGGCAATTTATAAGGAGTGGCAACGGCATATAACATCAGCAAAACAACATAAACCTCTGGGGAACGATCACAGTGGATCAGTGGGAACTATCAGTGGTGATTGGCCACGTCTCTCTCTCGGTTCATATTTGGAAGACTCTGTCAGGCTTAGAGGTTCATTATATCAAGTCATTTCATGAAAGCTCTGTATTTCTCTCTCGAGAGTGGCAAGTTCTGGTTCCCGGCTCAATTTTACAGGGTAAGATTGCTTTATTTCTTAAAAACTCTTGGATTTTTATTCTTTAAAAAGAATCAGCAGCAGCACAGTCTCTGTATGTATTTGATGTAAAATTAAGTGTTTCAGGGCACTGTTTTTGTATCTTGTGGCCATGGCTTAATTAGTTACGACTCTGGATCAGATTCCTTTCACGTACGGTAAGGAACGAGCGCTTCTTCTCTGCCAGACTTCAATTGCTGTCGCAGAATTATATTACTAAGTCATGGTTTAATTTGGTCTTTAAGATGAATATATACAGATATTGACTTCGGATCGATCGGTGCAGAAAAAAAGGTGGTGGCTGAGAGTTATTGGAGAAAAACATAGGACGGGATATGGTGAGAGCACCACCTATCGAAATTCCTCCAAATGCTCTTCATGTCTCTGATCTCAGCAATTTGAAACCTGGGGATCACATTGAAATCCAACGTAGAACATTTATACAAACATCTTATGGTACGCCTTCCTCTAAACTATTATGTTTGTTAATTAAAAAATAGATCATATAACTTGCAATATTGTTTTGATGGGAGTCGAGTTAGTTGATAAGAGAATAAGTTAAACTGAGAAAGATTGTGGCATAAATAAACAGAGGTCCATGAACCTATTCTTTAATTTCTCAACTCAAGATCTATATGTTTCAATCTTATATATAAATTACTTTTAATTGTCTTACCAGAACTAACGAGATGTAATTAATTGATGACATTCAAGAAAAGAAATTCCCATAATTTATAACCCTTATTAAAATGCATAATCTTAAAATATTTTTACTCTCACAAGTAACCTTTTACTCTGGTCATGAAAAATTATGAATGAGTAAAATTGAAAAAAAAATTAACAACTCATTTTTTGTCATTAATAAAATGGACAATAAATTTGTCTTACATGACTTGTATATAGAACTGGAGGGAATATATGATTTACAACAGCTTTTCTGCAAATCCTGTTATGATAAGCAGATGGGCGTATGCTACCATAGGACACCTGGAAACATGTGGTGATGAGAACGATAATCATTGTGGGTGCGACCGGAATGGTGAGATTATATAATGGTTTTGTGGTTTTTAAGGATTGCGTACTTGAAATGGTGCTGTGGGCATTAATTAATTACATAGTTAAGTGGGACAGACTTGGTGGTGGTGGAGTTCAAGCAGTACGCTCCCACGTCTCGACTGAGACGCCGAGTGCTCAGCAGAAACAACCACCGGGAGCACGATGATGGATTGGGTTACTTGTATGGAGGAATCAGGAAGATTCATAGCCAACAACACATTGATGCCTGGACAAAAATCTTTCCCCAACATCACGTACGTACAATTTAGAGTTTGACTTCATCCTTGCTTATCTCAAATTCCTAGCTGGATCTACTCCGGCAAATATGCTTCAAAACGTGTGTTCAAAAGGAGGAAGAAATTCCATAGTCATGTTTAAATAATTTTGTCGAGAATTATTTTTGGGTGCTTATTGTATTAGTATATATACAGTATGATAGTGGCTAGATTTGATACAATGTTAATTCCTCGTTACTGATCTATTTGACAGGTGTCTGAGATTGTTTATATACGTGGGCCTCCATCGCCGCCGCGGTTAATGATGATCCCCTGAGCTAAATTATTTTCCATTATTGTCGTTTTTTTAAAATAGACATGATTTTTATTATCAACATCATTTGCTTGCTTATTAGCTATTTTTTTCTTTTTCTTTTTCATTACTTATAAGCATCTCTCTATTTAGAAAAATAATATTCAAGAAATAATTCAACACTAAATATAGATACTTTTTTTTATAAAAATTTGAACTTGGTTCATCAAGATGATATGAGGGACTAAACCCAATCCCAATTAATTTTCATCGAATGTCAAGCACAAGAAATATCCATCACAGAGGAAGGTGGACTGCTTCTTCTTGCTGCTTCTAATCAATATTAGTTAAATTCCATTTCAACCAAATGTTAGCTCGATTCATGTGAATGTAATCCTAGGCCTGTTTTTTTGAGTGGAACTAGAAGAAAGGCGGCTGCATACACTTGTACCTGATTTCAGTAAACAACCGTACTATAGATTTAGCTATATTAATTTTTTTTATAAAAAAAGTCAAACACGTACAAATAGTTAAACATTAGAAAATATAAGTTAGATGATAATAATATTCAAGAGAAAAAAGGAGCAGTGAAAATATCCAATAAACACGTGTAGCTGCATCATGAAATAGATTTTTATGCGTAGCTATACTAAATAGGATGATTGATTTGAATTAATGCATCAAACTAATGATCAAATCTCATGTTGGTTTCTGGGATAAGCAATGGGGTATTCTAATTAAAGTAACCGGTATCCTGTAGTACGTGTTTGTTTGAGCCCAGTAAATTTGGTCATCCAATACTCCCTCATTGAAAAATAAAAAGTATTTTAAAAAATTAAATATTTAAAATATTAAGTATTTTTAATCTTTTAAAGTATAATTATTATTTTTTAAAAACTATTAAATAAATTATTTTATATTTATTGTAGGGTGAAACATTCTATTAAATAAGGATAAATATATAAAAATAAAATTAATTAAAAATAAGTAATTATTTTATTGAAAGGAAGGGATTTGATTAAAAATGTTTTATATTTTTTAATAGAAGGAATATTAATATCAAAAAAAATCACACACACACACTTAGAGCTTATTTTCAATTAAAATAAGACATAAACTCATATTATTAATATTATTAGCACATTAAAAGTTACTAATCTTGATTTGATCAGATAAAATATACTTCCTTTATTAAAAATGTAAAATATTTTTAATTAAATCTCACCCCATAAAATAGTTACTTATTTTTAAACTAACATTATCTTTTCATATTTACTTATATTAAAGACCCTATAATAAATATAAATTTATTATTATAGGGACACTTTTAGACAAAAAAAAAGGTAATAATTACACTCAAAACTAAAAATGTTTTATATTTTTGAACAATAACTCTTCAAAAAATGTCCTACATTTTTGAATGAAGGAAGTATTAAATATTCAAAACTAAAGACTTAAATCTTACTCCCTCTATTCTATTTATAGGAGAAAAAATTATATTATAAAATTTTAAAAAATTAATTAACTATATTAATTAAGATTAAAAATAAAATAATTAAACTGCAATACCTTTCATTAATTGTATTAATTAGTCTTTATTAATTATTTTTATAACTATAATGAATAAAATTATGAGGGATAATTTAAAAATTTTATAATAAATACTTATTAAAAATATGATTTTATTTATATAAAAAAACATGTTAAAGTGATAGTTTTTTTCATAAATAAAAATAAAGGAAGTATTATCTTGGTTATTTTATTATTTTATGTACAACTCATATAATATAATTTGGAGCTAGGTTAATATTTTGTTGTCCCAAATTATTAGCATTAAATATTCGAACAAAAATAAAATTTATTAATACTAATTTTTTGCTTGCATATTTAAAATATATTAAATCAAAATATTATATAAATCTATATTTTTATTTAAAAAAGTAAATTTATAAAGTGTGATTTTTAAATTTTATTAATGTAAAAAGGAATATTTCTTAGCTTTTCTGGTAGGTCAACATAGCTGTAGTCATTAATTCCTAAAAAAAAAAAAAAAAAAAACATAGCCGTAGTCATTTCAGCCTTGATAGGAATTGATTAAAAGCAACTTTCGACTTATCCAAAAAAAAAAAAAATTAATGGAAGCAGAAATTAATTCGATGTTTCCAGCGACGGACCGCACCACCGGGGAAGAGAACAATGATTTCATTGATATTCACGTTGCGATGATTAAGGGAAAACAATATTCGGTAGCTGATCAAATTTAAAAAACAATTAATAAAAAAATGGAATACTGTCTTGGCTTACGGTAGTATATGATAAATTTTTCACAATTTATTTTTATTAATGTATCGTTTTAAAAAAATATTCTATCTTTTATATACAACATTTTATTTTATTTATACAAAATTGTGAAAAAAATGAATTAAAAATAATCAATGACCGTTTTTTACATAAGTAACTAAAATTAAATAAAAATGTAAGAAGACCAAAGTATGAATTTCTAGAGAAATCCTTAGCGTGACTTGATTTTTTATTCTGTTTAATTAGAATACCCTCAAGTTATTAAATGAAAATTTATATGATATTATTTTAATTAATTTTATTCTTATAATAAATATATATTTAATTTTTTATGTTTTCTCTCTCTGTTGTCATTGATATCAAAATTAATTTTATATTAATAATATTTTAATGTCATTTTTTTGACCAATCACAAATGACATGATGTACCTAATTTATTTAAAAATTTCTTTCATTTTCTATAATAACTTTTAATTGGCAGTGAGAATTATCATTGTTAGGAGTTTCTTACATCTTTTATTCTATTATTACCTACTAAAGTTAGCATGAATAATAGGAATCTTGTCATTAAAATAAGCAAATGGGATTGACAATTGAAGTTTAGTTATTGTATATGTACCAATTTAATTGGAAGATGCTTAATCCTGTCTTTAGCACCTTGTGGAGTTAATATCTATTATTGGCACAGCCTACTCAAAAGTTCCTGAATTATAGGGATATGTAACAATGATAAGTCATCATGCTTGTATACAACTATTATTTCAATAATTACATATCTAGTTTGATCTATAGACGAATATGCAAGCATACATTTTATGCTTTTTTGGATCGAAACAATAAGATTATCCAACATTAAGAATATAGTTAAAATTTTAGAAAAAGATACCATTTATTTGATGAGAAATAAAAAAATCCAAAATTTAAGTGGCTAAAGTAGGAGCAACTACTTTTCAAGTAACATGAAAAGAAAAAAAGCAATGATTGCAGTGAGAGAGTCAAAGTTGAAAAGAAGGTCCCTCATTTCTTTTTTTCTGCTTATTTAAAAAAACTAATATATTCCATCTATTTTTAAATATAAACAAATTTTCATTTGGTTTTTTTTTTACCAATGGTTTCGTGTTATTTTAATAAACAAAACTACAATTTTAAACAGCATTTATAACATCTTTCCTTAATTGTCTTTGACTAAATGATAGTGTTCCCTCTGTCTCAAATTATAAAATATTTTTTTAAAAAAAATTTGAAAATGCTTTGACAAAATTTAAGTTTTATTGATTATGCTTTTCTAATATTATCCTTTTCATTAGTTTTTTTTAATATTCTTTCATAAATAAAGCATTAAATGAAGAATATTTAAAAAGTTTATATTTTTATTTTGAAAAAAATAAGGTTATAAAATATAATTATGAGCTCTATCAGTATGTGCAATTTTATCTAAAAATATCTTATAATTTAAGACAGAGGTATTATTATTAAATTAGGAAAAAATGAAAGATTAATCACAGTAACATTTTAGTCCAAGTTTTTTTTATTCAGATATAATTATTAAAATTAATCAACTTTCTTAAATTGCATGAGTTGATTAAAATTTATTATACTAAAAAATGTCATCAATGTATAGTGGAATCAATTTCGTTGAAAATAAAACGATCGAAGAAAAAAAGGACGTCCCTTGTCATATTTTGACAACCTTGCCATGATGTTCCAAATGAAAACAATTAAAAAAGTGACCACTGGGGCTAAAAAAAACAGTGACAATATCATAAATCATACAATAGATATAATACCATGTCATTGCTGGTAGCGTACGTTGTAGAGTGAGACATGAGGATGGGGGAAAGCTGATGCAGGATTTGTCTGCCGGATTTGCCAAACTCAACCTTGTAACGTTCTCCAGCTCACGCTAAAATATGAATTTTCAATTTTTTATGTTAATTTTTATTATTAATTAGCTAGATATTTTATTCCATGCCATTTAGTCGTATACGGCTACGGAAGTAATAATTTAAAAATTTCTTAGAGTCTGTAATTATCCTTCTAACAATTAAGCCACGTTAAAATATAGAGAGAAATTATTAAAAAATGAACACGAAAAGGTGTATAAGCGAATATAGCTATTGCAAGAAAAAGTTAAAAGAAGTCTAACATGAACTGCAACGTTCATTTATACCCTGAGAGGATTGGGACTCTAATATTTTATATTTCATAAAACTTGATGATTACACTTCATAATTGAATGCGTTAGCAGTTGATGAATTCTAAATTAAGTTAAGACAAAAATTTAAGGTACATTCTCTATTCGTTAAAAGCTTTGAAAGAATGCAGGGTTTGTGATTCAATTCCCTGTTACGTTCGTTTTCCTCTTTACACGCTATAGTCTCTTAGAAACTCTCTTTGAGAGAAGCTTTGAGAAGCATCTCATGAAGAATGAAAGGCAAAAGCATGTTTGCCTTCTGGATTTTCCAGAGTCAAGCTTAGACTGCATTTTAAAACATCTTTCACCATCAAAATGTGTATAACATCAGAAGTATGTGTGATCCTGAGGAAGAGATGCTCAGATGATGATCTCTGGAAACAACACATCCAATGAAAATAGGGTCTACTGTTAGGAGAGGTGGTTTATGAGGAGTGGCAATGGCATATAACTTCAGCAAACAAGATAGCTCGTTACGGATTGATCAGAATGGATCGGGGGAACTTTTAGTGGTGATTGGCCATTTCTTTCTCTGGGTTCATATTTGAGAACTCTAAAAGCTTAGGTTCATTATCAAATTATTTCATGAAAACTCTATATTTTTCACTAGAGAGTGGCAAGTTCTGGTTCCTACCCAAATTTACAGGGTAGGACTGCGTTCTTCTTAGAAACTCTCAAATTTTTTTTTTAAAAAATTAAGAAACCTGGCGCACGCTTCTATATTTGATGTAAAAGCGTTGCAGGGCCGTGGATTGCTATCTGTCTACCATGGCTTACTTAGTTACGACTCTGAAGCAGATTCCTTTCAGCACGGTAAGGAATGGCAAACCGCTTTCTCCGCCAAACTCCATGATCCATATACAAGAATTGCTCTTTATATGTTTTTAATGTTTGAGAATTATAATTTCATGATTTGGTCTTTAAGATAAATAGTGAATATTAAATTTGGATACAGAAACAACATGGGGGTTGGCAGTTAAGGGGGAAAAACATAGGGTGGGAGAAGGTGAGAGCCGCACCGGTTGAAACTCCTCCAAATGCTCTTCACATCTCTGATCTTAATAATTTGACACCTGGGGACCACATTGAAATTCAATTTAGAACAGCTAGACAAACATCTTATGGTACGCTCCTTTGAACTACTTAATGTTTATTAATAAAAAGGTTGATTAGAAACTTGTAATTGTTTTGCTGGTGTCAAATGTGAGTTATTATGAGAACTAGGTTCCATGTTAGATAATATTGAACTGGAAAAAGGCATAAAAATGAAAAGGGTCCGCCAATATATTCTTGATTCAATATCCATGATATGCGTGACATCAGATATCAGAGTTTTGATGCTAATTCTTAATGATATACAGATTGGTAGTATGCTACTATAGGACACATGGAAACATGTGAGAGAAGAGAATCATTGTCGGTGTGACCAGAGTGGTGAGACTATTAGTCTGTCCTAGATTGTTTTTCTGTGTATATATTAACTGTTTAGTGTACATGTGACAGACATGGTGGTGGTAGAGTTTAAGCAATACTCTTTAGGATCTCAAATGAGACGCCTAGTGCTCAGAAAAAACAACAACTGGGAGCATGATGATGGAATAGGTCGCTTATATGGAGGAATCAAGAAGAATCATAGCCAACAACAGATCGACATGTGGAAAAGGCTCTTTCCTCAACATCACGTACATACAATTTATCAATTTTTTTTATTTGTGTACTGTTGTATTAGTATTTAGTACATATCATACAGATTTGATTGCATATATTCTTTGTTATACTCTATTGATAGGTGCTTAACTTCGTTTTATCTATGCCCCCAGTTGTAGCAATGTTCCCGATCCCTGAGGTAATGTTTTTTTCTCCATTGTTCTTTTTTCCTAAATAGATATGATTTTTGCTTCTTTACTCACTTACTATTTTATTTCTCTTTGTCCATGCATGTTCTGGTTTTCATCAGAGATATCAAACACAAAGAGTCAATCAAAGAGACAAGTGTGTCATCTTGCTTAGATCAATCACTATTAATTAGTTAAATTTATTGTAGTTTTGTGTGTGAATGTGTCAAAAAAAATTAAAATAAGTCCATGCATTGACACTTAAATGAAAGGATCTCCTAGTACATAAATACTATGGTGAAAATTGGGTCATTAATAGGCCAAGAGGAGGAGAGGTTTCGCTAGTACAATAGCAAAACCATGTCTACTTACTTTGTTAAGATTAATTAATGGATACTTTTTTGCTGTTTTCATATTTAAAAATACAAAATAATTTAATTTTAAATTTCTTACAAGAAAATCTTTATTTTTTTCAGGAGTTGTGTGATCAAAAGGCTTCCATTTTTAAACATTGGTGCATGCCTTTGTCTTACTTTTTGATTAATCCTCCATTAATCATCATGTGCTACCCAACTTTTAGAAGCATCCTCTTAATTTCTTTTTAAGGTTTTACTACAGGGTAAGGTTTAGCAAAATGAGTCAATCCCTTATAATGTAGTGAATTAAGATTTGAATCCTCACTTAAAAAATGCTCACATTTAATATCGTCTCTAATAAAAAATACCTGTAAACAATAAAAAAAATTTCATTAAGCTTTGCACACTACCACCACATGCTTTCAAGCTTTCTTCCTCTCTCATGTTCTCCTAATTTTTCTTTTCATTTGAATATTTTTGTTATTGTTTTTCTCCTATTTCCAGTGAAAGGGTTTGTCGAATCTTTGGAAGATGTCACATTGAACTTATGCAGCGGAGTAACTTTTAAATATAGCATTTTGTACACAACTTCAACCATGACTTTCATTGCTATTACCACAAAATTCCACTATTTCAACCAAATGTTAGCTTGGTTCATTTGAGTGTAATTCTTTGTTCATATGGCCTATTTTGCGAGAAGAAAGGAAGTTGTATGCAGCTGTATCCTCTTTTTTTCTTTTTTTTTTTTAAACTACCTTAGCTAATCTTTTCCTATGGGGAAGGGGGGTCCATATACAAGCACACAATACCCCACACGTACCTAATAATATTTCTCCTACATCAATTGGGTATTTGATTTGGGACCCCTTGCTTGAAGCGGTATGCATGCAGTTGTACCTAATTTCAGTGAATAATATCACACACACATGTTTGGCTATGTTAAATAAGCTAGCATTCCATTTCATGCATGTTCGTCACACTTTGGATTTGACTGGTCATGTTAAATAGTTTCGTTTAATCATAACAAGTCAAGTAAATTGTTCTCAAGTAAATAATAAACTAATAAACATCTTCTATTCACTCCCTCAAGGTTGCAAGATGTCACGGGCTGAGAGTCTGGCGCAGCACACGGCGCCCGTGCGGCGTCCTGGAGGACCCCATAATTCTCAGGACAAGCCTTACCACATACGAATCACACTGGTTTCGCCCTGCCATGGGCTCATCAGGGAGGCGGCACTAGCCCCCGACCAGTTGTGGCACTCAGTCCGAAGACTGAGGCAGAACACCCCCAATGCCAATGTCGTCCCCTTTACCCATATTGTGCGAGGCTAACCAGCGGATCCTTCATTCTTGGTCTTTACACGGTCACGGAGATATCATCCGTGACAAAGAGCCCGTGAATATCAATGATATTTCAGGAAAATGTGATAAGGTTGGTTATATATTACTTATATCTGAAATTAAAAATTTGAACTAAATTATTCCCATAATTATAAAAAAATTTATCTAATGAAGATAAACATTGACTTTATGAGAGACAATTTAAAAAAATATAATAAATTCTTTTAAAATTTATAATTTTATTTATAAATAGAGACAAAGGGATACATGAGTTTTTTTTATATTTAAAAACAGAAAGAGTATTTTATTAATTGGAGTTATTTTAGGATCTGATGAGTACATCTTAATAGTAAGTCCTAGCAATTTAACTATCCATCAGAGTTAATCCCCTTGCACTTAATAAAGTCATTAAGTAGAGTTAATCCCCTTGCACCTTGATTAAATAATGATAATTAAATGAAGGATAAAATGAGAAAGGTGCATTGATTACATTACTAGCTTTTTTCAATTGCCTTATAAATGAGGGCAAAAGAATTATTCCGTTTGTTGAATATTATAAGTCATTTCATTAAACTCTAATAAATTAATTAATTATTTTTAAAATTATATATATTTTATATTTATTCTTATTAATGAAATATTTTAATTAAAAAATTTTATTAAATATAACATTTAATAAAATATATTTAAAAAATATTATTAATTATATATTAAAATTTAAGATATTTTATATATTTTTAATAATTTATTTATTAAAATATGTTATATTTTTTTTAATGAAGTGAGTATGATAATAATTCAAAACCAAAGATATTCTCTTATTATTTTAGGTATGTTTTTCTCAACTTAGCCCGCACGTCAAGATAGCTGTTGTCCTTTTCAGCCATAATAAGGAGTTGATATAGAAACCAGTTCGATGTTTGCGAGACCGTAGAGCAATGATTACATTGATATTCACGTCGGGATGATTTGGGGAAAACAAAAATAATAATGATAATAATAATAATAATTTTTTTTAAATATATAAATAATATTTGAGCCTTCCAAATATTATAATTCTCTTAAAATCTCAATAATTTTTTTATCATTAAAAAATTAATATAAATAATTAAATTATACTTAATTCAAACTTGTGAATTAGTATTGAATTACTATGATTTAAAAAAATTATAAATCTTAAAATAAACTTGTGAATGATAATTGATATTACAACACATGAGAAATATTAAAATTTAAATATAAATTTAAAATTTTTTATTAAATCTTATAATTTTTTAAAAAATTGTGAATCTTAAAATAAAAATTATAAATTATAATTGATATTTGAATTAAGGATAATTTAATTATTTATATTAATTTTTTAATAAAAATTTTAAAGAATTATAACATTTTAAGAGATTAAAATATTATTTGCATAGTTTAAAAGAATTTTATTATTATTTTTGTAAAATAAAATTTCACATTTTACAGGTGGCGGAAGCTGACTGCCGCAATCACCACCAAGCTCTTATCAACAAATTAAATTAAACATTTCCTCAACTAACAAAACTATCATTATTTAAATTAAGTTATAATTAACACAATACTTAACAAAAATGATAATTAAGTTAAGAATTATTTATATTTTATAATTATACTTTTTGATTAATGAATTTGAGTTAAAAAATCGCATTAAAATCAGATCAATAGATTATGAAAACCAAAAGTATAATTTCCTGCCATTTTAAACTAAAATTTCGTCAAATCAATTCAGCTGAAAATATAATTATAAAGGTGCAAAAATTTTTAATTTTAATTTTATTAATTAAAAATTTATAAATTATTTTGATAAATATGTTCATCATCAATTTTATAATATTGGTCTAATTTAATATTATAATATTATAAATTGACTATTTATATATATTCTGGATATATAGTTCATATTCAACATTAAATTTTTATCTACAAGTTCTAAATTTAAAATTTTTTATTTAGTTTAATTTTATATTTAAAAATGAAAAATTTATTAAAAAATTAATATTGAATCTATATTATCCAGAGTACATCTAAATAATTAATTTATAAAAATTATAATATTAAATTTGACCACTTAAATTAAATTAGTACTGTCCAAATGATGAACATATTTGTCAAAAAAATTTATAATTTTTTATTTTAATAAAATTAAAAAAAATCTGAGCCATCCACGATAAATCTGCTGGATGGCCCGGATTTTTTGTGTGGGGTGGTGAGCATCTCTTGCTCAGTGCCGAATATGGATCCATCCCTCATCATGTTTTGACATCTTCGTCATTGCCCCAACGATACTAACAATTAGACCCTAAAAAACAGTGACAAGATCATCATACAACAGTACAAGTAATATATACGAACCATTAACTTTGGAAAATGACTGCATTTATCTGAAGATCACGCCGATCTGGATGGCAGGTACCCACTTCACAGGTCGGGGAAAATGGGAGACAATATTTGGATGGGATGCCTAGCGGTTCATGTTTCTCCATTCTGCTCTTTATGCCACCGATCCATTAATTCATGACTTGAGTCCTACTGATCATGTTGAGATTCAATATAATGGACAAGTAGTTACAAATGCTATTTTGGTATTTCTCAAAAATAATACTATTCGAAATACAACTGAGTATTAATATAAATGGTAGGAGTTTATTGGTGCTCAAATTATATTGTATTTCAATTTCAATTATCCTAATTATTTAAAAATGTTTTCTACATTTACGCGCATATTCGAATTTAAAAAAACCACGGTCCCTTCAATTTTTTCTATGACCTTGTTGGTTGGTTGAACATATACTTCGGGAGGCATTGTACAAATTTTAAAATTACATATTTGCAGCTGATCAATCAGCTTGTTCGTGCATGCATGTTACATATTCATAATACAACAGAATGATTACTTGGGTGTGTAGTGGATTTAGATTGGTGGTATGCTTTAATTAGTCACCCGGACACGTGTGATGGGCGTGGAAGCAGCTGCCATTGCCGCGACAAAGATGGCGAGAAAACTCGTTGGTTCTCATTAACGTGGGAAAGCAACTTCCATGTGTTCCGTGAATTGCAAACGTGTATATACAATTATAACTATTTTCTCCAATCTATTTTATAAATTACTTTTAAAATGTTTAATCAAAATTTTAAAAAACTTAAAACTCATTAAATACTTATCTAAAAATTTAATAAATTTTTAAATTTAACCTTCAACATATATATAGTTTAACAACCTATTTTTTTCATTAATAATATTTAATGAAAGATTAAAGGAAATCTTTGTTATGAAAATTTAAGGACAAAAAGAAATCCTTTTTTCACTACCTTAGAAATATAACTGAAGGGAGTATTGCATATGTGGATCAATTAGACGTATTTGATCGTCAAGAATTGAAAGACTCCATTGGCGGCAATTTGTATGTATATAGAGATGATGTATACCAAAGCTGTGTATTGATGGCAATGATACGTGTGTGTGTGTGTGAGGGAAACTAGCAGTGGCGGGTTGATTGAGCTTCCGATTCAGTCGCAGTGGAGAAGGGGCGAGCAGTGAGCAGAATGGTTTGCGATAAGGACCAAGGCAACGAACGAGATGGGTTTTAATTATGGACGAATCAGAAAGCTTTGGATCCAAGACTGATAGCCAGGTGGAACAACGAGATTCTTCCCTTAACATAGGACGATATTAAATTTTTGATAATTTGTTATTTTATATTATCATAACTAAGGTAGTTATAATTATTTTATTTTTTATTGATCTTTATTTTATTCTCAAACATTTTGATAAATCTTTTTTCTTTATAAAAATATATCTCATATTTAAATTAATAAGATAAGTTACTATTTTTATAATTTGTATTACCTTTTTCTATTTCTAATCCTCATTGACCTCAACATGCATAGGTTGATATTAAACTTCCTCAGGTATATCACCCACCACCTTAACTTGCTAAGAGGGTGTATGATGAATGATTTTGGCTCTCTTGTAGTTTGTTTTTTTTTTCTTTTTTACCAAACTCTTGTAGTTTGTTGTTAGTTTCTTGTTTCCTCATATTGTAAATGATATTTAGTTTTACTCAAGGAAAAAAAAAATTTCCTCAAATGTCAAAACTCTAATACAGATTTTAGTTCAAGATGCTAACAACTAAACATTGGAGTCCTGAGGTTAATCTATGTGCAGTATGTTACGTTGTGAATTTATATTTGACGAGTTGAATTTATGCATTTAGAAATATGTAATTTCTTATTTAAAAAAAATAAAAATAAGAGGTAGTTTTAGGATGGGTCTTCCCTGGCTCGAAAACAAATGGAACGAGTTTTGTTGGGACAGAACAGAATTTAGAATCACTCTTGAGATGTACCGCCTCATCCTGGATATAATATGCACATGTTTTTTTTTTTTTTTCATTTTTGATTTTAACCTAACCATCCCAAGCTCACAAGTCACACTTACAAACTCAAATCAAATTCAGGCATTCCATTATCTTCCTTCCTTATCCCTTTGTTCCGTCATGGAGGGATGGGATGGGAGGAGTATTGTTGCCATTTTTCATCATATATTAATGGGAATGAGGCCTGTGGCATTGTTTTGGAATTCGAGGGGATAAGAGGAAGAAGGAAGTGAAATTAGCCCTTATAGATCTCGAAATGATTCACTGATAAAAGATCGTTGCAGCGTGAAGTTGTGAGGAAAAATAGTCTATTTCTGGGCATGCCCACATGATTTTCTGTCTAAATATTTGTTACATCTATGACATAGATAATGAATTTTGAATTTATCTTCAACTTGATCTTTTTAGATGTTTAAATTTATAATTTAATCCAAGTTTACAAGGACATTCCAATTCTATCATAATTTCAAGTAAGATAAAATGGGATTAGATACTGAACTAAAATTCAATCTCATTCATTTCTCAAGATAAATATTGAGATAATACTGTCCTGATCCAGTCTCTTTTAATAAACACTCCTAACCAACAGCATGCTTTTATACATGAAACTGGTTTGCTTGAGGTTTTAAATGCGTTATGTCCTTCCAACTAACGCCATCGTCTAATCAATTGCTTGCGTGCCCTGACTTTGTTCAACA
>NW_026555332.1:51377541-51510705 GCF_029017545.1 Prosopis cineraria
AAAAATTTAGAGAATATGCACGGAGTATACAACAGGCCGAACCTGGCTTCACGTAGTCAGACAGTCCAAAATCAATTGCCTTCAATGTGGATTTTCATCCTTAGAAGTAAAAAGAAAATTCTGAAGCAGAAAACGATCATCTATGTTAGGAAACCAGTAGAGTACCACAAAAATTTAACTTGGAATCTTTTACTGTAATTTTTCATTGCAGTTTAATTTTTTTTTTTTTCCTTAATGCCTTCTAGAATAATTTTAAAATTTATTTTTAAGTATAAATATTCACAATTTAGGGTTCTAAACTAGAATTTTCCTTTTTTAAATAATAGATAATCAATGAACAAGCACGGATATAATAAAACCTGTCATTAATGATCTAAGGAAGCCCTAGGTCCAAAAAAAGAAACACAGTTAATATTGTCTAGCAGAGTGTTTGCACCAAAAATGTAATTTTAACAGAGTAACAAGCTTCATGAGTTAATCACCTCTGGCTTGAGATCACGATGAATCACGCCCTGCAGATGACAGAAGGCCACCACACTTAAAATCTGAATCATGACAACCTTGGCATCCTCTTCCGAGTACTCTCCCCGCCCCTATAAGTTACAATTGACTTTGTGCTGATTAGAATGTCATTAATTATAGCAATGGTACCAAAATGAAACTAGAATGTCCTCCTCTACTTTTCTTTCTCTCTTTTTTAGTTTGAAAAAATGGAAACAGGAGAACATCTCACCTGGAAAGAATCCTATCTAGCAGCTCACCTCCTTTGCACAACCTGAGTTGCATAAGTTAATCAATAACTCCGAAAGTTGTAATGGAGATCCATGACAGATTAACAACGGGAATTTTAAATATATATTTATGTATGTATGTATAAGAATAACAATTAGAAACTTCAACTTACTCCATAACTATATAAACATTTTCATCGTCTTCATAGGCTTCATAGAACTGCACTAGGTTCTCGTGTCCTGCAAGAACCCGCAATATCCTGACTTCTCTCCGTACATCCTCTATAGCAATGGCTGTTGTCATCTGCTGGCAATTTATCATCCAACGTCAGAACAAAATAGTACTCCAATGGTCTTAATAACAATAATCAATAGCCTAAAGGCACCACAGATCACCATGATTCCTGTACTCAAGCATGCGATTTGAGAATATAAATAGGCCCTTCGAAGATGGAAGGTACTTCGATAAAGGGGGAAAGGCTATATTTCAGAGTTCACTTGAGCAAAGTAAAAGTTAAACCTGATTCTCTATATCGAATAAAAAGCATACAAGCCTCGCGAAGTTATTTGATTACGTGATGACGTATGTTCCAGAAAAAACCGTGCCCACAAAGGGTATTTTCAGATCATGACAGAAGCAAATCATGAATGCAATGATTGTTAGGATGAGGAACCAAATTTTTGATCTCTGTGTTTTATCTTATACTATTCCCACTGCATAAATTCACAACAATATAAATACAGAAGGGAAGGTAGAAATTAGAAGGCTCTCAAGACCTTGGATTTTGGAATGACTTTGACGGCCACATCTTGCCCCTTCAAGCTGCCTTTCTTTCCCTTGGCGGAGCAAGTATACCCAAAGTGCCCACGACCCACCTCTTCTCCAAGTTCATAATGAGCTGCGAACTGCTTCGAAAACCCGAAGTTCTTATCCAACCCAATCTCGCATTCGCCTCCTTCGGGGATGGAGGCCTCGTTTGGCTTCACAGAACCATGCCGGCGAGCGAGCAATGCCCGAATGTGCTTCGCCGGCGAAGGAGGAGGAAATGGGCGTTTGAAAATGCGCAAGGGAGTTGAGCTCACACTTGAATTTGCTGGTGAGTTCTTGAACAGACTTGGCAAGGGACTTGGGCTGTAAAAGGGGAAGTTTGAGGATTTGGGGGTTTGAATTTTTGGAAGCCCGTCCTTGTCATCGGGATATAATGGGTTTTCTCCATGAGTTTGTGAGATTTCAATAGGTTTTCCATGACAGAGTCCCATGAAGTCAGAAACCCAATAACAGAGCACACTGGAATCCACAAAATAATCAAGTGCAGAAGCTCTAAATATACAAGAGGATAAAGAGAAACTGAATTGAGAGATTTGAAGCAGCAAGAAGTTCAGAAAAGGGAAGTCATACTGGAATGGAGAGAGAAAAGGATTTCGTTGGGTGGAAACTTTAAGGGGACTGAATTCCTTTTGGTTGATCAAGGATGACCATACATGCAGCACAGTATTTCCTTGAACTAAAATCAGGGGAATTTATTGGAATGGAAAATCTGAGCGGGAGAAGTAATCCTGTAAACTGTTGACGAAAGGAACTATGCTTTTATGACTAAGCAAAGAAAGCTCGAGAGGGGAACTTAGTGAAAATTAGCCTATGAAAGAAGCAATCTGTAGTTAGAACAACAAAGGAAATGATGGTAGAACCAAAGCAAGAAGAAAACTAAGTAAATATTTTCCGATATAAAGGAGGAATGTGGGGAAGGGGGAAAGATGAGGAAAGTGAGGAGGCAAAGATGCTTAGCAGAGAGCTGCAAGAAAAAGAAAAAAGAAAACCCAAGCCTTCTTTTTGCATGGTTTTTCAAATTTTTTATTTAAAAAAAAATTCCTCTTCCATGGAATGGTTTGCAGAGACATGTATCACTTTATTAGTGGTGATATCCTTTCTTCTCTACTAATAATAAAGGTGAGTGGGGCATAGTTGGGATCCTTCCAGCCTGTCCTCATTGATCTCAGAAAAACAAGGATATATCCATTTCATATAAGACCAAGAACAACGTTATTTAGGAGTTCTAAATACAACTTCTGGCACTGTATCCATATTCAAGCTTTGACCTCCTTTGTTGGTCTCTCAAAGGCTGTCCTTTTCTGCTATTATTTTCTGTGTCTTCCTTAGAGAATCTGTCTTGCCCACAAGTAACTTGGAACCATTTCACCTTGAGGTGAATGTAAGTAAACATGCGAGATCTGTGCACACATAGAATTTCTTCTCCAAATAATTAAAAAATCGTGAGCCATTTCCTTATTCAGATTTGAGCAGTTCTATTCTGCAGACCAGACAGCTAACATATAAAGAAAGAGTTGGAGTGGAATGTAATAATAAAAGCATGATGATTATATTTTTAAGGAAAACCCATTCTGCAAGAATGTCTGCCGGCACGCAACTAAAATGAGTTACTTAGTCATCATTTGTAAACCAAACAACCCAAGTCCTCAGATTCAACCTACATCTTGTTAAGGAGAGATTAATTTTGATAAATAGTCTATCTGTGGACTCCCCTTAACATGTGCCACATGTGTCCTTTAGTTTGGTTTTGATTTAAAATCAGGTTTTGCTCCAAAGTTGGTGCTGCAACTTTTAAGCTCCACTATAAAGACCAGGGAAGGAGATCTAAGTTGACAAGAGAATAAAGGAGAAAAAGAGAAAAAATTTACAATCATAAAGGCTTTAAAGATCCATTCCCTTTGACTAGCATTATTGAGTATCACTTTATTCTTACAAGCTCTAATTCGCTACTTGTGGTAGGGGGTTTTCCTTTCCCCACAATCTAGGGTGTGTTTGTTAGGTATAACTTATTATAAAAAATTTGATTATATAATTAATTTTGAATATAATTAACTGCGTCATAAGGCATATAATTAATTTTAATCAAAATTAAAAGTAAAATTGAAAAGCAAAATTGACAATCAAATGAAACATGATTTTATGAAAATATAACTAAACATTTCCATTACATGTTAAAATTAATTATGAATTTAAAATTATTGTTTTCAAAAAATATTCAAACACTCATTATGCATGCCAAAATTATGATTTTTTAAAAAAATATCCAAATACCTCCATACATATCCAAATTAATTATAAATTCAAGACTATGATTATCTCATAAGTTATTATTACTTGCTTCTCAATTCATATTTTCAATTATACTTTTTTAAAATTTATTCAAATTATATAAATTATTTTACAAAGCATTTTTTGGTTTATAATTGATTTTAACATGTATACAAGTGTTTGGATATTTTTAAGAAAACCACAATTTTAGCCTTTTAGGTTCATAATTAATTTTAATATGTATAATGGGTGTTTTGATATTTTTAGAAAAACATAATTTTAAATTCATAATTAATTTTTGGTGCATAATAGAGATATTTAAATATATTTTCAAAAAATCATAATTTCGACATCAAAAATTGATTCAAAATGTTATCCAAACATGCACCTAATATGGCTACACTTGTAGAGTATGCCACATATCATAATACTATAGCATGCCCAAGCAATCGTTCATCTACAAAGATTTGGGCATAACTATATTCAACCAACCCTGTCCAACAAACCAGCGTAATGAAGATGTCAATCATATGGTAGCTTAACGAAAGTTTCAAAAATATAAAGATGATAACTTTTAGAGCAACAATTCAAGAATCATATACCCTTTCTTTTTAGCTAGATCACGCCTACGAATCACAACCAAAGCTTTAATGACATTTAAATTGGATGTTGGCCATTTCTTGGAACCACAGACACACATATATAATAAAAAGGCAGTTTATATTTATGCCTATAAAGTTTTGGATGAGGGTATATATTCCACAAGCACAAAGGCTTTTAACCTCTTCCTCTTCTTTATTCCTCACCTTTCACTAAAATTCAAAGCACCAAACTTTATTCTGATTTTGAACTATTTGTAATATTCATATATTTGGTCGATTTGAAAACAAGGAGACTAAAAGGTTAAAAAAGAAAGGAACGGCCTCAAAACCCAGGAAAGCTAAGCTTTAGAGCCTTGGGGCTCCAGTGATGTTACAGAATATATGCACTAGGTTAGTATAGGCATAGATGGCTACGGCCTATAACATGAATATAAGTACTAAATTATATATGTAACCGTATGATGGTACATTGGCGATTCCATATATTTGACCATATATGAAATGATTAAGTCAGGTTGGCACTTTGTAAGCCACGGTATGATTGCTGTTAATTTATTATATAAGCACAAGCTGGTGCATTCCCTCTGTGACTTGAATATAGAGACAAAAATATTTTATATTACCAACTAGAAATGTGCATATTGAATCATTTTCCTAACTGCCATAACACCTTTTTTAGATGATTAAGAATCAAGAAAAATGATTACTGATCTTCATTCTGTCAGATAAACATACTATCTATTTTCTATTTTCAAAATCTGCGGAGTGCATCTCAATAACGAGAACCAGTGTGTGTGTGTGCGGGATGGTTTAATCTTAATCTTCCGTGATGATTCAGGAGTTGCAAAATCCCAAGCTGGTCAGCTTTGACTTCTCTCCTTTGCCACGTGAACACTTATATGCTGTTAATTGAAGATTTTCAGGGAAATGCAAGTGATAGGAAAAACAACCAGGAATTGGCAAACGTGTGGAGTTTATGTATTAATCTCCTTCCCATTATGAACTGAGACTGGAGAGTCAGGACTGGCCCCGCACAACAGAGTGGTTGGGGCTCTGCGAAGCAAAGAGAGGTGGGGAAGCAAGAACATAGATTTCTCTCAGTTTTCTCTCTCTGGTTCTGAAATCCCTGTTTGACCCTCTTATGAAGACACAAGACAATCAAAGGCGGGCCAGTGGGGTGACCTGTCTTGAACCTATGACCGCAGACTCACACTAATCTTAAAGAAAAGAGAATTGCGTGCCACGAATAAAATCTAGGAAAAGAGCAGTTATTGTGGCCTTGGATGGTTCCGAGTGGACAGTGGCAAAACTCTTGAAAGAAATATATTCTGTGAGCGTGAGAATATAATTTAGATTTGGGACGTGGGAGGGAGGGGGCGCGAGATAGAGAAGAAAGGTAAAAGAAGGACTCCAATAGTGATACTTTTTGATGTCACAGTGGACTTGAAAGAAATTCTTATTCTTTGATACCCTGATCCTGCATGCCAGGCCGCTCTCCGTCCTTTATTTTTATTTTCTTTCTTTTAAATTTACATAGAGCTGGTATGGATAAAAATGGGAGGAATAGAATAAAAGTAGGTACATTTTGTTCTCAGGAGCACCAAATACATAAAAATAAACAACAATAATGCTAGTGAACATGGAAGAACATGGGGCACAGAGTTGTCCAATGGACGCGGAATGAAAAAAAAAATCCCGGAAGAAGAAAACCACATCTCCATTGTCAAACCATTTTGGTCAAATGTTTGTTAAGAACCCCGCTTTCATTGTTCAGAATCCAAAGGCCCCTGCCGAGCGCTAATCACGACATATCTAGCTGATTCTGAATTATATGATAATTATATGATACCTGATCTCTCTCTCTCTCTCTCTGTCTTTCAAAGTTGACAAGAAAGAGTAAGGTGTAATTAATTGGTGGGGGTGAAGATTTTTCATGAGAAGTTGTTGGGAGAAGGACAAAGGGGGAGGAGGAGGTGGGACAATGCCTCGGGGAATGTTATTAAGGAGGGGCACATCCATGTAATGGTGAATTAATTAATGAGTAATAATGGTGTTATATATATAAGTTGGCTAGCAAACTGTGGGAAAGGGGCCTGGAAAGTTGGACACTAGTTTGGCTTGTTTTCTTGTGCCTGGGTTGGGGAAGGCTGTAATAATGCCTAGAGAAGTGCGTATGCATGAACGGTGATTGGTTAATCTACTTGAAGAGTGAATTCTGTAGAAAGATAGCGCATGTTCATGAGATTTGGATGTGGAAACTAGAGCATTTGATTGGATTAGCTTATTCTGGGGCTACAGTGAACAGTATGTGGTGGTAATAGCTTGAGAAGCGTCGAGAGGGAAGAGTGGGGAGGAGGCCCGCAAGATGTGGATCATAATATAATAGGAGAGTAGGTGACCCACCATGGAAATAGGAGAGATTTCTTTCTTTTTTTTTTTTTTTTTAAGATTGGAATCGAAATTGGAATTGCTTTGACCAGAGCTCGGAGAGAGAGAGGGGGGGGGGGAAGAAAAAGGGACGGCCATTTGGGAAGGTATTCATCATTGAGCACTTGTCGCGTTAATCCACTTGCTTAGGGAACGCAACACTGTTTTTGTGTCCTCCCATTTCCCTCCATTTTGACTCTAACTCGTCTCTCTTCATGTAAACTTTAGTACACGTTAAAATATTTTGATCCGGAGAAGTATAATATAAGATACTATAAAGTTGTCTGTAATTTAAACATAACAGTGGATAAGATTAAGACAATAATTTAGTGGGAGGAAAAAACGCGGAAGCCTTTGTCAAGAAAGGGTAGAGGAATATATCAGCCAAATTTGGTTATTTAAACTGTGTCCGATCTTTATATAATCCACTTTTTACGTAGAAAGGTGGATTATTAATTTTTCTTTTAACTTTATTCTTTTGTGATTTTTTATGAATAGAGAGAGATGTTGCGTTTGAAAGAGAAACTGTTTTTAAAGGTCAATGATAGAGCTGGAATTTGTTTCTTTTTAAACAATATTAATAATTTAATTGTCTCCTTAAATTTAATAAAATAATTAGAAATATAACTTATATAGAAGATGAGAGAATAACCTTTGGTTCAAATTTCTATTGAGGATGGGAGATTTTGTGGCCATTTCCAACGTGGATGTTGATTTTTATTATGTGGTGGCAACCCGAAGGGAAAGCCCAATCCAAGACAAAACAAATAGGCCCGCTCTGATTTCTACATTTAGACTCCACGCCCGGATATTGTATGCCACCATTCATTGTTTACGAAATTTGACTAGTCCGACAAAAGATACCACACGACCATGTTTCTCGAGAACGATTGAATTCTTTTGAGTCGATTTACACTTCATTTTCCACCCATCCCTCTCTCCAATTATCATCTCCACACATGCATATAATTGCAGGATCAAGCCTTCTTGGGATAAAAGTTGAGCCCGCCGTGTGAAGGATCTATGGGTCGGTAAATAGTCATGTTTGTCAAAGCATCGAACTGGGGATGCTTCTGATGTCTCGCAAGAAATTGAGATCCTTAAAGATTGCTAATTTGCTCACAAGAAAAGAAAGAGATAATTTTACACGATGTGTTTTAAAAAAATCATGTAGAAGTTAGGTACAGGGGAAACATAATATTTTTCAAGGAAAACTTTATAATTTTTACATGTTTCAATGCAAGTCATTATACATTTTTTTTCATATCATTATAGGTCCTTCTTGTTTTTTTTATCTATTATCTTAGTCCCTTTATTTTTAAATACAACAAAATGGATGGCAATGTGACACTAACGGCGATAAATAAACTCACATGTCACAAACAATGTTGATGAGGATGCTAAAGTGTTGAAATCTAAGCAATTGATTTCATTCACCTAACTTGCACAATCTCCCATGTCTTTGAGATTTTAAAACTTTAGTATCCCCATTAGCATCAACAGTGACAAGTTAACGTATTTAACATCATTAGTGCACGCAACTTTATTATCTCTCTAAGTATATTTAAAAGTATAAGAACTGATAAAGTTGCAAATAGGAAAAATTAGAGGAACCTGGAACAGGAAAAAAAAATGTAGGTACCAAAACACGATGAGGTCACAGGGGTCAATAAAAATACGGGGTACTTTTTTTTTTTAGGGAAACAATGGAAAAGCAGATCAGATAAAAAAACCGAGTAAATGAGCAACCCATGTCCAAATCCTGAAAAGCCCATTCCAAATCGAAACAAAGTTTAACAGACAATAACAAGGACTCCATTAAGGCCCAACTGAACACCTCGTCCGCGCAAAAAACCGAACGTCTGAACTGGACGGATTTTGATTATCCAAAAGAAAGAGCTGCACAATGCACGCGCAAAATATGGGATATCATATTTCAATGAATTGCGTTAATCCAGATTTGCTTGCTAAATACATTTTCTTGTCAGATTTAAAAAAAAATATCTTGACTCCACGAGTCACGTGCCTTTTCCACACGCACGCAGTAGGGAAAGAAAAATTAATTTTAAATATGAGATCAAATTATCGATCGAATTACGATTTTAATCATGACAAAATATATCTAAAAAATTTTTTTTTAAGATATCCTCACAACTGACAACTATGAGATTAATTTTTTAAAAAATTTAAGAATCATTTAAGGAGTTGTCATCTCTCAAAAAATGTTTTTTCATACACATATCCATAAATCAAACCTTAAAATGATGCTTAAAAGGCTCGGACGAGTGCTATTTGTGTCACACTCACTTGGTAAATTGTTATAGTTTTCAAAATAACACATTTCAGCCAAAAAACAATGCAATCAATTAAATAAGAGTAACATTTTTTATTGGTTTAAGCATCCGAAAATTCTAAACCTACCCCATTTCCACTTGAGGAAGTATCGTGGACCCAATTAATCTACGTTGACAATAACGCAGGATTAAAAAAGGTGCATGACAAAACAGCCTACCACTAAGAAAAAATTAACAACAGTGTGTCTTCCAATACTCGATCTCAAACCATTTTGTTGATACAATCTCTATCAATGAAACAAAGTGCTTTAGCGTACTTTAGTCATAATTAAAAATGTTATCTTCTCTGAAATTTAAAACTGTTGGATGAGGCCTGGAGCGGTAGAAGGCTCGACTGCAGTTGTTAACATGGGCGATTTACCTTGAAATCTCCACATCGACGTAAATTTATAAATGATATCGTTTAACAAATAGAAGAATGCATTGTGCAAAGAAGGTAAGAATGTAAAAATAGTCGGAATTAAACTTCTGCAAGGTGTTTACTTTGAAATAAGCGCAAGGATACGGTCATACGGGGTTAGGTATACAAGATTTGTGAGAGGCGAACACGGTGGAAGGGACACAATAATGAAACAGCGCCAAGGCGCAGCTATAACTATTTAAGTGCAGGAACTAAGGAAGAATAACTTGACAAGAACTGTGTGTATGTGTCTTGAGCGACCCGCCCGCACTGTGGTGTTTTTGTGCGGTTGAGTTGAGTTGTGTATGTGTAGTGCGTCAAGTGCACCGAAAGAAGGAGGTGAGGGTAAGTAAAAAGGATATGTGCATGTTCTGACTAAATACATACCCACCAATAATGCAATGGTGGTGGTGGTTGTTGAAAATCAGCAATGTTATTTCTCATTTTGTCTGAGTCGTCAACAGCATATTGTCCATTCGGAGTTGTGCCTTTTTGGATTACGTGTCAGCATGTGGCAGTGCCCTGTTAAAAAGCAGTCGGAAAAAAAAAACAAAGAAAAAAACATATATTTAGGTAAGGCTCTTTGGAATCTAGCTACCCAGACCCACGATTTTTATTCCCATTATAGTTCATTCACTCTTAGGCCCCGTTTGGTATGATGGAATAGTTTTTGATGGAATTAGAATTGGAATTGGAATCAGAATTAGAATCAGAATTGGAATAGAATTGAATTATAAAAGTATGTTTGGTATGTCAGAAAAATTAGATGGAATCCTTGCATTACTTTTGTTTGGTATGCAAGACATGGAAATGAAATTATACTTAAAAGACAAAAATACCCCTATATAAAAATTAAAATAAAACATAATAAAAACTTAATTGTGTACCAATTTTCTTATGTATTTTATATATTAATGAAATATTATATAAATCATAGATTATATCTGTAACTATTATTAACTAGCTTAGGCCAAACAAAAAGTTTTATCATCAGAGGAACATTTTCTTGAAAATAAAATTGGCAATGGTTCCCATCCTTTCTACTTTAAAATAAATACACTAACATGTAGATTTAGAAGAAAAATGTCAAACAAATCAATTCTACTTCTTATACCAAAAAAATATTATAAATATATAAATTATATACAAATATTATATATAATACTATCTTATATATATATATATTATTATAACGCTTTATATATAATGAGAAAAAAATATTATTCACCCTTTTATACTCCCTTTTTCTTTTTTTTTTTGCTAGCATATGAGGGTTTTATTTTTTTTTTGAGGGCAAATTTGTCTTTCTGGAATTTGTATGAGGGCAAAAGTGTCTTAAATATTACAATTCCATAGAATTGCTCCCAATTCCATAGATTTACATAAGGAATCAAAATTAGCTTTTTTCCATAGAATTAGGATTTCCAGGAATTGTAATTCATATCTACCAAACATCACTTTATTCAGATTCCTATCCCAATTCCATTTTCATCTTCACAATTCCAACCTACCAAACATGGCCTTAGTTCATGTCTGAATATATATCGAATTTAATCTACAGAGGCTGCATACATACTACTTATGCAAGCGGATATATGAGGAACGTAACAGAAGTGATCATATGATTATTGATTAGTTTCAGATTATATACACTAGGACGAAAAAGGAAGTACCAGTGTGTGTGTGTGTGTGAGAGAGAGAGAGAGAGAGGAGACAGAGAGACAGAGAGACATAGTACTGTGCTAGTATATATGGGGGGAAGAGAGAGTTAAAATAGCGGGGTGTAATGATTGCAGAGATGAGAAAAGGGAGTGGGGTTTGGAGATTCAGTAAAGCACGCCGGGGGGAGGGGAGAGAGAGAGAGAATAAATGGCAGTGGGGGCAAAAAAGGAGAATGAAAAGAAGAGCACGTCTCCGGCAAAACAAGCCATGCACATTACACTTTGTCTTCTCTTTTACCCACTCATTGTTGGCTTCGTCTCCATTTGGAATTCTGTGGATCTATTTCTATACTTGAATTCTATAATAATATCTGGACCACCCGCATACTTCTTTCACGCTCCACCTCCATTATACTAGTGCTTTTTTATTATAATCTTTGTGCCTGCCTGTATATTATATGTCTGTTGAATATATGTGTAATGTATTACCACTAGTTGTGCAGGTGACTTTTTTGTCAGCCTCTCCTTTGTGCACGCTTCTCTCTCTCCTCTGTTCCCTTTCTTCATCCTTCTCTCTATTTAATTCCTCAATGTATATCTCTCTCCGTGCTTCCATTTCCCTTGCGTCCAAATGACGTCTCATTTTTGTAGCCCCTCCACGAAAAGAATTTAAAACTTGATTATATTTCATCACATATATAGACTCATGACCTCCTTTCCTGTCAAGTGTCGCATTGTATTTTAATTTGTTTGTTTATGCGTGTTCCTCTTCTTGATAACACAACATCATCTTCCACACAATTTATTCATGACCACCACATATGTAGTTGCTTTGTTTTTTAGAAATAACCTAGGATCCAGAAGTAAGGTATATGGTTAAAAGGGGGAAGAAAGAGATCACTTGATCAGTAACGTAGTGTCTGTTTTTTTTTTTTTTGCCCCTGAAAAAGGTGGGGAAATGGATGGATCCTTTGCGGGACAAAGATATAATCATCGACGAACAGAGTTTGTTGTATAAAGGAAGACCTAAATGGTGTGTGTCAACATTTAGCACAGTAAGATAGCGTTTCGTTGTGGGTTAATATGTAACTCCCGACAGTTAATATTATTAAAGGAGTGATTGGAATCCAAGGTTGATATTGGGTGTTAGAATGTCACGTCATAGGATGAATCGTACAACATGGCTGGAACATCGCCCAGTTCTGAGTGTTGACCAGCATAGTGAAAAAATTAAAAGTCCGGTGGATTATGATTTCCTCCTCCCAAATTAATGATGAACTATATTCCCATTAATCCATCTTGTCGTTGTCGGTTATCATGTTAATTAATATTTTCAATTAAAGGTTTATACAAATCAAAGTTTTAAAATTTACATCATTTCTGCTCACTCAAACGTCAAGCAGTGAATCGATCAAAGACATATATGCACCCACATGAATTACGTTTAGGGGCAGAGACTCGACATTCCTCGCTTTGAGTGATTCTTATGTCCCCCCCCCCTCCCCCTTTCTTATGATTTAATTTCCGCAAATAAATTCACATTTCAACTTCACATTTTCAAACCCCTCCCTTGTTCACCATGGTCCTTCCATGACTGCAAGGTATTATTGACTGACCTTTTGTTTTTTAAAAAATAGCAATATAATAATCAAGTTTTAATAGCACCAGGCGAACTGCGTAGTTTATTTGAACTCTATTCTTTTTTTTTAAATCTATTTCTAGATATATTATATAAAAATTGATTAATTAAGGCTGTATAATATATGCGTGATTCACTGATTGCTACACCCACATTAGCTTCACAAATGATCCCGCGATCTAGATGGAAATTGAAAATCATGGTAGAACTAGAAACTGATATATCGTAATCTCCATTCGTATATTGGAACGAAGGACGGGACGACAGGTGTTTGTTGATTTGAATATTGCTTTTGAATGAAAGATCGGCTGGCGTTGAATGAAAATGACATAACATATAACGCAATATTTTTTAAAGTTTACTGTTTTGTTTTTTTAAAAATAAATCTATAAAGTGCCATTATTAGATTTCATTGATATGAATAATTTTATCTCAAATTGTTTCATAATTTATGATAGGAGGAGTAATTGATTTCATCTCGAGGGTATAGGATGACAAGTAAAACTCTAAGCACATGCAAAAGGATATACACAGACACGCATTAGAAAAGAAACCAAAACACGATAAAAAGAGCTGGTCGTTCCTTGATCCTCATCCTGATCACCTGCTCGATATAATCATAATCTTCTGTGCCGTACGATATACCCGCCTCTTGTTATCCCCTACAACGAGAAAACAAAGACCAATGCAACGTTAATTCCAGTTTTACATACTTTCTAGCATCACAACACCACCGATGAATACATGTCTCTTGACAGATTTCTTTTTTATAAATTCATGCTGTCTGTTTTTTTAATTGTCTCCTCTTTCCAATTTCAGTGTAATTTTACAAATTATACTGTCAAAATCAACTTTATTTATATTCAATATTATAATATTTCAATTGAATGTTAAATGTAATTATTCAATAATAATCCAACGGTGGTACGTTCTTGATTAAAAGAGAAAAAAGAAAAAGAAAAGCCATCATTTCTGTGTAGAACTTTAACATGTCATTTGATGCTCGTCACAGTCAACGACGCTGCTCGTTTTTCAGCTTTATGCCTTGTTTATTTAAAACGGAATTTTGCGTGCGTGTGTTTAATGCCATTTAGTGGACATTCAAATCTCATCTTTTAATAAAATAATTAATTATTTTTAAATTAATATTATCTTTTCACATTTACATTTATTTAATAAAATATTTCACTTTAAAATAAATATAAAATAATTTATTAATTAAAAATATTTAAAAAAATACAATAATTATATTTTAAAATATTAACAAAAATTATATTTTATCATCCAATATAAAGGGAGTAATTAATTCAGACAGTTAAGTATTTTTATTAAAAGATAATATCATTAATAAATAGATGACAATTAGATCGTTTTTATTAATCTCGTATTTATTGTAAATTCTCGTTACAAGAAGTTTAGAAATTAACCAAGAAAAGAGTTCTTTGAACTGAAAATTATCGATTGCTTATGAGCATGGATTATTTCATACCAATCAACTTCAAATGAATAGTCAGAATAAATAATATATATTTCTTTAATTTCATTCTGTCTCAGAAGAAAATCTCTCATCGATAATCTGAATCTTGTTGAGACGGCGCTTGCATTACACAGCAACTATTTTCTCGGCGCAGCGAGCAAAAATATCTACTTTCAAGGGATTATTTTCTTTTTCAAATCTTTCAGTTTTTTCCCTCTTCATTACTCGCAAATATATAGAGGATTGATGTATTGACTGCATGAGTAAGTTTAATTGCTCGCCCTCACCAAATATATCTGCTTTATATGTGCATTTGTATTTGTTTGGGTGTTTATTATTTAAAAAAATGATAAAAAAATCTCTCTAATTATATAAATGATAAATTTATCTCTCAAAATGCTATAATCTCACTAAAACTCTTAGGAATTTTCGTGTCAATAAATTTTAAATTGAAATGATTATTTTATTTTTATTGACAAGTTGTTATTTTTTATTTAATTATTATGATTTTTTAAATAAAAATTATTATTTTTTGAATAAAAATTATGAATAAATTTTGTCATTTGAAAAAATTATTTTTTAATAATTAAAATTATATTTGACAGATTATGATTTAAAAATAAAAGTTATTGTTCTTTAAGCAAAAGTTATAATTGATGTTTTTTTTAATAACAAAAATTACATTTAATAAGTTATGATTTTTTGTTTAATTCTTGCTTGTGATTGAGACTTGTTATTTTTAATAAGAGTAAAATAATTTTTTTATTTTATTGACATGAAAATTTTTAAAAGTTTTAATAAAATTATAACATATTAAAGAATCAAATTATTATTTATATAGTTAAAAAAAATTATTATCATTTTACCTTATTACTTTCGCTGCACAATCCACACAAAAGCTTGGGGTGGGAACTATAAAAAGGTGGAGACTTGCGATAAAGCAGGAAAAAAGAAAATAAAATAGCAGAGATCTATTCTGATTCTAGGGAGGCTCTACTGCTCTAGACATCTCATCTCACAGCTGGAACTCGTTCCTTTTTTGTTCTACCATGAAGCTAGATTTGGGAACACATTCTTCCAGTCATGGGGCCAAGTCCTAGTGTCCCAGTTACAATCCCCCCTTTGTGATTTCGCTGTCACACTAACATAAGTCTGCAACCAAAACGTAAAACCTCAGTATCCCATTGGCCCGACCTACCACAATCCAAACCAAACAGAACCATTCCACACTTCCCGATCCCATGCTTTCTTTAGAATCAGTGTATATATACGTTCAGTTTAAGACCCACCCCACCCCAGTACTCATTATTCAGGTTCAAATAATAAATACTGCGTATGAAAATGAGAGAGAAACGAATATGCCATTTTCTATAGCTTGGAAACTCACAGAAGCATTGCTTTTACAGATACTACAGACCCCTCCCTTCGTTGTCACCAGTTTCACATCACCCACAGTACACTACAATATAATGTCCCTTTCTTCTTCATCTATGAGTCAGATTCTCCTCCCCTCCGGTTTTTCCTACTTACATGCAACATTCAGTTCACATGCAAAGATTCCCAACACCACTTATATAAACCCTAACCACAGCTCTCCAGCCTATCACATAATTATCTCAATTATATATCTTGCTTTTCTCTAAACAAACGACCTGACAACTAAAATAGTAAGACCCCACAAATTAACTCACGACGAGTTAACTACCATCCTGATAATACCAGTGCTAAGAAAATTTAAAACGACTAGGCCTGCAGGTTAATGAACTCTCTCTATTTACTCAGACAATCAATTTGCGGTCCAGTACACGACGCCGTTTGGATCTTTCGCTTGAATTGGAGCGTTCAAGCAATGATTTCAATGCGTTCTGGAGGAAGTGGATGGATTCGATACTGTGGTCATCATCGGCGGCCACAATAAGAACGTTACGGGTTCTTCCTCCCAGTGTTGCCATTTCTGCCTTGAGGGTTTTTAGATGCAGCGACTTTAGGATTTCGATGAGATCAGGTATGAGGTCGGAGCGATCTTCGCAGCATAGGGAGGCTTTGAATATGAGCCTGCCGTCTCCGGCGTAGTCGCCGCTGGTAGACAGGACGGTGATTTCGTCTGTCTCTGAAGGAATGGTTTCGAGTTCGGTGATCTGTGAAGTTTGCTGTTTCAGCTCTCTCACTCGCTGGACAACCTTGGCTAGAAGCGAGGCCTTGTCAGTCTGAGCAACCATACAAATATTTAATTAGATGAGAATTTGGATGAGAATTGAGGCAAATATTAAAAGAAACAGAAATATTCTAGTCTGTGTAAAGCTTTGTGACTTTCTCCCTTATTCACTGTGTTTATGCTTGTGGAAAGAAACTGTGGGAGGTCTCTCTCATCGCGTGCCTTTAATGGATTGGCCCATTAAAGCTTTTGAACATTCAAAAGTACTTCTTTATAGAACACAAAATAATTCAAGGGAAAAAGAAAACAACTCTTTATGATCTTTTGTAAGAGAAGATGCGTAGGAATACAAGCGTTCAAAAGTCCGAGATACGATCAATAGATAGCGATTTTAGAGAATGAGATAACTTTGTTGTCCCTTCTAGTGTAGCAGATAACAGTTCGCTTCCTCTCATTCGCTATTGGCGGAGAAATTCTGAGGGTGAAGAAGATGAAGAGAAGAAAAGAAAAAAGGCTTCCGTTATCCGATCTAGAATATAATCATCTGACAATATAATTTAATTAACGATCTTGAATATCCATTATTCAACTCCCAATGGAATACTGATTAACGGTTCATCTCAATTCTAGGGGAGCAAAGTTAATACAGTCAACTCAAAGAAAAATGAAGCCGCAGTTGTCAAAAGTAAGCCGTAAGCAGCCTTTGAGACGCAAAATATTCTGTATATGCATGACCTCTCTCTACCTGTTTATTCCTCGCCGACGACGAAAATAAAACGCATACGTGTGCCTATCAGATATTGAAAGAGCAATATCAGGTGTTCATGAGGAGTGAATTGAGAAGAGGGTTTACCTTGGAATTACAGGGAAGAAGGGTGCGAAGCTTATCGAGGTGGGAATTTATCCTCTCTCTCCTGCGCTTCTCAGCCTCCTTGTGATTCTTCAAAGCGGCGAGGGCTCTGTCTTGCTGGGGTGTGTCCGTGATTTCAGAAGAATCCAGGGGATAATAAGAGGAACTGCAGAAACTGTGCATTGTGGAGGCGGCGGCAGGGGGCAGGCCGTACGACGTGGGAGTAAAGAAGGAAGCGCCGTTGCCGGCGAGGAATTGGTAGAGCTCGGAGTTCTCCATCTGCTGCTGCATGCCGATGACGATGAGGATAGCTAGCTATCTAGCTAGCCGTTTTGATCTAATAAGCCTAATTAAACTTCTGTATCTATATTATTCCTTCAGGCCTCCAACCTAAATAATCTCTGGGTTGTGTGTGTGTGTGTGAAAGAGAGAGAAAGAGGGGCAGAGAGGGAGTTCTTGTGGTGGTGATACTTATGATTGCGCTTTTTGACTGACCCAAGAGTTCCACTTTGGATTGTGGATATTGAAAAATTAAAAGTCTTGGACTTGGAATGCTTGGCTTTCGGTGATTAATTTTGCCTTTGTTTCATTTTTTCGCTTTTTTCTTCTACACTCAATTTATCAAATATTATCTTTGTGGATAAAATTGTTCCTTCCGTTTTATGTATAATAAATCTAATTTATATAGTCATCATATGTGATCCATTAACTTGTCTCTCATCTCTTTCTCTCTTTTTCATTGGCGGACATGTCCAATTGGCTCGCCGCCTCACGCAAAGAAACAAATCAAACTACCTTTCCTTGCTGCTTATTTTTTTAGCTAAAAGTTAAAAAAAAGGAAAGTCGGGCCTTTTAGAAATCGAATTAAAATAATTCAAGTTGCACAGCTACAAATAATCATGGTTAAGACACACTCCCATATGCCTTGTCGTCACTTTGATAAACAAATGAATGGTTTAACAACGAACATACAGAATTATATGTGCTTCGACTTTTCGAATATTATGATGGTTTATAGTCGATGCCGTTCTGGACTTCTGGGTGATTTATGTTGGAGGATTCAAAACTTCCACAAATGAATGAACCTGGCCGAATTTGATGTGCGTATAGAGATGCTGTTAAGAAGGATCCTCCAGATCAATGTGGAAGTATCGATGCATGAGTCAGAAAACGGCAACAATATCTCATCAACCAGGATCAAGACAAAACAATGTTGAAAACCTTCAAAACACCACAGGGTACATCGCCAAAAAAATCAGTCTGAATCTTCTGTATTCACAATACTAACTGCCCGTATGTGATGCCTTGAAAGTTAAGAGAGGTAGAGAAAACAAATTAAAATGATATGAATCTCATCGATTCTCTTGCATCACTTTTTTTCCAGCGCTATGATTAATTATTTGACTGAAGATCTATTATTCGTCAAGATGTGCGCCGGAAGAAGGAAATATACTGACATACCACCTGCAGGTAACGAGCTATCTCTCTCACTCGCACCTATGAGTTGAAAAACTTACCGCGTACATTCACGGGTATTAATTGTATATACGTGGCTAGAAAACAATGCGATCTTACTTCTATTTTTAAGAACACATTAGCTTTTGGGCCTGCGTTTGATGTACTGTGGAGTATACATGACCCCAACAGACCGAACTGCCAAGTAAGGACGCATGATGTCATTACTTCTCATAATTTGTATTATCACAGTCCAAAATACAAGCACCTCTTAATAATAATTTACGTATCAATAAAATTCTTATTATGATATATGTATATATATATATATATATTGTAGTGTGAATATTGTCGGCAGAAAAAATATGCAGCGTGCCGGTCTCATAGTGGGCTAACCGCGGCCCAAGCCTTGGTGCCCAGTGGGCTTTCCTGTTTGGTGAGTTTGGACTGACGTTTGGTGAGATTTTCACTTCGTGCATAGCATGCATTCCAAAACAAAATAAGGAGACACGGACGCGTATCCCGATCCCAGCTTATCAAAAGATGGTCAGTAAAGGAGAGATTTTTGATGTGCAAAACAATGAACGTGGCCGGTGTGCCGTAGAAGCGGAGACCATGAATGCAAAGTGCAGGAGAGAAGAAAGCAACAGCTTAGTAATGAAGTGGAGATAATTAGTTTTATTTAGAGAAAGGCTTATTATGATAATAAAGTAGGGTTAACAAGGAGCAGGATACTGGCAATAACAAGTTAAGTGGTTTTGCCTATCGGGCTTACAATAACCCTCACCCCCGAGGTGGATTGTAGAGCAGGTCCAAGCACATCCATACGTTTGATTAGTCGCGCTGCATAGTAGTGCCCCTCCCCCAAGATCTTTAATGCACAGAAATGCATCTCTTCCCGCTCCTTCCACCACTGTTTTTGTTGCACCTATATCCAAACAAGCAAAATATTAACTCCATATGTGCGCACGAGTGCATCAGCTTCGTTGTGTCAGCCTCCTATTGAAGCTTCCCTCTAAGTGAGAAGTCCTAGATTATAATACTGTTAGTGCTTGTGCCTTGCCTTGTTATTATGATTGTTATTTTTAAATTATGGTTAGATTGTACACCGACAGGAATATACCTAGCACTGCAAGTACAAGAATTACCACACCCAGCGCCGACCATTGATTCCTCGTCATCCTCGTACAGCTTCGTCTCTCGCGCTCTATCCTTCCTCTCCTTCCCTTCTATCAGTGCGCGCTTCTGCTTATGCTCCAATACTCACTATATATGGAAATTACGTAAATATCATCAAATCGTTGATCATATAATATCAATTAGTGCAATCGTCACTCTTCAATTTTCATTCATGTTGATTGATACCCGTTCCATGCATCTGGAATTAGTTTCGAAAATCGATCCAGTTATATATTCTCGTTCTATATGTAATTGATTGCGTATCAGACTATTACTTTACACGCGACACAAATAGAAATGATACGATTATGTCAAATTTTGTTTAATATTGCTTGCAACAGTTGATTTTCAAGACCAATTTTGTTAGAATTCTCCGACGCGTGATCATGCTCCCTCTGTTACGCTCCCTCCATTGCCTGATATGTAAACCAATAAACAAAGAACGAGTCAAAAAATATATATACATATATATATATTGAATGAAATGCAAGGTGTTTTTTTATGGGGTTCGTAGATGTAACCCATGTCATATAATCAAACTAGGCAAACAACCTTATATTTATTATAAGAAAAATATAACTTTTTATTTCTATACTTTGCTCGCGTTTTGTTATAGATTCCTACATTTTTTTTGTTCTAAATTCTTATCTTCTTTTTGTATTTTAGATATCTCTAAAATCCCTACACTTATTCATAAAAGGATCTAAAATATTAAAAAATAAAAGTGCGGAGACCTATAATGCTAATAAAAGTGCAAAAACTTATAACAAAATATGAGCAAAGTGCAAGAACTTAAAGTTATGTTTTTCTTTTATTATAATTATATTTGTTAATAATATATCATTGTATGTCAATAATTAATTCCTCATAAATTTTTAATGTTAAATTTCTTATATATCAATGATAAACTTCTTGTGTATTAATGTGAACTGGCTATATTTTTAAATTTTTAAAAATTTGATCTATATTTTTTGCGTACAAGATTCTTTTTGCTCCATGTACCCAGAAGATAGGAACCAAATTTTTTTAAAATTTAAGAGTATGGTCGGTTTACATTAATATATATAAAGGATTTATCATTAAAAATTTTAAAATTTATAAGAAATTTATTATTGATATACAACAGTGTATCATTAATTAATATAATAAATTAGCTATAATGTAAAATATAACAAATATTGGGTTGTTTGCTTGGTTTAATTCTATAACATGAGTTATATATGTAAAAGCTCTTTTATTTTTATTTTGCTTATTTTTAATTGAATGTACTGTAGCATGCATATATTCAGCCTCGGAAAATTAGAAAGGATAAAAAAAGTTCTTGTAACACTAAGAAAATCAAATAATCGTAATCAACGAAATGACCTATAATTTCGGTGCCTCAAAGAAAACATCGACTTCTAAAATTTCTATACAATGTCACTGAATTTTAAAAATAATAAAATAAAGAATAAGATTTATATACTTAGTCTTATATACTTTTGTCTAGTCAAATTAAGACATATGAATTTTAATGTGTTAATAATATTGATAACAAAAATTTGTTATGAAACAAATGAAATATAAAAAGAGAAAATTAATTCAATGGTGTCAAAAAATACAACTGCCATGAATTATGGATGAAATTTTTTAATATTTTAAAATATGGCCCACTCGTAAAATTAATTAGATGTGTTTTTTCTTTTTTAATTCCCAAAATAAATTTATTATTAAAATAAAATATATTTAATTTAACTAATCTTTAATTGATTAAATCTTTCATTTTTTCATAAAAAATTATATTCTACATGCTTCCTCTCTGATTTATTATCTCTAAAAAAATTTTTCATCTGATTTTTCTGAATTATCATTCATCTCTTTTACAATGCTTTTCTTCATGAAAATTTTTGATCTAATTTGTTTGAATTACCATCTTCATCGCAGAGTTTTCTCTCTCTCTCTCCCTCTCTGTTTTTCACAGATATTACGGATAGGATATTGGACACTAAAAAGAAAACTCCGTTACTGATATGTGATACTATATCATTGTTATACAATTATATATCAATAATAAATAAATTGATAAGTTTTCATTGATATAATTTGTATATCAATGACATATAATAGTATATCAATCGTAGACTAACATAATCAGACAATTAAATATAAATTTTTTTATAATTGATATATAATTGTATATCAATGATCTAGTATCACATATCAATAATACAAAAAATACATAATTATTTGTCCAAAATAGATCAAATATAGTCCATAAATTTTTTTAAACTCTTGGCTTATCACGGAGAATCAATCAACTAAATTAATAAAATAAAAAATTATGAATCTATAACTCTATTTTCTTATTAGTGTGCTCCACTCTATTGAGTACCATTGATACATCTCACCTTGCATTTGTCTCTTGCCATCGTAACTATGACTCACTCACGTTGCTTTGCTATTTCGCGTTCGTCTCTCTGGTCTCGAGTTTTGTCTTCTCTCTTGCATTTATCTTTCTTGTTTCAAAGATTTCTTGCATTTTAAATCTCCTGATATTTAAAAAAAAAGATATTAAAAATGACAGTTTTGTAAATTAATTATAATCTAAATATTAAAAAAGTTATTTTTTAAAAAATTTAAGAAAGAATATGCTATTTTTTTTACTTGGTTTTATAACATGGCTATTTATATAAAAGTCTCGTGTAAAAAATATATTTTTTTCAATTTAATTGAAAATAAATACTTTAAATATATAAAATTAAGTGTATAATTTTTTTTTAATAAAATATCCAACCACGTTTGTTCAAGTCCGAATAGTGGGCGCTAAATTGAATTAATAGACCTAGTGCAAACCCATAAATTTTAAGTTGGGCTCTGGACTCCCGCTCTTAATCGTAGGACCGGACAGAACTCATTAAAGAGATAGACGGGAAAACAAAAAATGTACTCACTAGTCCTTATATGTTAAAAAAAAAAAAAATCTGCCTCGTTGTCAATCTGCTCCCAAACATTTAATTTTTACCAAGTCTCTGAAATTTCATAATTATGCATAATTGGTTTTTATGGTTTACAATAAAATCATTTTGCCAGGGCATCACCACCATGTTGCCTTTTTTTTTTTTGGGCCAAACGAGAGTCCACCATATCGCCTTTCATTATTGCTGGTAGCTTTTTTATCATCATGCATATTCTCCTCCTGCTCCGGTAAGTTTTTTAATTAAAAAAAAAAGATAAATTGAGTCTCAAAAGTTTATCAGAATCAAAATATATCTTTAAATTTAAAAAAAATTTACAAATATACTTACAAATTATTCATTAACAAAATCCTTAATTGCATGGACAATGATTAAAGATTTAAATTCACAACCTTATAAACTATGAGTTAAATTCTTATTTTTATTGATAATCTAGTAAGTTTTTTAATCACTGCATGTCTTATCTTTTTCGTTTGTCTATCTTGAAATTGAGGGAAATTTAATAGATTAAGTTGACAATTAAAATAAACTTGCGGGATTTAGTGTATGAAAACTGAACTTTATAAACCAACTCAATCGAAAAAACTTATAGATGCATTGACGTTCTTGTTTGTTAGGCTTTTTAAGACAATTTAAATTTTATTATTTTTAATCATCCATTTCTGAGATAAAAATTCTTCATGAAATTTGATATGACCTAAATATTTGTATCTTCTTCCACGGAATTTCCATGATCTTGTGTTCAAAAAATGGTAAAAGTAAGCTTGAAAGACTAGAATTTTTGTTATCCATAAAGAAAAGAACAGTTACATCACGCTTAAGAATCTCAATGAAAAGTCGTGAATTTGTTAAATATTTTTTTGACCAACTCTAAGCACGGGGTCCTGGACCTAGGTTCGGGCAACACGGGAACTTATCTAAAGTGGTGAGTTCGAGCAGCACGACAACACTTATCATAATTAGAGTTAGAAAAATAAATTGAGCGCATGAGTTAATCTATTTAACTTATAAAAATTTAATAAATTGAGTTAAATAAATTGACCTGTTTTTAAAACACACTAGGCTAATACTGCTAGCCTAACTTGTAAAACTAACAAGTTAAAATAGGCTAACCCATAAATTAAATGAGTTAGCTCACGGGTTATTATATTTTTAAAAATATTTTTTATTTTTTAATCACATTATAACTTTTTATAAATTTACAATAATGATAATATTTCTTAAATATATAATTTATAATTCTCAAACATATTTTTTACAATTAAAAATAATGTATTTTTTTTTACAATTTGTAAATAAAATTTTTGTTATAGTTTGTAAATCAATGATTTATTAGTTTTTGTAGAAATATTTTAAATATATATTATTTATTAATCTCATAAGATCTATTAATTAAAATTATAAATATAAATTCATTAAAAAAATGATATGAGTTTATATTTAAATTTTCTTTCTCATTGAGAAAAATAACACACCTAGACGAGAAGATGATTAATAATAAAAATATAGCAAAATGAACTTGCTTAGTTGACTTTCGTATTTATTTTATTTATTTATAAGTTTTTTAATTTTTTATTTGCTTTAACATATGAAATAAATATATTTTATATTATATAAATTTTAAATTGTTAAAGAAAATTTTGATAAATTTTTGCGAGCTTGCCCATGAATTGGCTAATCCACTAAAAAATGAGTTGGGTTGAATTTTTTAACCTGTTTTATTTGATAGGCTGGCCCAATCCAATTACAAAAATGAGCTGATTCATAACTCGTTTGTCCAATGTTAATTACAATGCCAAAAGCTTCCTTGCCATCTTCAACTCTCTTTCTGCAACCACTGATTTTTATTCTTGTTTTTTTGCTTCATCGCTATATTTACACATTCAAAATGCCTGACTTTACGTGGGAGATCACCTCACATTTCTCATTCTCATAAATTTTTAAATGGATCCAGTGTATCATGTCACTCATAATTCATTTAATAAAAATATAATATTTAAATGACATTAAATATAAATCAATTTTAACATCAATGATAATAGAGAGAAAAATGTAAAAAATTAAATAAACATTTTATTATAAAAATATATTTATTAAAAATAATGATACACGATATTTTTTTTTATTGAATTGGTATAATTTTATTGAATGAATCATGAATGATATGATGTATTGGGTCTGTTTAAGAATTTCTCTTTACATCAATCAATGCTAATAAATATCTAAGATCCTGAACATTTAAGTAATCCATTAACTTTACATGCCTATCACCCTATCATCGTTAAAGTTTAATTAGATTTGTTTAATAAAATCAAAAGTCAGCATATTCCATTTCATTTGTCACTTGTTATGTGCATAGCTTGGTAGTAGGTTTTCTTCCTCTACGACGAGGAAACGCTGCAGATCGAATCGTTGAATTGGATTTAATTATTTGCATGTGATAATTTTTAAGGGTATAAATTCAATATGAACATTTTAAATTTATAGTGGAGAAATAGTAGAGGAAAAACCACCCGATAGTCAAATCTTAACATGATTAATTTTTTTTTGGGCAAGATTAAGTTTTAGAATATATGTACATTATTTTTTCTTATTACATGGGCCTTCGTTCGTGCGAGCACCGATGGAAGTCGAAGGCATTAAATTGAGAGATAAGTTGTTATTAAAAAAAAAATTGAGAGATAAGTTACATGGATAATTTCATTAAAGAATTAGAGATGTGACATTATTGCAAATGAGACCTAAATAAATACAAAATTTCACCGTAAGACTTTAGGCCTGGACTTAAATTAAAATGTAAAACAAAATGATTGAAATAACATCCTTAAGCTGAAATCTTTACTTTACATGTTAATTTCCCATAATTATTTGTTAAGATATTTACTTTGCATGTTAATTTCCTGGCATTACTATAAAGAATTAGCAAGCAGCATCACACATTGAACAAGTTTGGTAATAGAATTAAAAAGTTGTCAGGTAATGTCAAGAATTAACATGCACAGTAAATATTCAAACAAGTGACTACAGGAAATTTGCAAGCAACATTACGCGTTTAATAAGCATGTTGAGATTTAACAAGTTACTTAACTTAACAACGTCAATGAGGAATCAACACATAAAGTAAAGATTTTACCAAGTAACAACAAATAATTAACAAGTAACACTACATATTTAATAAGTATGTTAATTGAATTAACATACTAATTAATTAACACTTGAAGTAAATATTTTAATGATTAATTATAGGAAATTAACATATAAAGTAAAGATTTGAACTCAAAAAGACTATTTCAATCATTTGCCTTATATTTTGATTTCAGTCAAGGCCTAAATTTCTTAGTGAAATTTCAAATACTTGCACTTCATTTGTAATAATGTCACTTTTCTTCTTTAATGAAGTTCTCCCTAGACTCTATACGTGACTAAACGCAGCCCAACTCCACTTAATGGGCTTTAGATTCTAAATAATTGGACTGGACCGAGAGTGTAAAAACTATGTAAATTAAAAACACACGCATGCACATCCATCTTTATCATTGTTAACTAATTATTAACGACTGTCTTTACTCAAGAAATGACGATGGTAATATTATTACTTTGGGAGATAGGACAGTAATTAAGAATGACAAGGATAGAGGATATTGTTGTTGTTGTTGTTGTTGTTGTAATGATTAATCTCTGAAGAGGTACATATCAATAATGTAGCCATAAGAGCGATGAAGATGATTAACAAGGGAACTTGCATTGGCATTCTATGAACTTGTTGGGACGTTGAAAGCAGGCATACTGGGAGCCAGGGTAGGCATTCTCGCACCTTTCATGGCATCTGTCGAGGGAGATGCAGAGCCCGAAGTGTCTGATGCAATACCTTCCTGGGATCTCTATTTCCACCTCTGCCTCCGACCCCACCGCTTCATTCAGACCACATCGGAATCATCAACATATATATGTTAAGCGTCTAACGTTTACACCATCAACTAACATAGAAACGTACCTAGAGCCATGACCAGCATCAGAATGCTTATTGCAATTGTTGATTGCTTCCTCATCGTCTTCAACTCCCCCTCTCGTCGGGCGCCACTAGTTTCCTGTTTTCTGTTGTCTCTATACCTTAACTTTATACATGGCTGTCTATTTATAGTCCATCTATCTTGACTTTGAAAACAAAAATCCAAAAACAAAAATCTACACCAATCAATGCTATTGAATAATATTCCATTTAAGACCATCAACACCTGCATCAATCCATTAATTGCATATCACATGTTGGGATATTCTAGATGCATCAGCTTCAGTTGACACACGTACATAAATGCATGTGATGAGTTTTTTTTATCATGCATAGGACTCCCTTTTAGTCTTTGCTAAATGTGACATATCTTTCAATCACGATTGGAATGCCGATTTACTATCTTGTAAGATGTGATGAATTTCAGTATTGATGACCTTGATTTATGCCGTTCAAAATTAATTTAAACAATTAAGATTATTTTTGTTTTAAATTTTGTATGTAATAAACTTAAAAAAATTTAAAATATACTTCCTTTATTAAAGAATATAAGATATTTTTAATCGAATATCACCCTTTAATAAAGTCATTATTTGTCTTCAAGTTAACTTTATTTTTTTCTATTTACTCCTATTTAATAAGGTATTTTATCATAAAATAAATCTAAAATACTTTATTTAATAGGGGCATTTTTAAAAAAGGGCAATGATTATACTTTGAAATATTATAAATGTCTTATATTTCTTAACATTCAATCCCTCAAAATATATTTTATATTTTTTAGCATTCAATCCTTAAAAAAATACTTTATATTTTTAAATAGGAGGAGCATATTAAATTTGGATGGTTCGGTTTTAATATGGATGATATATGTTGATGTTATGAATATTGAAACTTGTACCATACGTGTATCAACTCCTTTAATTTTATTTACAAGATAGAGAGACTATTTTATTTTAGTCATATTTACAAAATACCCATATGATTTGTATGTTAATATTTATCTTTTCATGGTTTACCCCGCATTAAATAAAGAAAATGTTGTTAAAAGTTGGGTATTTTATTTTAAAATATGTATATATATTTAATATGGGTAAAATAAAAAAAATATTAAATTATTAAATAAAAATAATAAAATTTAATGTTTTTTTAAATTTTAATAGAACATGAGGATAACTTATAATTAAGAAAAGGCATCCTTTCCTTTCGTTCCTGTTTTGTTTTTCTTTTATGTTTTTTAATATATCACTTCGTACTCCTCCATCCATCCAGTTCCAATCTTCCACTCCAGGCGTCAACGGCACCTGACACCTGCCCCGAATAGCTCGCTTCTGTTCTCTTGGATGCTTCCCCCTTGTATCTTCAAAGCCAGTACCCTGCTCCTCTTTACCTCACGTGAATTAATAAAAATTAATTATTTAATTTAATGCATAACAATATTTAATTTTATCTTTAATTATTATAATAAAAAATAAATATTATTTTTTAAAATAAATTAATGAAATTATTTTTTTCTCTTTTCAATTTCATAAGGATATAATAATTTATTTATTAAAAATATGCTAACAATTTCTTCTATATAAAAATAAAAAGAGTTTTAAAAGACTTTTATATATAGGAATGAAGAGAATAATTTAAATTTATCTTTCTCATTTACAACCATCAATGCTACTAAATACTCCATTTATTTTTTAATGCAAGAGAATTTTCATCAACTCGTACGGTTTTCTTAAATAATTAATTTTAATAATCGTGTATGAAATTAAATTTTTTGACCTAAAATGTCCTTGTATGATAATCTTTACTTTTTTCTATGGTAATTTAGAAAAAAATACAATTAATACTTTTTGAAATTTATAATTTTGTTTATAATAAAAAGATAATGAAACATAAAGTAGTTTTTCTTACATTTAAAAATGAATGAATGTTCAAGATCATGAGAATTTAAGTATTTCATTAACATTTAACTGCACACCAGACCGTGACTCTTTTTTCTTTTTCTTTTTGAATTACAAGGAGAATCAGAACAACAAAGCTCAAAACTAAGCCTGATTAGATGATTTTTTTTATCATCCACCACCTCTACACAAAAAGGAGGTGGTTGATTAAAAATGTTACTAACGCCTATCCTATCACAAGCATGTTGAGCCAAAAAATGAGCACAATAATTGACTTCTCTAAACACAAGATTCAACAAAATAACCCAGTCCCGACAAAGAAGTATTTGAGCCTGTGAAATAATATCAAAAACGAATGTTGATCATTATGGCAACAAAGGATCAGATTTAGAGCATCTGCACAGCTAACAAAAAAACTGATATTTCATATTCCTTTCTCCCAGCACAATAGAAGACCATAAACAATAGCCAGTAATTCAATCACAGCAATTTGATAATGACCGAGACAAATATTGACCGTGACTCCTTTACATGCGTATCACCCTATCATCATTAAATTTTAATCATATTCATTTTTTTGGTCAAAACTAATGATATGCATTTAATAGAATTCAAAGTTGTCATATTCCATTTCAATTTTTTCATTTGTTGGGGGCACCAAAGATATATAGTATAATAAGTTTTACATTGTAAAATTTCATAAATTGAGTGGGGTTTATAAGTATGAGAGGCTCTTCTAAGCAATAACCCTTTTTTTTTTATGAACTCTCCCTTTAAACTTATAAAGTACATACTGCTTCAATTGTATCACTGTTCATGTCTCCTTAAAATTAAAAATATAAATTGTTATTTTTTTCATAACATATAAAAAGAGTAATGAAGGAAAGGCGATCAAATATTGTATCATGATCATGTCTCAATGAGTTGGCTTTCTTCTATCATGCAGTAGAGAAAACTCTACAAATTTTTACTGTTAGTTACATTTAATGACTTAAATTGGATAATTCTTAGAAGTACAAATTAATTTGTATTGTTAAGATTTAAAACAATTAGATTTACAGTAAAGAATGCAGTAAAGAGAAATGAAGTTGGTGTCCTGACCTGCTTGGTTTGGGCAATCCATGTAAGTATGTAACTGTCAGGTTCTCCCTTGACCTCCCTCACTCACGATCGTTTGCATGATAAGGTTGGTTGTCTTTTGGAAGAAGAATAGATCAGAAAAGGGAAGAGGGGGATGAAAGGGCAAAAAGTGTGAGTGCAAATGAAAACACCTTGTTTTTTATTGCTGCAATATGGGAAGAGAGGAACGAGAGAAATAGTAATTAACAAGGGAAGCTGCAGAGACAAGGGTTCCTCCTAGAGGAGAGAAGGGGAGGGGGAAACTTGCTTGCAGGCACCTTGACCCCCGGGGTGGGCCCCAGCACACCTGTATGCGCAGTCGTCTTTGCCGATGCATGCTCCCATTTCTTGCCTGCATATCCTCCACACTCCCTCTTCCTCGTCCCTTGCTTCTGCCATTCCAACCACTGCATCACCACCAACATTCACCCGCTTCATTCGTTTTTTCACTTTCGTTGCCCACGTACTTTACATCTCTTTATACGCACACACACTCCTCTAGTCTGTTAATAACACATCCTTCAACATTTTTTTTTCTGCATTTGGGGAAGGGGGATTCAAATGCATTAACCCTCTTTGCAGCATAATAAAGTTTTTAAGTTTACCCATATTAAATGTGCCGTGAAAAACCAATGAGACATCTTAGAAAACATGTCAAACAAATACCCCATCTGTTTATTGTTATAAGACATTTTTTTAAAATATTATGTTAGAAAATATATAGCACTTTAAATACAATATACCCTCAATTAGGAGGTGATAATTAATAAATTTAATTCTAACACTTGTTAAATAAAAGTAGATATGAAAAGAATGTGTGATTTTGAATGTTATTAACTAACTTATTAAAAATATAGATTAATTACCAATGCTTTATAATTTTAAATGGAAAGAGTATATTAATAAACAGTCTATTCTATGCTTTATAAAAACTATCAAAAATTCTCCCTTAAGTAGTTTGTATATACTCTCCTAATTTTAATGAATTTATTTATAAGTCATTTTTAGTATCTTCATCAGAATTAAGAAAAATCTTAAATTTTTTAATGCAGTCTAAATAGTTAATAAATTTTTAATTTTATTCATATTAAATATACATGTTTTAAAAATGAAAAAACTTTAACATTTAATAACTTTTTCAATAATATTTGATAAGGATAAAAGGGAGAAAATAAACAGATGCCCTTGTCCCTACCCTATCAAGAGGACTATAACGGAAATAAGATCAAAGGAAGGGTACATACCCAGTGTCAGCAGCAGCACCACAACTCCAAATGGCACCGATTGCTTCTTCATCTTTGTTCCTCCCTCTCACAATCACTGAATCGCCCCTTTGATCTCCTCGCTTCCTTTTTCTCAACCTCCAGTCTCCTATTTATAGTTGCACTATTTTGCCCTCATCGAAGGAAAAGCAATACTTCCTCCATTTTTATATGTAAAAAATCTTTCAAAATTTTTTTAATCTTTAAATATAAAAAGTTGTTGGTATTTTTTAAATAAACAGATCATTACATCCTTATTAAATTAGAAAGACAAAAAAAATAAGTACTCTTATTAATTTATTTAAAAAAAAAGATTCATTTTTTATTTATAATAAGTAGAGATAAAATTAAAATGTTGTTGTACTTTTAATTAGATAACAAACTTTTATTGACTTTCGTAATTTGATTAAAAAAATCTTATATATAAGGATGGAGAAAGTATTTACATTTAAGAGCAATAAATGCTAATAAATACTCTATTTAGTAAGATCCATGAAACTGTTCCACTCATTAATTCATTAACCATGTGCTACTCCTTCCACTTAATCCTCGAGCGAAGCAATCGATTGCTTTTAAAACTATGAACTTTTGATATGTTTGTTCGTATTTAATAAGGAATTTCAATTAAAAAAATTATTAATTATACCCCTATTCAAGGGTATTTTTGATAAAATTTTATTAATTCTACCTTGAAAAACTTGAAATATTTGATACTTTTGAACATTTTATTTTTAAAAAGTCTTATATATTTTTAAACGGAGAAATTATCAGTTATGCAGCTCTTTATTATCCATTAAATTATTAGTTCACCTTTCATTCACTGATTTACGTTTCAACGATGCGTGTCCAATTCTATAGGCCCCGCTTAATTTGCAAACCCAACCTTCACAAGAAGAAAAATCTTTAAACGCAAACATGTGTGTGTTTTGGAGGTTGCAAATATGATCATACTTATTAAATATATATAAATTACATGAATACGAATACGAATACAAATGATCGAGTTTAAAAAAAATAGAAAAAAGGATTTGTTCTTGTCCTAATTTTCAAATACCAGTATTGTTTTTTTGGGCTATAAAATGACCGCTTAGATCCTAAACATTATTCAAATCCCACTCCCTCACCATTTGACTTAATTCCAAGTGGCTGGAGTTCTATTCATTTTAAAACGATCATATTTCATTTAATGAATTAAACTTACAATTTAAAAATATGATAAAAATACTCTTATAAATTTTTGGCTCAAATAAAATGTTTACTATCAAGTAGAAATAACCATAAAGATTTTGTAATTTAGATTCATAAGTGACAACAATTGATTTTGTTCAATACTGAACTTGCAGAAATTTTTTTATAGTTTAAAAAATTTTTAGTTCTCCATTTTAATTATTTAAGCCATGGATTCGCTGAGGGGGGGGGGGGAAGAGAGAGAGAGTGAGATCAGCTAAAATTAGCTTGAGTGGCACTATCATTTAAATAAGTGGTTCTCCCAATTTAGTTTGTAGATTTATTCTCACCATTCTCAGTACCCCAGGTAAGATATTCTTCACTGTCAAGGAAACCTGCCCTTTATTCTTTTTTTTTTTGGAAAAAAAAGAGAGGGAGCCAGGGACAGAGGCACAGAGCCCTATTTTGAGTAAAAAGAGGCCAGATGCCACATGTAATTCGACGAAAGCCCAAGATCAACCTTTGAATGGGCCCACTAAATCTTTAACTTCTGCCCTGTCATTCATGTCTCTCGACTCTCGAACCGAACTGACATTGACTCAAATGTATTTAGCCTATATCGAGATTCCTCCAAAAAAAGAAAGAAAGAAAGAAAAAAAGAAAAAGGAAAAAAGCATCCATGATGATCTCCCGTCTGTCTGCGGAAAGACAAGGACTCAGGAGAATGAATCTTCTATTCCATTCTCTTTTTTTTTAGATACTTTATCAAAAAAAAATAATAAAAAATGACAATTTTATGTTTGATCTTATTTCATTAATAAGTGTTCATTTCTTTTAAATTAAATAAATTATTTTTATTCAGGATTTATGGGAACAAAAAAGGCTCGGGTGGATTAGTACCTAGCAGGGCTGAAATTTTTTTTATTCCTTATTCTATAATCTGTAAATAGAATATAGAATATTATTCTATTATAATTTTAATAATAATAATAATACTTAATAATATTCTATTATAATAAAAATTATAATTAGAATTAATTATATTAAATGTATGAGCGAGCGATTGATTAATCAGTGATCCACTGGAGCGATAGCCCAATTATTTCGACTAAGGCCCAACATCAAGCCTTTAAATGGGCCCACTCACTTACGTGCGGCTTCTGCTCCAGCCGAGGCTTCATTGACTCAATTTCGTCATTGTTTCTTTTAATTTAACTTATCCGCCTCATGATCTCATCCCCGCCCCCCTCAGCTCCCGCACTCCGTCACCTTCCTATCTCATCTATCCTTTCTAAATTTTATACTCCTGCCTCGTGTGATCCGAATTTCTGGTTTTGTTTCAAGGATCAAAACCCCCATTGTTTGCTGGCTTGTGGCTTTTCCTTGTGTTCCAGTTAGGTCCTTCTTTATTGTCATCAAGGACTTGCTGAATTTCATTTATTTCTTCTAGCCGGAGTTGGTTGGTTTTCAATTTATATAAGTTCAGCGGCTAACTCGAAATTTCTTGAAGTGATCCAATGTTCGCAAACATGCGTATGCATAAGATTTTGCAAAGGGGACTGTTCTTTAATCGCCTCCAGCTTTGGACGATGCCGAGCTTGGACGATTCTCCTCGTTTAATGACTCCGGTCTCAAGAGCTGGCATTAACAAAATCTGGAATCATACCGCTTGTGCTAGTGTTATTGGAGTCAATGGACTGGAGGCTGTCAGTTTTTGGAACAGCGGCAAGTAAGCCATTTCTTTTCCAGGTCATATCAGAAAGTTATCAATATTGTTACTTTGACTGAACGATCAATTTCGAGGTTTTGTGCCCATCTCCTTTTGTTATATTGCCAGTTGCTTGACCTATGAGACTAGATGTTTATCACTTTTAGCTAGTTATTAAATATTTCATTGCATCATTTCTTAATTCTGTTCCTCTTCTTCCCCTGCGAGGTCACATTAATGTTGCAAATTTTGTTTTATATTTATATCTATGGAAGTATTCTTATAATGTTCATTGTCCCTGCTGCAGGGGAATTCGTCATTCCTCGTCTGATAGCAATGGTCGATGTACTGCAAAGGAGTTCTCTAGTAAAGTACGTCTGGTTTATGTACAGAGTTTTCCTTTTGGTATTCCGATGTATATTAACTTGAAATTTGCAGCTAAGCAAGGAATATATCCCGAGTGACCTGGTAGATAATCATGGTATCCATTTTAAACAATCTTTCACATATAAATAATGACAGCGAGTCTTTTTCTATATTGAATTTTATATTTTGAACGTTTAATACCAAAGTAGAACAGTGTTCTGATAAATTTGTCGAAATGACTATTTCTTCTCTGCATTAACTCATTTATTATTGTTGTTGAATTTCTTACTTATCACTAATACTCCGTGGTACATGCACTGGTTCAGTTACTTAAGAGTATTCCAGACCATGTGAAGATAGTGGAGGTTGGTCCAAGGGATGGATTGCAGAATGAGAAGAATATAGTTCCTACTGCCGTGAAAGTTGAATTGATAAACCTGCTAGTTTCTTCTGGGTTGCCTGTTGTCGAGGCTACAAGTTTTGTGTCACCAAAATGGGTACCACAGGTAAGAGTGGAGTTGATTCTGAAAGACAATCAACAGTTTTGCAATTCTGCCCCTGGTATTATATTGTTTGCTATGATTTTTTTCAACATTTCACTTAGTTCTTGATCAAGTGATATAAAGATTGTTGTTTATCAATTAAGTATAAACTGGAGTTCTCTTTATTGCCATTCTCTTTTTCCCTTCTCATTTTTCATGCTTATTTGGAATGGAATTATGAAAGTGTTCTGTTTGTTTGTCCATCAGTTTACCAGCCTTATTTTTTGTTTGAATCGATCTCTAACTTGATGTATGTTACTTGAAGCTATAGGACTGATTTAAATATGGAAGCCTATATGCATCAGTAACTTTATCAACTTATCCAGAAACAATAAGTAATCCATTAGGTCTGTTGCATAGCTCAATCTGTAGCTTATGCCAGATAAGAGAGAAATGTTATTGAGCAGTAGGCAGACAGTGGATGTTTTTCAATGAGTGAACTTGTTATTCCTGTGCATAAATTTCTGGAGTGATGGTTACTGACTGAATTTTACATGCTTGATTGGATCTTAAAAATGCATCTCCTCTCACATTGGTAATTTCTCAAAATCTCAGTTATTTTCCCCTATGGTATGAGCTATAAACTAGCTGATCATGGACTAGGGAAATGTACTTATTTTTCAATATTTGATGTGGGATTTTGCAAAAACTTAATTCAGTGTAGAAACAAAAGCTTGGTAGGTATGAGGTTTGTTGTTGATCTATACTAGCCACTATGCTTGTTTATGCGCATGGTTGAGTAATTGCAGACTTTTCCATTAAGAATCAAAGAGGAATTATTATTAACAATATAATAGTTGACCGTGAATTTCATCGGAGTTTTTAGTTAATTTGTACAATTGTCTGACCAGGGAAAATGCATAATTTAAGTTTTGTTTTAATTGGACTCTTTTATTTTTCCAATGTAAACTACAAATTCCTCTTTCTAGTATTTGTTTTATTGCACGTGTAAAAAAATATTCAATATATATCTCATGCATCGTGTTTTGTGTGATGGATGATAAAACATTCCCTCATTTGTGTTTTAATCTAATTCAAAATCTTTATGGCTGAATTTCAGCTGGCAGATGCAAAGGATGTAATGGCAGCAATTCAGAATGTCGAAGGTGCTAGATTTCCAGTCTTAACTCCAAATCTTAAAGTAAGAATTATTTATGGTAACAACAACAATAACAACAGCAAGTCTTATCTCATTAGGTGAGGTCAACTATATAGATTGCACGATGCTATTATGCTTTATCATCAACTAAGTTTTTAAGAATATTGTTAATTAAAAGGTTCTGTTCAACAACTTCTGTAAGTGTTTTCTTTAGTCTTCCTCTACCTCTCTTTACAGGGTGCAAAATTATCCATTCCTCTCTTCTCACTAGTACCTTCCACGGCTTTCTCTGTACATATCCAAATCATCTCGAACAATTCTCTACCAATGTCCCCTCAATATCACACCCACTTTTCCTCATATATGTTCATTTCAGATTTTTTCTTTTCGTGTATGCTTACACATTCATTTCAACGTTTTCATTTCTAATACTTTAACTTTATGCTTTTGCTCTCCCTTTAAAATTCAACATTTACTATCATATAACATAATTAGTTTTATAGCAGTTCGATAAAACTTCTCTTTAAGTTTATTAGGCACCTTTTGATCACAAATAAATCCTTTAGCCTTTCTCCAATTAAATCCCTCACCTTGTATCTTATGTGCAACATCCCCATTAATTTCCCTGTCATGTTGAATTATTTATTGCCCATGGATAAAAATATATTATATGATTGAGTCAAAATTTATGTATGGGATTAATAGTGATCATTTATTTTAGGGTTTTGAGGCAGCTGTTGCTGCTGGTGCAAAGGAAGTGGCTGTGTTTCCTGCAGCTTCAGAATCATTCTCTAAAGCAAATCTAAACTGTAGCATTGAGGATAATCTTGCTCGATGCCGTGACATTGCTTCAGCTGCTAGCAAGCTCTCAATCCCTGTTCGTGGGTATTTGACTATACTTTTTACTGGATGAGATGAAGGATAAATTATGGAAGTACATCCTGATGTTGCTTACTAATTGAAAAGAATGCTTGACTTGTATACATTGATTGCTATTTTTTGTGAGATGTAGTACTTTTTAACAGAGACTTGGAGCTTATCTAATGAGTAACAAGTAATAACCTTGGAAGATAATTTAAATTATAAATCTGACCTGCATTATCTCTTGTAATGATTGAACTGCTGCCTGTTGTGCTTGGGCATGGCTTGAAAGATAGTTTGAATTGTAGGATTGGTTTGCTGGTTGATATTTGCATTTTAGACTTCGATTTGTCTCTATCACAATCTGCTGTTTTTTCCTTCTGAATTTTGAACAAGCTTAAAACAGCAGCCTGTTTCTCATCTCTTGACTTTAGATTTCAGGTTTGTCATTAGCATTTTATATGATTTTTCGTGTAACAAAATTCCCTTTGCTTCAGATATATATCTTGTGTTGCGGGATGTCCTCTTGAAGGATTTGTTGCTCCAGCTAAAGTAGCCTACGTGGCAAAAGCACTCTATGATATGGGTTGCTCAGAGATTTCACTAGGCGATACCATTGGTGTTGGCACACCTGGTATTTGTTTAAAGCTGCCTTCCTTGTTATGCGAGTTGCTTTAATTGCAGTTTTTCTGTATCCATCTTCCAACTTACTGGATTTTGATATGGGCTATGGATTTTATCTATGTTGGCCTGACTTCTTTAGGTGATCGTATTTTGCTTGGTTGCGGTTGATCTTGAAGTCAAAAGACTATTAAGTAAATTGTCTTTACTGTTTGCATGATGAATGATGGTCCCTTTCTTTCGCCTTAATAAGGAGTTTAATGTTTTGGTGCCATGTTATCCGGAGCATATGATGAGATAGTTGAGGTTTGGGATGTGTCAACTGAAGAACAGGGCATATTACTGTCTGATATAGCCATAATGTTCTTTAAATGTTTCCTATCAGCTCATTACTTGCGTAAACATTTTCTAAAACTGCCTGATGTCAAGTTGTATTCAATGAGCTATATGATCTAATATAAGCATTTTATTTCACTTTTATGGTTATCCTGGCTGTTTTGATTTATCACGAGGCCTGCTTTGACTTGTCCTGCCTGATGTCTAAACCTCGACATCTGATATACTGTCAAGTTGTATTCAATGAGCTCTGATATAATATAAGCATTTTATCTAACTTTTATGTTTATCCTGGCTGTTTTGATTTATCATGAGGCCTGCTTTGACTTATTCTTCCTCTTCTTTCCAGGTACTGTCATTCCAATGCTTGAAGCTGTTCTTGATGTTGTCCCTGTTGACAAGCTTGCTGTTCATTTTCATGATACTTATGGGCAGGCTCTTTCAAATACTCTTGTCTCACTTCAGGTAAAATCATCATCATCATCATCATTTTGGAAAAATGATTTGGGTGCTGATTTTGATTAAACGTGTGCTATTTTTTAGCCAAAAGTAAAAAGATTAAACGTGCCCTATTTGTGTCGAAATTTAATTTTTTTATCTTGGACTTAATATTTTAACAACCACCACCTGTGGAAGGTTTTCTACATCTGCTCTTACACACGTGTCCACGTAAATACGTATAACTTAGAGATATCATATATATTTATGTATAAACTCATAGAATTCTACTGTTTGAAGAATGAAATGTGTGATTTCATATGTTTAAACAGTTTCTAATTAATTGGTAATGTGATGAATTGTTGATAGATGGGGATCAGCACGGTGGATTCGTCGGTGTCTGGTCTTGGGGGTTGCCCATATGCGAAGGGTGCAACGGGGAATGTTGCCACAGAGGATGTTGTGTACTTGTTGAATGGACTGGGAGTGAAAACCAACGTTGACCTCAGAAAGCTTATGGCGGCTGGGGAGTACATCTGCAAGCATTTAGGACGTGTTTCTGGTTCTAAAGCTGCAACTGCCTTGACTAAACTTACAGCTAATGCCTCCAAACTGTGAGTTATCCACTTCACAACTTGTATCCTTATGTTGTCACGATTCATTCATACAGACTATGTGCCATTGGCTTAGCTAGCTAACCCATAATGAAACGGGGATGACCTGCTGGGGTACGGATTATCAACAGCATCTGGTGTATACAATTTAATTTATTTAATTTAATTTTCAATAACAGCATGCTGCTATATCGAGAGGGACTAGTGCCTCAACCCTTGATACAGTTTTACGGAGTGAGCGCATCAGTAACGCGTTTTTGTCATGACTAATGCTGTTTATTTCGCGAAAGAAGAGTGCGCAGGGTGGTTCTTTGACTGGGAACATAGGATCAATAATGGCCAACCACCCCTTAAGAGAGAGGCAGATGGAGGATGGTAGGCTTTGGCCGAGCAATTAATTACTACTATAGACTATGATAGCGCTGTGGGTTGTTGTCTGATAAATCTCATGTATATCGTCCTCTTGGCTCTTGCTTTTAAATAATTCTGACGCAATAACAGCCTTTACGAAAGTAAATTTGTACCTCCGGTCACATGACAAATTAACAATTCTTTTTGTAAATTCGTTTTGTAGTATTTTATGGGTTGGGTAGAATTATAAAATATTTTTAAACATTTATAAAAGTAAATTAAAAAAAATCGAGATAATATTAATTAATTCAACAGCCTCTCTTTAATTTTAGCGAGATAATTAAAAATAATTTATTTATAAAACGAGTGCATTTCATATTATATTCGTCTTTCCTTGATTTGCTTCAAAAGAGAGCGTACGTCTTCGTCATTACTATGTTGAGAGACTAAGCTGTAAAGTAATAGTATTAGTAGCAGTAGTAATGAGTACGAATGAAGCGAGGGGAAAATGAAAGGAAACTTCAAAAAAGTGTCACACACTCACTACTGGTATAAGAGGCTTAAAATATACTCTTTCAAGTCTTATTATAGTAATATTTTTAACCATTTCATACATAATAAAAAAATTAGTTTTTTTATACCATGAAAAATGATATGTATTTTTATTTTTATCCTTAATTTTAAATAACAATATAATTATATTAAATATATTTACACTAATCAAAAAAGGAGAAATTGAGAAATTGTTTAATTATTATAAGGTATTTTATATTTTAAATAAAAAATTATTTATAGAAGATGCACCAGAGGGAGTAAACATTATCTTAATAATAACTAATAAATATTTCAATAATATTTAATGAATACAAAATATTTTTTAAATCTCAACATAATAAATTTTAATAAATAACAAGTAAACAAAAATTACAAAGTATCATCGACCCCCTATAAAGGGAGTCAACGTTGGCCCCAATCAATGTCTTAAAAGACCTTTAAAAAATAAAATATACAATTTATTTAAAGAAGGATGAGCAAAATAGTGATGCTATAAATCAAGATATGAGGATGTGAAAGCAGCACACCATTTAGAAGGAGTGACTTAAAAGGAGATGCATAAAGGTGAGCTCAAACACGTGGCCAACTTTACGCCTAGTCTTGATGATTTACAGTTTAAGAATCTATCACAATACAATCATATTTATTAAAGAGTAAGTCACAACTCATATCAACAAGTTTTTTAACAGAGATAAAGTTAAAACTAATAAAAGGGATAAAATATTTTTTGTGGATGGATAAAGAATGAAAAAAGACAGTACCAACATGACTAACCAGCATTTGAAAAGTTATTAGTAGTATGGGTGCGATGAGCATTTATATTAGGTGTCATAAAAGAAAAGAAATTTTCTTGGTCAATCATGTGATTGCAACACGCAAAGTAGAAAAAATAAAGATGTATCTAATGAAGTGGCTTATGCAACAAGTGAACTGGAAGATGTACTTCATAGAGCGGCTAATGCAACAAGTGGGTTAAAGTACAAAAATGAGTTTGTAGAGTAAAGCCTTAAGGTTAATGGTAAAGGATCTCGAAGTAGAGGCAATAACAACAATTGCTTTATCAGTGGTAGATAATGCAGACTAAGCAACATCTAACTCCTCCATACTAGGGAAAGAGAAGCAGAGAAATGAGAAGAAAGTATACGACGGGCGACTTAGGCAAGACGTAGATTTGAGACAAAGTGGAGGGATGGGTGAAGGAGAAAAGACTAGCTACGAGGATGGCACAAAAAATATTTTTAACTTGTAGACAAGAACCAGAGTTATGATACCATGAAAGAAGTCATAAAGAAATGGGGTTGAAAAAAGTATCATACTATATTCATATCAATAAAAATAAAAAAGAGCCATTAAAAAATTACTCAACTCCCCCTTGTTTTTTTTGAAAATTCTTGCTATTTTGGTTGTAACATCATATTGGATTGCCTCTGTGCTTATTTTAATATTCTATTATACCACTCACCTCTCATGCTTCTGGTCATAACAACATGAAACTAATTAATATAAGTTAAATTTCTTGAGAAGAAAGACTTAATGAATATACAATGAGAACCCATACAATTAAATTAGTCAGTCATATTTCAAAGTTTTACAACATGCTAGTTTATTTCACATTTTGAAATACCATTTTATTTTTTCTTTTCCCCTCATAACTTCTACCTAGATAGTAGCCTAAACCTCGGCTTCTCCGAATAAGATGGGTTCACCTATTATCTTTACTGATAATAATCATACTTTATTAGTCTAATTTTGCTTTTTTTTATTCTCCTCTGTTAAGGATGCAACTTACCTTAAAAGGTGTATAATATAATCCATATAATAAAAGAAAACAAATAATTAATGGGAGCTAGAAAGGAACAGGAAGGAGGTACATGTTGCATAATACACTTATATGAATGCACAATTATGTAAGCTCCGATACCAAAATGAAACAATCCCCACTTAATGTTTACACTTAACCTATCTACCATGATATAAAGGATTTACTTATCATGGTAGAAAAGAGACAACATAATTATCATGATAGAAAAAGAACTATCCTTAAACCTTTTGATGGATTCACTTATTATTTTTTGTCATGTTTAAAAGTAGTTGTCAAAAATAAAGTTTGTTGGTGAATTTTTTTGTCATCAATAAAAATCATTGTCAAAAGTCATTTTTTTATAATAAAAGAATAATATGAGGCTTGAAAAAGTGTCACATAAATTGTTGATATAAAAGGCTTATAATATATAGACCTCCTAATAATAATTAATGAATATTCTAATAATGTTTAAAGAATCTGAAATATTTATTAAAGATTAACACAATAAATTTTCATAGATAATATATCTCAAAACTACATATACTCCCTTTGGATCACAATATAGAGCATTGATAACAATTTATAGTTCTCAAAAAACTTGTTGAAACCTTCATTAAATATTCTATATAAATGCATTGATAGTGATAATTAAAATTTCAATTAAGGCTTCATCTTTTTTAAAAAAGTAATAAATGAAGTAGGAGCATAGTTAGAAAATCAATTATAATTAAAAGTTATTTAATGCCCTATAGTTTGGACAAAGTAAAACTTTTGAAAAGTGTCCTATATTGTAACTTAGATGGAGTAAGTCCTATTGTAGGAAAAATTGATAATCTATAATTAAGCCACTTTGCATAAAAAATGTGAACTATTAATTATTTTATTATGATGTGTACTGTTAAAAAGAACAAATTAAAAAAATTCTTTTCAAACAATATCAATAAATTATTATTATTTATTTTGAGAGAGGATGAGATAGTAAAAATTGCTCATTCCATTTTCAAACATAAGAGATATTATATACCCTGTGTCTCTTTATTTTTATTTATAAGTAAAATTAATAATTTCAAGAAATATTTATTATTTTTTTTAAATTGTCTCTTGTACAATCATTGTTTATTTTTACTAGACAAATTTATTTCATTAATTATAAGAATGATTTAGTCCAAATTTTTTAATTTAAAATATAATTATTGTAGTTAACATTTTCTTAAATTATATGAATTGACTTTTTTTTTCTCTATATTTAAAAATGGAGGGATTATACTGCTACTCTTTTTAAAGGGTTGTTAAATGTACCGAGGGAAGTACCGTGCATCTACGCCTACTTGAATTAGGGCATTCAAACCTGCTGTCAATGCTCCGGGCTTGCTTTTGTTCCTTTCTTTGATCACTAATCATCTTTCCTCATGTCGGGGGAAAAAAAAATCTTCTCGCGAAAGAAAAATAATTTCAAATTTTATAAGCTTTTGTAACACGCAAATGCTGCACCTTGTCTGCAACTGACCTAAATCGCCCGGGCAATTTAATTTGAAGTCACTGTTGATTTTATTTGAATTATACCTTAAAATACTACTGTAATATCTTCAAGTGCAGTCAGTCGTGAGAATTGCTGTTCGGTTTTATGAGAGCAGTGATATTCGAAGAACATGAACTCGAATCCGAGGATATATGTTTTGGTGTTTGCGGATATTGGATTTTTTACTGTTACAAAATGACTTTACAAAAGTTCTTACATTTAACCTAACATTTTATAAAGCAATTTTGTAGGAATAACCTACAAGAACGTTTTTATAAAATGCTCTAGTAGAGATAGACATAAAGTGCTATCGTAAAAGTGATAATACAAGCATATGGGAGCGTTTAAGAAAAGAGTGCTCCCATATCTATTGAGTGCTACTGCATGTCCTTATTTACAAGAGTTGAGCACTCTTGTAGGTATTTTTTTATTTAAATTTTTTAAAAACTTCATCCTGTATCTCTTAAAAATGACCAATCCTAATATTAAAAATTAATTTAAAAATAATATTATTGAATATAAAAATTTGTATATAGCAAAAGAACTTGAACATAAAACAACTATTTCAATTTCATGACTAGTCTAATAGCTAGCTAATCTAACAATAAAATTATTGATATTTTTTTAATATTAAAATCAAGTTACCTATAACAAATAATTAATTATATAATATGCTCACACTTTAATTATATCTTCTATTTATTTCATAGTAAAATGAGATGATCTTACTTCCACAAAATACTACATGAGAAATATAAATAATTAACATTATATTAATTTAATTTTGAGTATCGGTTGAGATGGTTTGGGCATGTACAAAGAAGATCAAGGGAGGCACCAGTGAGAAGAGTGAATATATAACTTTGAGTCCGATTAAGAGAGGTAGAGGAAGGCCTAAGAGAACACTTTTGAAAGTTATTGAACGCGATCTGTTAATTAATAATATTCCTAAAAGCTTGATAAACGATAGAGCACAATAGCGTCTTGTAATTCATGTAGCCGATCCCACCTAGTGGGATAAAGGCTTGTTGTTGTTGTTGTTTTGTTATTGTTGTAACTTTTTAAAAAATATTTTTTATTTTTAAATAAAGGGATGCATTTTATCACGTTGAATTTGATTATCCCATCCGTCATCCATGGATCTGACGACCTTCACGTCATTGGAAGCTTTTGGCACCGCTATGAATAATAAAAAATGTCTTATCACGTTAAATGAGATTGGCTGCAAGGTTAACGCAATATCATCGTAGAATATCAATAATCATGTCAAGAATCATGAAGTTGATGTCGGACATTCTTTTTCATAAAAAATGAAAAATTAAAGAAATAGTCGTATGGCTTCTGGTGCTATTAATATCTGTATGAGTAAGTACTCCCTACCCTGCACCAAAGAAAGAAAGAGATTATTTTCCACCCTGGAACACAAAATCCAACAGACATGTGCCCGATGAAGAAACATCTTTCATCGTATTCGTATGGGATCCTGCTTTCTTAGTTTGCTTTTGATGAAATATAGTCAAGCCTTTCACCAATATAGTTCTACTCGAGGCCCAGAATTTGCCACCTCGTTAGTCTCCGTTCTCTTCAATTTCGTATCGGACTGTCATGACTCTTCTCGAGCTAGGAAGGCACAGGAGAAAAACTTTTAAAGCACACTGAAAGCGCCGTTAAAGCTTTGCCTCGTTAAAGATACAGAAATATGTGGCTCTCTGAAATCTGCGCGACATACTTTAAATGCCAATCTTGTCGTGCACATTTATGCTTGCTCGTTGCTATGACATTCTGTTGTCAGAAAATGACTTGACGTGCTCTTAGGTTGGAGCTACTCCTTTCGGATCCTAATGTTCTTGTTTTTTTATACCTTCACACTCCCCCCCCCCCACCACGCGGTAGGTAGTGTCTCTATGCCCTTCCACATACAAATATTCCAAACTTTAATTTCGCCATGAACTCAGTAGATAAAGCTTGTAACATGCTCAGTTAAGCAAGTCGCAGCGACGTGAGGTTGAGATCTGAAGATGTTGTTGAAGAATTAGAAGAGAGAGAAGATAATCGGAGGAGGGCGTGGGTGTGATCTGCAGAGTGTACTTAAAAAAAGAGGGGAACAGCGAAAAATCTGTTTGTTTTTTTTTTTTAATCTCAATAATGCGCTGGAGAAATGGAAAAGTAATTAATGTGCATTGAATGTCCAATCTGGCTGTTAGTTGGAGGCTCCATAACGTAGTCCTTCCTGAAAATTTTGCAGCCACACGGAATTGTTCACGCTGCCCAAGGAAAAACAACAGTTTAAATGATGATAGAGAAATATCCATCCCCTCCAAAACAATTATAGGAGTATATTTTTCAAATCTTATTGTTTCGGCCAAGTGTCTTCCAAACCCAAACCAACTGAATTGCCCGTATTGAACGTGAACCCATGAGGAAGGCAAAAGCACCACGGTTCCTCGATCAGTATTAATTTGGCTCTCCAAATTCATGCACTGTACTGTACGTACCTTGTAGTGTTACAAATACGTGATGAAGGAAAATTGTGAGATTATAGCGAAAGGCAAAGCATTGGGTTGTGTAGATTAATGAAAGGTTCATTGAACTAAATTGATTTGTTTATGTTAATTTTGGATTAAATTGCACAAAACTTCCTTAAATTTTGAAGCATAATGAACTCACTCATATTTAAACATTTAAAATTAACTCCTAATATTTAATTTTATTTTTCAAAGCCCTCATTGTTAATTAACTCTGAATGTTATTAATGGAGTTTTCGATGCCATATTAATGCAAAACACATGACGCATCATATAAAAAAAAGTATTGTTTTATTATTTTTTAACATGATTTAAGGAGACGCAAAATTATAAAATTCAATAAGAAGATAAGCTATATGCTAGATTGAACTATGATTTGTGGACATTTCCTAAGTAATATACCTGCTATGTCATTTCCTAAAAATCACATTTTTATCACATTTCAATTAAAGAAGCTTCTATTAAGATTAAGAATGCCAAAAAAATAATAATAACAACACGTGATTTAATGCTTCCACTTACATTATGTTAATTTTTTTCATTATCTTTCGAGTTGTGCCTTTATGGTAATAGGTTCTAGGTTCAATCCTGTACCTCTTTAGAGGCTACGCCTGCCCTTATATTTTTTTCTTTGTTTACATATAAAACACTGTTTTAATTTATAAAGAATAATAAAAGTGTGGGTTTTCTCTTAAATTCTGTTAACAATGAACAATGAGAATATTGTGGCTCGAAAAAAAAATGAGAGCATCTTCACATGTATTAAAAGTAAAAATTACAATTCCCACTCTTTAAATTGTTTTAAAAAATGAAAAAAAATTATTTTTTCATATCACATGCTATTTGTATTGCATTAATCTGACGTGGCAAGCTCTATTAATAACATAACAAAATTAATTAACAGTGGGAGATTTAAAAACAAATCAAAAATTATGAGGTTTAATTTTAAAAATTTAAAATGAGGGGTCATTTGCAACCACTTTAACGTTCAAAGAGTTTTATGCAATTTTTATTCAACCTTAATTTTATGCACATAATATAAAAGTGTTTGAACTGAACCATGACATAATTTGTATGCATAAATTGCATTCATATACTCCCCTCTATACCACAATATAAATTATTATTAATTAATTTATATTTCTCAAAAAAATTGTTTAAAATATTGATTTTGTAATTTTTTTACATCTTTTAATCTTAACATCGAGTGCAAGAAATATAATGTTTAATTTATTTAAAATATACTCATTAATTATTCATTACAGTAACTGTATATTTAAAAAATATATAATTTTTATTCAATATTTAATATTTTGAATCAGATAAAACATTTAAAAAACCTGCTCCCCCTTTTCCTATTAAGCCTTTATGCAGTATCAAAAAAGAAGAAGAAGAAGTTTGCAGTGGTGGGGTCCGCCTCATAATGACGACAAAGAAATTTAGACAGATATCGACATTTAAATTTGATTCTTGCTTCACTCAGCTTCATGATTAAAGGTTTTGATGAGGTTGAAAAATTTCATGTACATCCACGGATCAAATTCTATCTTACACCACACTATAGTAGCATACATGACACAACCCCTATACCCACGTTACGTACAATAAAATTAAAATCTCTAAAAGACAAGTGTACATCACCCTTCTTTATATGGAGATCAACTTTTACTGCGATATGTAAGGCTGTTCATGTGCAATGATATAGACAGGTTGAGCCAGCCTTGCATGACTCCGATAGAGTGAACCGAACAATTTAGACTGGATTAAATTTTTTAGCACAGTAAACAAATTATACATACTATATTCTATAATATAAAATATCTTATAAAAATTTGGTCTCATCCAAAATAAAAAATACTCCCTTCATCTTAAATTATAAAATATTTTTAAGTAAAATCTCACATATTAATAAATTTTATTAAATACACCTAACAATTCTATCTTTTCAAAATAAACATTTAAACTTTTAAAAATATTCATCATTTAATATATTGAAAAGAGAAGTGATGAAAATTAATTATAAAGAGAGAAAAGATAATATTAAAATTGGAGTATTTAATAAAATTTTAATCTACTCAAAGTATTTTAAATTTTGAGATGGAAATTTTTTTTTTAAAGTGTCCTATAATTTAAGATGGAGAGAGTATTAAATAATTTTTATATTTATTTTTTTAATTATACTCCTACTTTATTTATTATTTTTTAAAAAATTATGTATTAAAATTTTAATTATTATTATAAAGACTTTTATATAAAGTATTTAATAAAGGTATAATGAAAAGATGTGAATATTTTAAAAAAATTGTCATTTTTAACTAATATTATTTTTAAATCATGAATTAATTAATATATGACTTATATTTTCATTTGGAGAGAGTGGATATGAATTAATTAATGTACTTGTTTATTTTACCAAAATCTTTCGTTGCAATATATAGGCACGCACAACGCAGTACAGACACCAAAAGTTAGACTGATTATTACCGGATAAGTTTTTACCAGTTACATCTGTAAGCCTTGGAGGGTGGATTTATTCATATGCAACCCAATTATGACATGCGCGTGATTTTGATTTCTGGGAAGAAATTAATCAAAAGCGAAGAGGACAAGAGGACGCGCATGCATACGAAGACAGATCAGAATCTGAAAGCAAAAGCAGACAACAGTAATTAATTAATCGCACCAACAAACAACGCGCATTAATAGCTTGATAGACAGCACAAGTTGATAGTCTTCAGAATATAACGGTTGACAAGAATTATCTGAATTTCCTCATACTATATTCTTTTCAATATTAGTTCATAAATATTTTCTTCTCAACAATATAATCTCAACTCTAAGTCTTACACGTATATACATCTGCAAAACTTAATTACGGGCAGATCAAGAATAAGATGGTAAAAACGAAAGAAGAAGGAGGGATTTTGAGAGGAGGAATTAAAGCTAGAATTCGACCAAGAGGTTAATTGGTATCTCTGGTAATGAACTTATCTGTTGTGTAAAGGATTAGGACCAGTGTAGACTTTCCTCTTGTCGGCTCCAAAAATGTCTTGCTCATCATCTTTATCGTTTGTATTTGCTCTGAAGGCGGGTGGGGAGTCAAAAGGTTTGAGCTGAGAAGCAGAGGAGGCAGAGGTAGGTTTGAAACTGTGAAATCTGGATTTTCCAGCAAGGCATGGAGCGGTGAATTGTGAAAGAGTAAGGAGGGCCAGAAACAGTACAACCATCAGCCCCATCTGCTTCTTGCTCCTTGCACAGACCATCGCATGGGATTGAGATCGATGTCCGCAGGACGACTCAGGCAGGATCGCTCGAGATTTGACACTGAAGGCGAAGGTGAGGGAGACTGTGAGATATATATATGGCTATTAATTATACAAGCAAGGAGTTAATGGAGCGTTTATGGGCAGGAGTTCTAACAGAGAGGAAAAGTCAAATGAAATGGGGAGAGTCAAGATGCATGGAACTTGGTGCCACACTTTCTTGATAGTATGCTGAAAAATACTTAAAAGAAAATGCAGATTTCAGAGCCGGGTTTTGTCTCACTCAACCCCGAGACAAACACAAGCAGCAAGGAAGGAAAGTAGCAGAAAAGGAAGAAATGGGAGAAGGAAAAGGTGAGAGTGGGAAAGGGAGAGACAAAAATGAGGGTTTTGAAAGGCTTAAAGTGAAATGAAAGCTTCCCAATGCACTTTCTAAAGTTCTACTCATGACTAGCCCGCCAGATATAATTGATACACATATATGTGAATCTTCTTGTCAAAGTTTTACCACTGTTGTTGTTCTCTTCTTTATCGCCTCCCTGGCTTTCCCTATTTGCAGTGTCTCTTCAGCCATTCTTTATCAGCACCATGCCATATCATCTAAATCTAAGTTGAAATGTTTTGATGATGGGATATTTCACACTACTCCATCAAAATGGAATGTCATCAGTAAATCTTTTTCTTAGTATTTTCTAATATTAATGTAAATCGCCGCGCTTTCACTTTCACGTGTGTAATATTATACTACGAAGAGAAGAATATCGTCGAATTTATGATTATTAATTCTTGCAATATCAGGGTTTCAGGTCGATGGCCTTCAATGTAATTATTGATCCCATTATCAAGTTGTTTGTATAAAATAAATAAGGAGACCATAGATAAATGGAAAGATGATTTAAAAAAAAAGATTATAATTTTAATTACTTCTTTTAATTATGAAATGTCAGGACGAGTATGTTGTTAAATTTTATATAATTTGACGGTCCAGAAAACAGTTGAATTGTTGCACTGTTGGCATCATATGAGGGCAGACCCATTATTGATATTGACCAGCGCACGGACTCCTGCAGATATTTTTAACAAGAAAAACAATGATTTTTATATATTCATGAAAACTGCAGTTAAAGCTTTTAGCTACCGAATCAATTATATTACAATAAATGCACCGTAAAATAAGCAACATGTTGCGCGCATTTATTTTTAAGTAACTTTCCTGCCCCATCCTTTTCCATTGTAAAATAATGTCGCGTCTTAATTGATTGCAACCGTATCACCATTCAAATTTCAAACAGTGCAACTAAATTAAATTAAAACGAAAAAACAAAAAGAAGAAAACAATGCTGACTGCAGCCCCGTACATGCATGTGGCTAACGAAATGCTCAAAACAAATTTCATATATAGTGGGAATAAATAATTCAAAACTGATTGATTTTTCACATGGAATATCTCCAGCTAGATTGATTATTTTTTTGTCAAATGCATTAGATCAATCCATCAGTCCCTTATGTTTGTCATTCTGTGTCCACATATGACATCATTAATTTGATGAATATACCTTCTTTTCTTACAGAGGACCGGACAAAATTACGGTTACGTCTTTGACCGTGAAACTTCCCAAACACCAACGTGGGAAGGGGCATAGAAATTTAAACATCCATGGCAATGGGATTTCAACAAAGTTAATTAAGGAAGTTGATTTCTTTGACAAATAACGTGCTTCGCTTGAAACAAACTAATCTGTGATTAGACTCTCCATCAGATTTTGTAATGGAGTGCGGTAGCTCACTTAATCGCATAATTATGCCTTATTAATTCACATCAAGTGGCAACTACCAAATTGACGGATTCATATGACTCACCAATTTAAAAAGTTTATCATATGTATGATAATTAATTATTTTTATGCCATGGAAAAATAAGAGCAAAACTTAAAAATGAAAGTATATTTTTATGTTATGTATTTATAAAACTGAATAAAAATATATTGTCATTTCGGCCCCCGATAAAAATTTATGTCTCTGCCCTTGCATATGATATATATACCTTTTTCAAGCTTTGCTTGCCTTGTAATTCCTATACCAGGTCACAGTCCCCAGTGATTCTTAGATGATTATTAAGTCAAAAAACAAGGAGGGAACATGTTCATTTACTTTAAATAACTAGTCAAGTAGTTATGGAAAAGTTTAATATTATTATGATATCACCAAGGCACAGAAATTTTACATTATCTGCCAACAGCCATGTATATATTTGCGGAATGAATCCCACCAGTTTGGAATAGCAGGGTCGATCGAGATGATACATATAACAGATGAAGATAAGAAATATACAAAGTATATAAATAAATTATTAAGGGAAACTGCTGGAGCTGGTGATGTGCCTGTGGGCCACGAGTGAAAGAGGTGGGAGAGAAATTCGGAAAACACGTATATCTTACTTTCTTACTAGAAATGATTGTGTGTTGTTGCTCACTTTAATTTTTGGATCGAGGACTAGCTAGGGCATGAAAGCCATGGAAAGTTGTCCTCTAATTTTCACAACTTAAAGATAATGTAATAATTAAGGCCACATGAAGAACAACGGTGCTGTGCTGAAAAAGCATATATACATATGCGTCATGCATGATCTTATTCGGCATCTTCCTGAAAGACGAATATATATCTGATCGATTTTCACCACCAAGTTAAATTTCCACCTAATCTGATCCCCGTTTCGTGGACCGTAAACTGATATATAATAGCATCATTAGCCAAAAATCAGGCTTTACTGTGTCAGGGCTTTGTTTCTGTACGTTTGGCTATACTAATAGCTTGCTAGCTGGAGAGAATGTGAGGTGGAAAGGATGAGAAATTCGATGGAGCAGCCTCTGCTTTGGATTGCGGATATGAGCTGATAGAAACGAAAGGACGAAATGCAGAAGGGGGCATGTATATATGGAACTTCGTTATCATTTAGTATATCATTTTGGTTCTCGTTTGAATACAGACAGCGAAGCGAACTTGGCGAGAGCTTTTCCAAAAATGCATGAGCATAGGCTTCTTTGGGAGTAAAACACATGATTGAGGCTCGTGGATATGTAAATCGGACAATATCATCACGTAAGACACGATGCCGTCCGTTAATTTTTTTTTTTTTTAACTTTTGTCCGATAACACAACTACTGTTTTTACAAGAGAAATTAACATTTATGCTCTTATTTTTTATGAGTAAAACTATAAAATTTAAGAACATTCAATACATTTTTCATAAATTACCCTTCATAATATTAAAGTTTATTTTCACAATATAAATCTGTTTTATTAATACAAGGGCAGCATAGTTCAAAATTTTTAATTGCAAACATAACATTAAATTTTTAAATTGGATGAATTTATTAAAGTTTATTTACATTTAACAACGGAAGGAATAACTTCTAATCCATGCTCCTCCCCATGTCAAATTGAATACGTGAAATGAGATCATCAAAATTGGTATATATATGTGTGTGTGTGTGGCCAGACTCCTGGAAATCCTTTACTTGCATTACTATGAGTTAAGTGGTTATGAATCAAACTCTTTATTTAAGTTAGATTGAACAAGAGAACTAATATTATCTGGATCACTTAGTTCAATTCGGTTCTATAAATTTATTTAATACAATTATAATTAATTTATTAATTATTATTACAATAAGTTAATTTATAATAATAATTAACAATTTTTTGCATTTTATACTGTAAAGTTATAAATATTGAGCAAAATTTTAGCATTAACTAACCTTAATTTTCTTTTTTACTGGTAAAATTTGTTGTTAACTTGATGTAATGGACTTTAGACATGTTGAATGTTGTTTAATATTGTTAAAGGTTATTTTATTTGAGTCATTTATTTTGTAACTGAAATGCTTTTTTCATTGTTAAACATTATTGTGGATTTATAGTTGTTGTTGTTGTAATAAACTTTATGACTATAAATAATTTTATTATATCAATTAAGTTTATTATATTAAAATAAATTGCTATCTTTCATAGATTAAAAAGAAAAAATAAAGTGAGATACTAAATAATATTTAAACTAATCTCTTAATTTTATTGGATCAATCTGATCCTATTTAACTTCAAGTTATATTAAAATCAGACTAAATAATGAGTTGTTTGACTTAATTATTTTTATAAAAGGGATCAAACTTTAAACTATACCGAAGTACTGTTAGGCCGGTACTTTGTACAACTCTACCTACAAGTTTAAGTAGCTAGGCTGGCCGCCTGGGGATTGAAAAACTACCCTGATTTGAAGACAGGATTATTTGGACGTTGACCCCCTTAAATGGCAATAGTGAGTACAATGAATCGACATAGCAACAGGTGAGATCGTCTTTAAGGTGGCTAAACTGAGATATTAATTCATGATTGAAAGACTAACCATCAGAAATGATGGAATGAGATTAATTAGTTAAATGACCCATCATTGTTGCGCACGCTTTTTGAAAGTTGGAAAATTATACGAGACGTTCATCTAAACTAAATTCTCGCGTTAATTTGTTAACACCAAGTCCCCAGTTCTCTTTAGTTAGGGGAAAATCCACTAAAATCATCTGAAGGGTTTCCAGCACCCAAAAATAAAAGAAATTTACTTATTTCATGCTGATAAGAATAGGGATATTTCATTTATCACACTTTCATCACCAGACAAGATTGCAACAAAATGTAAGACGTCTTTTGCTCAAATAATAGAATATGAAGAAATAAAAAGTAATGTTGGTGACGAAAATCATTGTTTTCATTTTATGTAAATAAATATAAAAAATTCAATTTAGTTTTAAAATGATATTTTCAAGATTAAAATTAATATTTCATATCTTTTTTACAGGGGGGATGTTTTAGATTTTTGTGAAAAAAATAGTTTTTTACCCCGAAAGCCGTGAAATAATTGCTCCGAGCTAAGCCTTGTTCCGAGGCAGTCGGCCTGGAAACCCAGACTTTCATATGGTCTCAACTAGCTGGAAGAACTCGAAGCCCACGCGTCTGTCTTCTCGTTCTCGGTATCTCAATACCTCCCAAAGTCTTCAACCTCTTCCACATCGACGACGATGGCCAGTATCTGTCACAGAGACGACTTACATATATTTTCCTAAAACAATAAATGAGTTATATTTGAGTAAAACGTCACATTGAATATGTTCACAGTAACCTAAATAAATCTAACAAGTATTAGCGTAAGTCAAATAATCCCATAGTTACCTCAAACTACTGATTTTAATTGTGTCCTTCATTCAAGAGCCCCGAAAGATTTGTCGTGCCATAGTACTTTATCCGTAAAAGCACACCTCAACCAGAGAAGCAGGGGCTCAGAAGCAGGGTCTACTTCTGCTTCTGCAAAGTAGGAAAACAGAGCTCTCTGCTACTGGAACTTTACTAGGGGGCTGCACTGGCAAGCTACTTATCTTATCACCCTCTCAAACTGAAATCACATACAAAAATATTTGTGCAACAAGAAGTAATACTGTTGCAGCCATAAAACACGAGCGTGGTCACATGTTGAAGCGATTGGCTTTTCTTTTTGGCCTATTTATTGGCGGTGGAGATGAAGCTATAAGATATGTTTGAATTTGGAATACATAGATTAACGCCCAGGAGAATATTTTTGCATCAGCACCACAGTCCAAGGGGGACGCATGCTTGTCTTGTCGTTTGCTTTATTCATTTATTTCTTCATCCATGTCTTCAGATAAATTAAATGGAGAAAATTAGTTGGTGCATTGGATTCTTTTCGATTCGGTTAACTTGGGACTAACTTACACAGTTACGTGTAAGCTTCGAACGCGTGCCACTATGTGCCTATGAGAAAAAATGTGTGTGTGTGCATATATATATATTTTTTTACTGAGGCTTACTTCTGTTAAGATTTGAAATGTCTATATATAAAAAGGGGTAGAGAAAAAAAAATATAAATTAAGAGAGTTTAGCAATAACAAGTTCAGACAGGGTTTATCGAAATTGTGTTTGCGTTACTGAATATAGCGAATAGAGGTATTTGTGATACGTATTCATGAAGAAGGGAATTCAGGAAGTGGTTTGCCTTCCAAAAATGATTTAAATAGCACGAGTGATCTCTCTGGCTGTGAAAATGGAGCTTCATGAGCTGCCCCTCTTATTGTGGCGAATGATAAAATGCCACCATACACTTGTGTCCATCCCGCAACCTTCAAGATAGAAAAGCCAAGAATTAATTTATATATGTCAATGGCGAAAAAGAATAAAATAAAACTAAAAGATTAGTTCTTTTTTGGCGCGATTAGAATGTCAACCTGTCTGCCTTCAAACCACGCTCTGTAGGGCACGGTCGTATTGAATCTAATTTCCTTGGCTAGCGCATTTACTAGAGCTCGCGACCCGGTTAGTGGAAGCACCGAATCTTGATCTCCGCTGTGCATGAATTGTTTCTAAAAATGAAATCTTGTTTTGACGAATCTTAGTAGATTTCAAGCAACAAAAACAGGACTCAATTACCTATATACCATAACTCGAATGCCTGACTCAACAAGTTTCCCGAGGATAGGAATTGTTGGTGTCTCTAGATTCTGCAAGTCATATTTGACAACTCTGCAATAGTATGGAATTAGTTAAAAATGAGAACTCTCTTTACTCACTCAAGATTTTGGTGTTTTATTACTGGGTGGTTTGCTGTATTGTAAGCTGTAAAGAACATAACTTACTCGCTACAAACAGACCATGTGGTGAGTCCTACAAGCTTAGCATGGAGAGCTTCTTGTACATCTTTCCTGTTTAGGTAATCATTTGTTTCATCGCCTGCACAAACGTCAACCTTTTGGGTCTCTTGCTGTGCAAAAAATTAATGAAGGAAGAATAACGGTTTAATAACTTCACGAAACGGGAAAGATGTATCTCAAGGACTAGAAAAGAAAAGAAGTAGTAGCTTACCAATTGGTTTAACACAAAAGATTGTTGATTTATTGTTGACAAGCAGACATCAAGAGTGACGTCATAAGTATCAACATATTTACCAATTTCCCTCGACATTAGTTTATTAACTCCCGCACAGACTGGAGTGAGAGCTCCGCTTTGAACTTGCCTCCTGATTTGGGAATAGTTACATACTGTGTTCAACCTCTCGAAAGTTGAATCTGATATTAGTCCATGAGACCAAAAATATTCTGCCCTTGAGTTGAAATCTGTGTTAAACTCTAACAGAGGATTCCCTATCTGCACAAATCAACATATTAATCAGCCGGTTATCTTTATCATACTCAATTCACACTCTACGTTACCTGACTCATGCTCAATAATTACTACTCCCTCTGGTGCCTTTTACAAGGACCTTCATCATGATTCTTATTAATATAAGATTTTTCTTTTTTGTCTAAAACATTAATTTTTTTCTCATAAATAATCCTTTGCCAATATTTCCTGACTAACTAAATAACCTCTTCTTATTTATGAATTTTATTGATGTTTAAGCTCTAAAATGGTTAACTAATTTTAACAAAATTTGATAAACCATGTAGAACTTGCCAGTAGAATCTTGTAATAAAAATATGGGGGGAGTGTTTCTCGTTCCTTTTATACTCACTGCGATTCCCTTGAGATTGAACGGAGTCTTGGTTTGAACAATGAGTTGTGCAAGCTGAGGAACATAATGGCCTGAAAATTAAAAAATGTGTTAGTTTTTGCAGTTTTAATATATATTCATTGATCTCAAAGGTACCGCTCTGATCATTACCTGCATAGCTTTCGCCAGTGATAAAGAAATCAGCATTCTTGTACTGTGGAAACTTATCAAACCAACGCTGAAGGAAAGCAAGATTATCCCTTGCTGTGAAAGAAAACAGGCCGCCATTTCATGAATACGCGAGTAAGAATAGAAAGAGAAAGGTTACTCGTACTTTCAAGTTTCGACACTAGACTCAGACAAAATCTAAGACGCTATTTGCCCCTCAAATAAATAATAGAATAGAACGAAGTAAAAAGTAATTTTGCTGTCATTTTTGCAGATGAAAATAAATTTTTTCATCACCTTGAAATGAAATAATAATAATATATATATATAATTTTTATAATGATGATTATGAGAACGAGATTATAATAAATATTATATATATATATATATATTTTTCCTTGGAGAAGGAAAGTGTTTCATGTGTTAATGAAAAATATTCGTAAAGCAGTGAAACGAATCAAGTTGAGCCATCTTCTGTCTCAGTGGGCCTAGAAGCCCATATACTCTGGACGAGATGGAGGAACTCGAAGCCCATATCTCGGTCTTCCTCAGTACCCTGTGCCACAGTATGCCATGGTGGAGGAGCCTCTCTCCTCACAAGAGCCGTCAGCCGCTTTGACGGCAATGGGGAGGGCCAGAATCCGTCTCCGAGACCGAGAGGATGGCCAGAGCCTCAACGCAACAGCCGTGGAGTCGGTGATGTCGTCAACCTCTACGATTAGAACAAGAATGGCCACATTCCGCCGTTCGCGATGATTCCTTCCATTTTCGGATGAATTCGCCTCTCCAGCAAATGATGACATTTAAGGGCTTCTATAAACTAAACACCAAGGTTGAGGTAATGCCTATTCTTTTTTCCTGTCTAAAGTCCAATTTTAGTAACCAAACGGGTCCTTAGATATCAAGGAAACTAGGGCCCCTTGAATTCTACCTATTGATCCCTATCCCTGAATTTTTAGTGCCAGTTAGATTCAAGCATGTTCAGACCCACAAAAAGAAAAAAGATTCTGGCACGCATAAAATTAATTGAGTGAAAGAACCTGTTATTTCATCGTTGACAAAGCCGTAGAAAGATTTGTTGGCAGAGTAAGAGAAACCAACTCCAGCTGGTGATTCCAGGTATAGCATATTTGCCTCTGAAACGGGGAGAAGATCACTCAGCAATTTGGATTCCAGTTTCAGAATTTACAGTTCTGGCTGGTGTCTTGGACTAACCTTTGTTCCAGCTACAATTATTCTTAACCAGACCATTTTCGGTCGGTTTGAAAGGTCCATGCTCAACAAAAGCTCCAGCTCCGAGAGACGAACACCCAGGCCCTTCAAAAACAAAAGAACAAGAAACCCAGAAACCATGTTAATTGCATCTTTCATTGAAGAGACCCCAAAGATTTCTGTATTGCGATGCCGGTTTATCCTTAAAATCATACCTCCATTCAACCAGAGAACCAGAGGCTTGGAAGCAGGGTCTACTTCTGCTTCTGCAAAGTAGTAAAACAAAGCTCTCTGCTGCTTGTCGTTGACGGTAATGTAACCGGCATATTGCTGGAACTTCACCGTGGGCTGCCCCGGCAAGCTGCTGATCTTATCACCCTCTGAGATTGAAATCACAGTCACAAATATTTGTGCAACAACAAATAGTATTGTTGCAACCGTAGATAATGGTCGTGATAACATGGTAAGCTCGGAAGAGATTGGGTTTGATTTCGGCCTTCTCTGTGCCTGTATTATTGGGTGACGGAGATGAAGCTTTGAGAGGAGGAATGTGACTGTACCTAAGATGTGTTTGAATTTGGAACATTTAAATTAACGCCTAGAAGAATATTTTTGCATTGATCCCATAGTCCAAGGAGGACGCGTGCTTGTCTTGCCTTCTCGCATGATCATTGTTTGTTCCATTAATTTGAGAAAATTATCACTTCAATTTTCTTTTTGGTTCTTTTTGTCCCATCCTTGTAGTGTTGTAGAGTTTGCTTGGCAGATTCAGAGTTATTTATGCTGTTAATTACAGTGCAAGTGCTTTCGTTTTTTCTTGTGGATTGGGTTTATACGCTGGTCACACAAGAATACTGTACAATAGCAATCATGGGCCATTAGAATACATCCAAGCATTATGCATACAAGTGGGTCCATTTATATGCTTTTTTCTTTATTTGAATTGAGATGGGGGAGCTATCATGTGGTGTCCATTAAATCTAATTTCCATTCATCTTCCCGGAAACTTCTGTGGGGGGAAAAAGTTATGGGTACGGGGTGCGTGCGTTGTCTGGGTTCTATGATAAGTGCATTTTAAATTATAGGAAAAGAGTAGGAATAGTCTGTCTCTTTTTTCTTGCGGGATCTCCTTTTTGAAAGATATCGTTGGATGGATAGTTGGATCAACATTTGACTGCTACCTAACATTAAGATGTGTGGTTTATTCGGTAAGAAAGTGAGTGTGGATGATAAAAATGAGTAGTAAAAACTAAAAATTGCATCCAGATTCAAATTGTAATTAAATATTCGTGGTTATTTTGCAGGGGGATTGGGAAAATGATAAAAATCGATTACATGTGGGTCAGAGAGAGGCAAAGCTGACGGAGCAAGCAGTGTGACCGCAATTGAGGCGAGAGTCACGGGCGCAAAGTAAATGATAGCGATTATTAGTACGTATAAGACAAATTTCAGCCCGGAGATTTTGAAATTCATGCTTGAACGAGGAGTATATGTCCTCTGCCATGACTTCAGATTTAAACTTAATTAAATTTATGTGTGAATTACTGGTAAAGGAGTTAGTTAGATCATCCTTAATAAATTAATGGTGGCGTTATGCGTATATGTGTTAATATATTGAAATATTGATGAAATCGATTTCTCTCGGGGGACCGTGGAGAAAGGCGATGTGAAAGCTGGTGGACCCAAGCACACCGTGATTTCCACATACGGTGAAGTCAGAAGTGCGGACAAATTAAAAAAAAATGGAATGGAAAGTGGGTGTTAGAGTTTATGAAAGTATGGCCTACAAATTGTTGTGATCTTTAACTTTAAGCAAATGAATAGATATTAAAATCCAGAACCCGCTTCACCTTAATTAGCTGTTCATTGGGAATTTCAGCCTGTGATAAATCATATAAGATAGACATCAGTCCACACGGATCAATGGATTATTATCACTACACAACAAACTGATATGAAATTTCATCCCAAAAAACAAAAGAAAGAAAGTGATATGAAATGAGGGAGCAGCCAGAATATCAGATTATGATTCTGAAATGTTGGGTCATAGTGGCTTCCCAGACACTCACTACTTGCATCCACTCTCTTAATCTGCGCCATTTTCGGAAGATGAGGATTAGGGACAGCCATAAAGCATGATCATTGACCATCCCAATTATTTGGATATCATTGTCTCCACTTTCATCGTGCAAACACTAGGGGGGGGGGGGAATAAAAAGAGTATGATGGCATTGGTGTAGATAATATCCAAATAAATCATATATCGTTTGCCGTGTCGGTGACGATAAATAAAGCATGATAAATCAGCAAACCCAGGAGAAGACACGCACTGTAGAATGATCGGTCCTTAGATACCTTGCACATGAAGATGCACAGAATACAAATATTAATGCCTGTGAAGCAGGTAAAATAAGGAGAGAAGAGAAGGGGCAAAGGAAAAAAGGCGGGGAAGGGAATGCATGGCAGGAAGCACGAGCAAGGGGCGCACCTAACCAAGAAGGAATCAAAACAGGAGAAGCACTAAAGCAGCCAGTTTGTTCGAAAATTGAAGAGTGAAGCCTCAATCACATAGTATGTCAAGTTCAAATTGACTAGATGAAAAGACAGATTATCCCTTTTTTCTTTTTGGAAGGAAAATAAACCATCATTTCGTGGATATGTGAGCAAGCTTAGGAACCTAATTCAAAATTTAAAATGCCGTTTTTTTGAATAGAATGAAATAAAAAGTTTCTCTGTAGATGAAAAATCATTTTTCCTTGTCCGAAAAAGAAATAATAACGATTAAGGTTATTTTTAAATCATGATTATAAAATCATAATAAGTATTTCTTATTTTTTTCCTGAGAATTTCGCATCTTGATGAAAAATGTTTTGCCCCCCTTATGGCCATCAAAGGATTCCTGAGTTCCGCGCCCTTCTCTCAGAGTGGGCCATGAAGCCCATGTATCCTTCTTAGAACAATATGGAGGAATTCAAAGCCCAAATCCACATGGAGGAGTCTGTTCCTCGACAGCCCTCAGCCGCTTCGACCATTCGACGTCGAGGGGGATGGCCAGAATCAGTCTCTGACACGACGGTCAGAACAACAACCTCAATAGCCTCGGAGTCAAAGACGCCTTCAGCCTCAACAATCAGAACAAGAATGACCACCTCACCTGACGGCTTGTGATTAATTTCCCCATCATCGAGCCGCCCCCGGTTTTTTCTGTCACGCTCCGGTGACAGAGGCGACGATTCCTTCCATTTTCGGATGCATTTGCCTCTCGAGCAAATAATGACATGGGTGGGAATGGATCGTCTCCACACCAAAATTGAGGTAATGCTCTTCCCCCCCCCCCCCCCCCCTCTTTCTTTTCCTTTCCCAAGCCAGAAGATGTAGTACAGTCATAGAGAGTGGTATTGTGCTAGCTTGCTGAAAAAACAAGATGCGGGCGAACGTGATCTGTTTGCATTCACTCAAAAGTCAAGAGTTTTCGTTCTCCGTGATTACTTCAGGTTTAAATTAAATTTATGAGTGAATTAATGGCAAGCAAACCATTTAAATAAATATAAAAAAATCTAAAAATTCTATCATCTAGTTTTAAATACCAAAAGACAAAAAAACTATTTACACCTTTAACATTGAATGTGTGTGTATTACCTATTCATGTGCATTTTTCTATCAGTGATAACTTTATCTGAGATACTGTGATACTTTTTATGAAGATATTAATAAGTGCATATTTTATAATTAAATAAATATAAATTTTAATTTAAATTTAATTATATTTATTAAAATTTCATATATATTTAATTAATATTTATATATTTCTTTCACATCACTTAATTATAACATAAAAAAAATTTTAATACAAAATCTATTCATATCTTTTTATATTTTATAAAAAAATAAATAAATCAAATAAAAAAACGCGCGCGTGCATGTGTGTATGTGATTTTCAAACAATAAAAAAGAGATACATAAAAATATATATATTAAAATCTCACTTAATTATAAATACTTTTCATTATCAAAAGCGAATGAATTCAATCATTTATTTGACTATTTCAATAATTTTTTTTAAGATATTTAAAACTCGTAAAAACAGTCTGAAGGTTAGAAGTGAGATCTTTGAAGGGTTCTACAATTCATAATTATTTTTTTCTACTCCTTAATTTTTTTCTATGATCATTTTTCATGATTGAGGATTTTAGAATGATTTTATTTAATTTTATTATGTATTTTTAAATTACTTAGTTGGGGCAGGGATGTAGTCCAACTGGAGAGCTAATTTTTTTTTGACTCTTTACATTTATATTTATGAATATTTTTATCTTTTTTAATTTTATTTATTTTTTTTAATTTTTCATATTGATTTAATAACTGACCATCATTTAATCAAATCTATTAATAATTTTGATAAACTGGGAGGCGAAGAGAGAATCTAAATCTAAAAAAAATAGACATAAATAACTAACCCAAGGATAATTCTAAAAATTTATTGTAATTTAAACTATAACTTTACGGTTTAATTAATTACTTGAGTGTCGTGAAAATGAATTTAACATTAATTAAAAAAGGATTAATAATTTAGGAGAATATTAGGACACTCTAAAAATAATTGTCACTATAATTAATCAGAGTCAATTCAAATGGTAGAAACTAACAACTTATAGAGTGAATACTAAACCCCAACACTTTAAGTGATTGTATTTTTATCATCATTATTTTCTTAATTTATTTTTATTATTTATTTTTCATCAAAATTATTCATCTTATCTATTTTCTTGAATTATTAATTATTTAAATTAATAAAAATATAACTTTTCTGTGGGTTTGACACCTGAAATATTCCAAATAATTTATTAATGTGATCTCGTATACTTGTAAAAGCAATAAGATATTTGAACTTTATTTGTCATTATAAAAAAACTAGCTCTTTTCTGGCTGGCTGTTGATGACATCTGATAATATATCAAAATATTATTGATTGTTAATTAGCTATACAAGGCTCTATGCTCTTTCCTTTTTTCCCCAATGCACAGATAGAAAACAAGTTTAAGGGACTGTTTGAAATTGTTTTTGTTTTATTGTTTTGAGAATTTATGTTTTGTAAAATATATTCTGAAAATAAAAAATTATAAAAATAGGTGTTTTTTTCATTCTTTCTTGTTCTCCAGAATACCTAAAAGTTATTTTTATTTTTCTGTTCTTCAGAATAATATTTTTTTTATTTTTCAAAAAACTTTTTAAAAATATATTACCAAATAAATTTTTTTATTTTCTTATTACTGTTCTCCAAAATAAGTTTTTAAAGAGGCCCTAAATCTTTGGAAAGACAATAAAACAGAAACGGATAGGGAGATCATACTTGGTTATAGCCGGACGTGGATGATCATACATCACATGGATGGTTGACGGGTGGCGCAAAACCCTTTCACGGCTTTTCTGATTCTGCAAACAAGCTTAGAGTCTCTCAAAAATCGAACTATAAAAGGCGGGGAGATGGGAACAACAATCGAGAAGCCATTAAAAGCAAAGCTCAGGGAGCTGTTGGGTGAGACGGCGACCATGGAGATACAGTAAGTGACTATCATTCCGAGCGTGGCGAAGGTGAGCTCCAACCGGAGAGGGAAGCCGCGGGTGAGGAAGTAGATCATGTAGATAGAGAAATAAAAGCCCAGGGTGTTCCCAAACATGAGCCATGCAAAAGTAACAGTACTTTTGGTACCCATGATGGATACCCCAGCAAGCTGTTTGGGATTCACATTCAGATTGTCGTCCTGTCAAACGCCGCCGCCGGGGGCCTGATAGGTGGCCGTCGCCATTAGAACCGCCACGGTGAGGAGGGAAGTCCGTACATCGCTGGCTTTATCTCTCTCTTTATCGTATCTGAAATATTCTTCCATTTGTCTCGTTCGGCCCTCCCGGCGGGGCTGAGCTGCCACGTCGGCTTCATCATCAGCTGGCTGTTCTGTGGCTGCGTCATCGGAGGGTGACGAAGGATTTTCCGTTCTGGTTCAGAGTAAGAGGAATTTCTGAGGATTGGTTTTGATCAGAAGTGGGCATTATTGCCAAGGATGTTGTTGAACAATGTTCCTGCCTCACCGTGCCAGCCAATTATTAAACGCCTAACCTCATTCGCGGTACAAGAGTCTAGTTAATTAAAACCGATAAATGGGAGTTCGTTGACTTCGGAAAACAATTACATAGTGAAAGATTAGCTTAATTGTATTCATCGTATTTTATACAAATGTTTCTTTTAAACGGAGGATCAAATTTTTATGAATTCGTTCCAATGAATATGTCAAATATACGATACTTATGTTAAGATATTTGCGTCTGGAAGTGGCCACGTGCGCTGATATTCAAAGCATGATCAAACCATGCGGTGTGATTTTTGCACTTTTAAATTGGTATGATAGCGAATTTTGCAAATACTGGAAGACGTAAATAAATAAGAATTCTTCGATTCTGACATTAAAAAAAAAAAATGATGTTTAACTAACATCAGGATCGATCGACTGATTCATTTTATAACCACCACGGATCGCTGATTTTATAATTTCCTTTGTGCCCTTGAAGACTTTTAAAAGAATGCATTCCTGCCTGGTCCTTGTTGCGAGAAATCGAGTGACGTCTTCTTTAATGGAAGAAACCAAACCCCCCCCCCCCCCAAAATAAAAGAAAAAAAGCTCATTAATAAGCATTCTACGTGTCGTGATTTCACACGATACCTTAAAACTTACTTCAACATAAATTCTGATTTTAAAAAATGGCTTCATAAGAATTTCACGTATTATTATTTTACCTCATCCAACCAGAATTTCTTAAAAACAGAGGCTTAAAAATTGGCATAAGTTAACCCTAAGCCGTGTTTGTGAATTTTAACAAATTAAATATCCCTGGAAGTACAAATAAAAATTAATCTAATTGATAAAAATTTTATTTATAATTTACAAGATTCACCATCGATGGAAGAATTTTATCAGTGAGTGATTTATAAATATCTTTATAAATGTTGTTTAAATTTAAATATATATTTTAATCTTGATGAACTCTCAAAAATCAATTTAACTTGACTTTTGTGCATAGGAAAAAAAAAAATCCTTAACAGCAACAGTAAATATCCCCAAGATAACATCGTTATGGGGTCCTTTTGCTTGTTGCCAATAAACAAACAGCAGGTGTTTGGCGACTGGCAAGCATTGTGGTCTTGTGGAGTTGATCACGATGACATAGCGGCTGAGTTGTTCTTTTATTCTTCTATTAAAATTATTTCTATTTAAAGCACGGTATATTAAAAGAAATATAATATAATTATTATTTAAATTAATGTAATCACGATATTTATAATACTTAAACTTTAATGAATAAAATATTAACACAAGAAAAATTATAATTGACTATTACATTTTAGTCATTTCTAAAAGCAAAAAAGCTATAACTTAAATTAAAATTATCACTGATATTTACTTTTTTATTTTAAAATGAGGCATTTTAATTATTTTACCAAAAATTTGTAATGTCATAAAGATCTCTAGAGATCTGAAAATAATTATGATATTTTAAAAGATCCCTTTATCATTTACATATTTCAAGATTTTTTTTTTTAAAAATTATGTATAGGTTTCATGGAGTAAATTTGTCTGCAAATAAGTCAAGTGAAATCTAAAAACTACGCCCAAATTTCTTGAAACATGAGTATAATTTAAAATTATAATTAAAAGATAATAATACCTCTGTTAAAAATACATTACATCAATTAAATAATTTACAGCTACTTTATCAGTAACTTACAATTATCACTTAAATTTTTTTACAATAATAACCTTGCATATCTAATATTTAAACTAATTATGTATTATTAAAAAGCTTAACACTAATTGTTAATAACTACTTTATTAGTAATTTATAATTATTACTTTAGTTTTTTTTAACTATAATTTGACATATTCAATAGTTAAAAAAGTTTAAATATTTGATATAAAAAGTTAAAATAATAGTTATAAATTATTGATAAACTGATTGAAAATTATTTAATTTATGTAATATATTTTTAAAAGAGATATTATTATCTCTACAATTTAATGTTAAATTATATTCAGATCCTGAATAATTTGATTGTAATTTTTAAATTTTATGAGATTTATTTATAAATAAATTCACATAATCTATATATAATTTTTTTCAGAAATAATTTCATGGGCATAGCTACAAGGGAGAGACAAATAGCTTAGCGAACGCATCAGAAACAACACCCCACTTGAGGGCCCATTTGATTTTTTTATTTTTTACATTTAAAAAGTAAAATTTTATTCTTAAAAGTTTGAAGTTATTTGAATAAAATATTTTATAAAAAATATATTCTGAAAGTATATTTAAACAATAGCTGAAAGTGAATTTTTAAAATGTAACTATTTAATTTAAAACTTTTGAAAAGTATGATGTTATTTGATTATATTACTCTAAGTTTAATCTCTTATTCTTTTATTTTAAAAATAGTTAATTTATTAAAAATAAAATTATTATTTCAATAATAATAATTAGGTATTAATTTTTTAGCATTATAAATTGAATAATTAATCATGTTAATTTTTAGTATCAATGTATAATAAAAATTACAAATCTTTATCACATTTTATAAAATTATAAATTAAAAAAATACAAATAACTAGAGATCAAATTTTTAGCATTATAGATCAAAATTTATGTTATTTAAAATCTATATCATATTTTTTAAATATTTTAAATATATTATATTTGTATAATAAAAATTGTAAATCATCATAAATCAATATCTTTTTTGATACTTTTATATTTAAAAATACATTTTACAATCATAAACCAAACAACTTTTAATGTACTAAATTGACTTTTAAAAAAATATATCCAAATACAAATTTCATTATAACAAATAACTTTTACTAAATTAACTTTTATTAAAATGAACTTTTGGGAAATTAAGTTTGAAACCATTTATGATGGCTGTGATTTGAGAAAGAGAGAGACAACCACTGGGGTCCAAGCTTTATAAATATCATATGCAACAAGCGCATAAGCATAATATTATTATAAATCAATACCACTATATTGCCATGGCCTATGGGACCTTATTAAATGGGACAATCGATATAGCTCATCTATATTAACTATGCCACGGTTAATTATCTCATTTAATGATTTACGTGATGGTGTGTGTGTGTGTAGCAAGTGGATTCAGCTTCAACCTAAATTCTTAAAATGATAAGCATATGGATCCTTTTGTTTATATCTGATATAAAACTTCCATCATCAAATCAAATATTTTTTTACTTGATATTCTAATAAAATGAGAAGATATTTATTTATTCCGGATTTTTTAATTTTACAAATCTATTAAAATAATTTTAAACTTGGAACGTTCTAGTATAAACGTCGAGTTCCAATGAATGGAACTGGGATAACAAGTTCGGTGGGCTGCCAGTAAATTAAGGCCCAAGCAATACAAGCAAAATGAAATTTGGCTAGCCCATCCCCGCTCTGATCCTCAATTTCCTGCTGCCAGGTTGGCCGGATCAACTTCTCCGATTCAAAGTGCTTTACCTTCGTCCATTCCTTCTTCCCAGAGTTCATCTTCAACCCTCGCCAAGATTCCTTTTGATGCGCCATACAGATGAAACAGATTATAAAGAGAAGGGACGAACAGAAAGAGAGAATAGAGAAGAGAATCTGAGAGAGAAAATCAGAGGGCAAAGACACAGAATATTCGTTCACTTTCTGGATAACCGAATTCAGGTACGTTCTCGCCTTCGAACTCACGTGCCATAATGGCAGAAACAGAAATGCAAAATAACAAAAATAACAAAATAAAAACGTGAAACACAAAACGCTCCGTATGACCTTTCTCATGCCAGCCGGAACGGCGGGGCCTGCTGCGATCTGTCATAGGCTTCCAGCCCTTTAACCCTTCTCCTCCAACCAAGTCTCTGAATATTCCGCTCAGTAATTTCATCTTCCTCGGCTGTTCTCCCTCTCTAGCCGGTGTTGGGCTGGGTGCTCTCGGTAGTAGCTTTGCCAGATCCACACATTACAGGTATGTTATTCCCACATTTTCCTTTTCCTTTTCTTGCTTTTTCTATATTCACTCCTCACCAGCCTTCCTATTGGCATTTGGTACGGCCGTTTTAGAGATGATCTAGGTCTTGGCTTATCTTTATTCGCCTTTCATCTGAACCGCTGGATCTGAAATTTTGTCTTTTTCCGTTTCTTTTTTCTCAATCTTTCTTCCCGGGTTCGTTTGTCAAGCACCAGGAGCTGTTATCAAAATTAGCTTGTGAAGCATGAACATATGCCATGCTCATGAGAAAAACAGACAAACTACTCAAATTCGAATTTCTTTGTTCAGTACTTCTATTTACAATTTATCAATGTCACTGTTCTCAAATGAAAAATGTCAGGTTTGAAGTATGGATCCAGAAGAAGCGCGAACTGCACGAGAATCCCTAGACCTGGCATTCCATATGTCAAACATACTTGACACAGGTCTGGACCGTCACACACTCTCTGTTTTGATTGCTCTGTGTGACCTTGGTGTCAATCCTGAGGCACTTGCTGCTGTTGTCAAGGAACTGAGAAGAGAGAAGGTTTCTCAACCATCATCCTCCTTTCCTTCACAACCATCATCTCTGTCCTGAATGGGGTTTAGTATTCGCTTTCTCATTTTGCCTATGCATATTCGAATTCGTGTGCTCCAGGATCCATGTGTGAACTTGATTATTAGTTTGTCGTTTGAATGTACAAAAACCAGCCAACTTTTTGTAACATCAACATCACCTGAAAATTTGTACTATCATGTAATCTTGGGTAATGTTCGCCAAAACAAAAAAGGGCAGTTGCGATTACAAGGAAATTGCTGGATAGGAAGTAATATTTTTATTCCAGCGGTGAAATACAATGTAATACACTGTGCTCTCTTATTTTATTTTTGGGTTTCATCAGCAGAGCACATCAATCGTGGGGAATGGGAAGTACTTCTCCTCGAAGGAAAGCATCGAACAACATAAATGCCCTCTTCGGTTGAGTAGCCGGGGCTTCATGGGAAGCCCCCCTTATCACTGCATAAGATAACCCTTTGCCGTAAACTTCTGTCCATCCTCCAATCTGCAGTTCGTTTCAAACTTAATCATTCACGGTTCAACTTCGTCGATTGCTTTTGAACAGAAAAAAGTTAGCTCACCTGCAGCTTTTCATCCACAAACCAGGGTGTGTACTCCACAGTCACTTTCAGTTTCAATTCCTCAGCCAGTTCCCTCACCAAACGTCGAGTTCCAATGAATGGAACGTTGGCGTCTTGGTCTCCACTGTCAGACCACCATGCTCTTCTTGTTAATCATGTTCCTATTTATATATATCCAACCTAAGACATCCAATTAATACCTGTAAACCACCACCCGTATGCCCGACTTCACCAGCCAGCCTACTACCTTAATCGTTGGAATTTCCCTGCTTGCGACTGAATATTTTGTATTCATGAATCTGCATAGCATAATGGCGTCTACGCTATTAACAAATCCTATATAACCATATCACTTTTTATTGCCAAGTAGGGATCGGGAATTAGTATGTGTATCTTACACGTTGCAATAATCCCATGTGCTTACTCCAACAAGCCGCGCATGCAAAGCTGTCTGCACATCATTCCTATTTAAATACTTGGATGATAGCGTCAGTCCGCAAGCACCATCATCTCCCTACAAAAAGACATCAAATTGATTGCTTTTCAATGCATATTGTTCGGATGTTGACTAATGACTTCACCTGGCGACTGCTTGTGTACGGCAGCAAAAGCTGAGACATTGTTAAGGTTGGTGGGTGAGAGAGAGTGGCTGCCGTGGATAAATTTAATGATTCGCAGGTTTGGCCCAGAATGTTATCTTGGTTTATTGACAGCACGAACTGAGCTTGTACAGTGCCATGGAGTTTCCTGCAAGTCTCTGACACCTCACCCCTAATCAACTGTCTCCCAAACTCGGAACCGTTACACAGCCTATTCATAGTCTTGTAAGTGGAATCCGAGATTAACCCGTGCGACCAATAATAATCAACCCTCGAATCAAAGTCATTCCCAAACTCCAGCAAAGGATTTCCTATCTGCAACCCAACAAACAATTAAACAAGTTAACATGTGTAACGATCGACGTTTTTTCATATATGGAAATCAAGGACAAGGCCATTGTCAATTTGTAATCCTTCTTACCGCTATGCCCTTCAGGTTGGGGATGGCCTTGGTCTGAATAATAAGCTGTGCAAGCTGCGGCACGTAGTGTCCTGACCGTGACAAAAAAACCGCAGACTAACAGATTGAGGTCCAATGAAAAATTTAGTGTTTAGAGCCAAGTAATTGATATATAGTAGGCTATACGTGCTGAATGATTGCACGTATTTCGTGGATACCTCCGTAACTCTCGCCTGTTATGAACAAGTCTCTGTTTTTGTATTCTGGAAACTTGACAAACCAACGCTGCAGGATTGCCAAATTGTCTCGTGCTAAGGAAAAAGGGATAAAAGTCAGTTACTGTTTCAAACAAATGATTAATCAGAAGGATTCAAATAAAGAATCTGTGAGCGATGCTTTAAAACTTAATATGGCGAGAAAGGAACCTGTGATATCGTCGTTGTAAGAAGCATAGATGGACTTGTTTACTGAATAAGAGAATCCAACACCTGCTGGTGATTCCAAGTATAACATGTTCGCCGCTGCAGTAAACTCACTACACAATGTGAGCTATAGGGTGTTTATGATGAAGAATGAAACACGTGCTTGATGCACTTCACATACAGTTGCGAATTTAAAACACAAAGCCGGCGCAATAAACAAGTTATTCTTCTTTAAAGATAGAGCTCATTTGGCACTGAAGTGCTAAATTAGGAAATAGTGCTTCTCAGTTTGGACATTTTTCCAGATGAGATTAGTTTAGCTCTAGAAAGATATACCTGTGTTCCAACTATATTTTTCACAATACCCTTAGCGCCAGCTATAAATGGTCCGTGTTCGAAGAAGGATCCAATGAGAGAAGAGCAGCCCGGACCTGAAAATGAAATGGAACAAATTATACTAGTTTGCCCAAAAAATTTAAAAACAGGAACCGTGAAGCGGAAAGGGAAAGGAACCTCCGTTGAGCCAGAGAACAAGAGGCTTGGAAGCAGGGTTTGTTTCTGCTTCAACAAAGTAGTAGAACATGGATCTCTGGTTCTTGTCATCGATGGTTAAGTAGCCAGCATATTGGTGAAAGCTAACTGGGGGCTGGCCAGGCAACCTTTGAATCTTGTCCTCTAATGGATAACATTCCACCGTGGAGCATGCGAGCACAAAAATGGCACACATTGCGACCATCCAGTTCCATGGCGGAGGAAACATGGTTGACGGAGAAAGAGAGAGCTCCGGCGCGAGAATAATTGATGGGAAGATAGAATTATATGAGGTGAGATTACTTGAAGAAAATGGTGGGCGCTGCTCGTAAGACAATCAATGACAGCTCGAGGGACATATCTGTTTTTGGATCAGCAAACATGATCTTCATGATTGTCTCCACTTTCCACGGTGATCGCCCCAGTTACAACCCAGCCTATTAACTTCAGTAATTCACTTGTCACTTCTGTAATGCATGATTGCAAGTATATCGAAGCATCATGTTGTTTCATATTTTCAACTGCTAGTCTGCAATTCCATGCCAATCAAAATTGCAGGATCCCCCCCCCCCCAACCTTTCTTTGGAGGAGAGGAAACTGCAGGATCCTGCTCCCCGGTTCCGTGATATTAGTTTTTTTTTTTTTTTTCAATTTTTACATCCTTATTTATGAATAATGTGAAAATGTTTTAATGTATCAAAGCAAGGACGAATTTGGTAACGTAGCTAACGTTTTAATGTATTAATTGCTTCATCTTTTTTAGCCAAAGCAATAAAACCATACTATAAAAATCCGCATTAACTCACTTAGTTAAACCGGTAATGATCAATCTAATAAAATGCTTTGATTTTATCAGTCTCATCATAGTTCAACTATAGTTTTGATAAATAAACACATTTGGTTCTTTTCTACTGACGGCATTTATTCTGTAAAATCTGGTTATTTGTTTCTTTGTGCAGCTATGGAAGAGGAGAGTGTACTGTTATGGCTAAAAATTTGGTGTTGGTAGATTCCTGAGAAGATGAGAACTCTTATCTTGCTGATGACACATGACCGGGTGCACACAATGGCTCTCCGTGCCAAAAGAGGTTTACACATCTCTAACCCCTGTCCCTTCGGTTGTCCTAAAATAGAGGATACCCTTCTTTTATTTAGAGATTGTGTTCATGCCAAGAGTTGGTGGGAGGGTTTTGCAAGGACTAATCATTTGCAAAAATTCTTTAGTTTAAATAGGTGGGATTGGTTGGATTGGAATATAAATGCTTCTCTAGGAAATAACTTAACTAGAAATGTTTCTTAGAGTGCTATTTTTGCTTATGTCTATTAGAATATTTAGAGAAATAGATGTAACTGTTTGTTTCAAGAATGTCATATTTGGGAAGTTGATGATCCAAACTGATTCATCTTAAAATTACCGCAAATTTGAAACTTCAAAACAATTGGATAATACAATACTACGAGGTTTCCAAAGTGATCATCCTAGGAGATATGATGACTTCATCAAACTAGAGACAGATGGGTCACTTTAGCTAACAGACAAAGTGCTTGTGGGGAAATGATAAGAGATGCTCATGGAAATTGGATTCAAGGTTTCAGCCACAAATTGGGGCAAATCCCTTCTACGATTGTAAAAATTCATGACATCATGAGAGAACTCAAATTGTGCTGGCAAAAAAGTTACCGGATTGTGAAGGTTTTTTAAAATAGTGTGTATGTAATTTTAATTATCATAAGAGACAACCACGATTATCATCTTTTTCAAAGAATTATTGATCTAATAAATTTTTTTTACATAGGAATTAAGTTGTTAACTTCAATTTTGTGTATAGGGAAGATAATAGAATAGCATATCAACTTGCCAAACTGGGTCATACTCTGAACTCTGATTTCAATTTCTTTGTTTTACCATCCTTTACTTAGGTTGTGGTGGTTTTTCTTTTTGGCCTTCATGTTTCCTTTGCTTTGTAGCTTGGTTGTAATTTGCTGTGTTTTTGATTGACATCCTCCCTTGATTCAAAAAAACACTTGCACCAATTATTTGAATGCGTCAATGAGCAATCCGATTTTCATCATTTTACTAAAACTTTAAAACAGCTATTTGTGACACTATACTTCATAGAGCCATTATATTTGAATACCATTCTTTGCGTTTAATGACTTAGAGGAGGGCCGTCTGCAAGAAATTTTATAAACAGGTCATGTGTAGCAAAAAAAATATTTCTCCATGAATCCCAGACACTTCAAATTGCCTCAAAGAGAGATAATTTAAACCAATGTAAATTTTTTAATTTAAATGCAAATTTTCTGAATTACTCCTTAGCATAATAGAAGAAAATTTTTTTGAAACCTTATTGGATCCAAAATATAGAACATCAAGTAGTTTTTATAATTTTTTTAACTATATTATCAAATCATTTATTACTCTTTTAAAAGCAGTATATTAAAATTTTAATTATCATTGTTAAGATATTTATATAAAATATTTGATAAGAATATAATTAAAAAGATAAAGGATAATTTTTAAAAAATTAAAGTTTCAACTAATTTTTTTTTAAATAGTAAAGCATTCATGAGCACCTTATAGTTTTGACTGTAGGAGCATAAAGTTAAAGAAATTATATTTTAAAAGAAGTTGTTTAAATGATAAGTATGATAAATAAAAGTTGTACTTATTTTTTTATATTTGTATATTAAAGAACTCATAAACTTCAGCCGTTAAAGAAATTGAACTTCATTTGCACCAAAAAAGAAAAGAATTTCAACTTCACTGCAATGCCTGAATGCTTACCGATATCGTCGGGGCCACTGTTATTTTGGGGACTTGATCAATAATGCATGAATGGGCAAAACTCGAGAACACAAGCATGACCACCCCACACGTGAATATAATCGGCCTCTTTTGCATAAAAAGAATTCAATACAGAAAATGAGTATTTGGGACCAAAGCACAAACTAGAAAGGTGACAAAGGATGGTCTGGGGCCAAGTTTGAAGCACGACCCTGTAATATTACAAATGGAGACATAATAATTTCATGGCGATGCTGATTGACACTCCCATTTTTGTCCCGACATTAAATTCGAAACAACATTCACGGGTCCGGACGTGGATTCAGGGGGCAAATGTTGAATACAAACAAAATTCACCAGGGGCCGAATTTTAAATGTGACAACCAGCTAGACGTCATCACAAATCAGTTACAGTTGTTATGGCACTTGACTGATTTATAATTCATACGTGATAGGGCTCACCCGATTAAATAATATGGGAGTGTGCCCTGCGATTTTAGCCCACCTATCTTGATGAGGCCCAATACCCATCACTCTCCGTATTTGCAAACCACAAACATTATTAGGCTGTTGTTTCAAATGGGCCATGCCCATATATGCTGAAAGCCAGCCCAGTCAAATTGGCTCTTACTTAGTTTCCTGCCTGCCGGGCTGCCCAGTTCAACATCTCCATCTTCGAGTTCATTGGAAAATAATAACAACAACAGCGGAACAAAGAAGAACTTTAAGATTGTTTTTCTGTGTCTTCATGATGACTGGGTCCAGTCATCCACCGTTGACCAAATGTTGCATCAAGCTGCACCTTTCTCTCTTATGCCTCGGTGACCAGATGCTTGATTCTTTCTTTCCATTCCTTCTATAGAGTTATACCTTCCTTACTTTGCAATAAATATCAGACGGCTTGATCATGATAAAATACCCGTGTCAACAAAGTTATCTGCGAAACCATCCAATTATGGAGAGAATGAGTATGGATTTCAACTTCTCCGTTGGTAATGAAGGACCACTGAAAGCGAAAAAAAATCCTCCAACCCCAGTGGAAGAGTCCATATTCCATATATTGCTTTGCGAAATCGAGGAAAAATTGGGTGATAACTGATAAGGATTCCATAAATCGGTGGGAGAATAAATCTTCAATCACACTTTTTCATGGAAGATTCTGCAGAAGTCATCCCGGTAATTTTCAGCCAATCATCACCGCCTACATCCTGGTTCTCTTCTAGAAATCCCGATTTACAATTCAACCCTCAAGTCTTGATTCACCCTCCCACAACGAACCTGTAATTTGGTGTGGCTATCAAAACTGTTGTGTTTATTCTCAAATGTCACACAAGATATTCTGATTAAAATATTCAGTTATTTACCAGGAAGATAAAAATCAGGATGTAGATTCCTTGAACAACTCGCTTTCAATGGTAAATTAAGAATTCCCGTAATTAACCTCTAACTAAACCAAAATAGAAGTCGTTCTACTCCCTGGCACCTCCCAATACTGTGCATTAGTTTTTGGGAAATTCTGAAAACACTAGTCTAAAGCCTACTTGCTAGATATTAGCAGCATATATAGGTATATATAGAGTAGGGTCAATCTATATCAACTTGCCAGCTAAAGCCACATTGTGGTATCTCACTACACCGGCCTCTAAATTAGACTATTCTGAATTCTGATGCTTTGATGGAATGCAGCCTTATCCCATGTTCCACATAGAAACTCAGCTACACTCTCCCTGGTATTCCGTCATTTTCTTCATTTATAGTCACCATAGTTTATTTATGGTTTAGGTAACCCAAGAATCGGATGAAGCATATACTTTTGAAGCTCTGAATTTTTCAAAAGGAAAAAAAAAAAAAAGAGCACTAATTCTCCAGATCAACAGTAAGAATTTGCAGCAAAAAAGGGTAAGTAAATATATGTTTTCATGGCTGGTCTAAAGAAGAAAAAGTATCCTGAATTATTGCCCATTATACACTATACAGTGACTTAAGCAGCTGAATTGAGTGTCAAGGATGTTCCAAGATCATATGAAATACTCTAGTTTCCGGTGATCCATCATCCTATTATTCCTGTAATCTCTAATGTTACAAAGCTTTCAAGTGATCATTGATTCATTAAACAGAAAAAAGGTCAGTAGTAATCAAGTGCTACTCTGAAGCCCTTCAGAGGACAAAACTATGGTCATCATCCGTAAAATGCATACTTTTGGCTGCTTTTGGTAAGAGGGCCAACAAAATTTTAGCCTTTTCTATTTTCATTCTCCATGATGAATGGGGTACCAGTTATAATATCATCGTGGAAGCTCCGTATTCACAGGTACAAAATCCAGATAATTGAATGAACCAGCAAGACCCCAACCATGAGTGGCTAAACTGAGCAGCGGAAGATATTTTTATCCAGACTATTGTGGGGAAACCTAAAGTCTATATTTTCTGCTCCAGGTCAGGCCACTGGCCAAGTCAATAGCAAAAGACAACAATTAATGACCAAAAGAAAAGGATCATTGATGATGATGTTCCTCGTGCATATATAGCGGTACTGTATTTGTTGGTAGCTGGTGCATTCTCCAAATAGTGTTCGTAACATCAGAACAACAATAAGCGTTATTATTCTTTCTATCCTTATCAAAGTGCTTATTTACCAACTAATTAATGCAGCCTCCCATAAATATTCTGGTCGCTTTAAGCAAGTGTTCTTTTGCCCACCATACAAGGTGTTCCTATTAGTTACCCCATTAAGATGTCAATGCTGCCAGGTTTGGACTTTCTTTGAACCTTTGACGTTCAGCCTAAGCATTCAACAGAAAACACGAACGATATCTGGAACCTAAGGGGTCTCAGAAGCTACAAGAGTAGCAGGTGACTATGTTGACCTTTCATTGGGGTTAAGAACAAATTATCATCATTGTACGGACACAACAGGCCAGCCAGAGTGTTGGACGGTCGTTCAAGACTAGCACCCTTCAAAGATCACCTGTCATGATGATTATCACAAATGAGATTTGTTTGTTATCAAACTCTTGGAACAAGAGTACACAGATGTTTGATACACACCTGGTTTGAGCTTGTTCCCACTGAAAAACTCGTGCAAGAGGAAAAATACAGAGGCTTATTAGCTAATAGCCTAATATAGTGAATGGCAGGCTTAAATCCACAAGCTAGAAGCTCAACAACACGTAAAGAATTAGCTACAGCCTACAGGCTTAATCCACGAACTTGAAATTTCCACGGAGAAATTTGACTTTGATATGATTTAGTGAATCAAGAATAAGGGAAGAGGAGTAGTTATGACGAAACAGCAAGTGCTTTTAAGGAAAATGATAACTCCTATCGTTGTAGTCGTGAGTCACTTGTTTTACAGTTTCAAGATACTGATTCTCCCATGTTGCTGCTCATCTTCTTGGTCCTGCTCTATTCTGTGGCTCCTAAGGATACATATCACTAAATTCTACTCCATATTTAAGCAGAGATATCAATGCCAATTGCCAACTGTCACTACCCCACCTTTACACCCTCCCACTTCTGCTTATAAAAGGAGAAGCCATTGCCACGTCTCTCTGCACATACCAGCTCTGATCTTTCTCAAGCCTTACGCTATAGACTGTTCTCATCCTAGCCCCTGTTATCTATTGCCAGGACTTACCCTCTAGAGAAATGGCATCGAGCTCGATGTCGTCCTCCGGGTCATGGAGTGCCAAGGAGAACAAAGCCTTTGAGAGGGCTCTTGCAGTTTATGACAAGGACACTCCTGATCGTTGGTACAATGTTGCCAGGGCTGTTGGTGGGAAGACACCGGAGGAGGTGAAGAGGCACTATGAAATGCTTGTGAGGGACATTCAGCATATAGAATCTGGGAGAGTGCCCTTCCCCAACTACAAGAAAATTGGAAGCTTTGATGACCAAAAAAGGTACTCTTTCTAATATTCTGACAGTCTCCATCCCAAATAAGACTCCCTGACTGCTCACTTGCTCTGAATCTATATTTGTAATTCTTGCATTGCCCCGTGTGTGTGTGTGTGTGTGTGTGTGTGTGTGTCTAACTGTGCATTTGACCCTTTTATTTGCAGGCTGAAAAACCTGCAGCTCCAGTGAAACGTCAGTGACAAAAAAGATGTTCATCGTCTCCAAGCTGGCATATAATAGCACACGGTGTCATGTGGCATAAGTCTGTCCGTCATAACTAAGAATCATATATAGCTTATGATCTATTTGTACTTTGATTTCGTTGAAGTTGCCACGAAGAATCAACGGCTATGTTTTTTATGTTTCTGTTTGGCATCATTAATAAAGCTGCCAGTTTATGTTAATTACTTCCTCCACTTCAATTCTTGTGTAGTTTAAGGTTTTTCACATGGGCTATTTACTAATAGACTAATATACGATCTGATTTAAAAATGTAGTGTAGAGAGAGATTGCAATGTAGTTGCACGTAGTTGAATAACACTAAAAGTGGAAAAAAACAATAAAGCAAGCATATTGAAACTCTTATTTGATATAAAATACACTTTAAACTTGTATATTCTCGATTTTTCTAACCATCAGATATGGAATTTTTGATGTCGTTTGGTAAACCTTTTATATTTTGAGGAGTTGGTCGAGTTTACGCACAATTATATACGAAATATGAGGTTTGTTTTTACTAGATATCCTCTTGAGATATGAAAATAAGTTTTTGCTTTAATATTATAAGGAAATGAAAAGACCGAAAAAGAAGCAAAACCATGTAGGATAAGTTTTGATACATAGAAGCAAAATCGGCAAACCCCTGCATTATGCTTGGTTTGGGATTCAATGCTGGCTTAGATGTTCATCAAGTTGAATCATGCATGTGAGCTAGAGAATTTGAATTCGACTAGTGATTTAAGTTCACTCACTCAATAAATATCTCAATTATAACTATTGAATTTTATTAATATGTAAAAATTATTAAAATATATTATCTTCTAAAAATTCAAAACAATTTTCATATTTGAATTCAATAATCGACTTAAATCCACTTACTTAATGAATATTTCAATTATAGCCGTTAGATTTTATCAATATTAGCTTGAAAATTATTAAAATATATTTTTCTCTGAAAATTCAAAACAATCCATATAATAAAGAGACTCTTCACATATGTTATCCACTTCAAAAATTTTAAACTTAATACTTTCTAAATATTACATGAGATAATCTTACATAGCTCAAAGATGAAAAGGGGCGGGAAATTTTGCTTTGAATTAATGTCCATAAGAAAAGAGTATTGAATTGGAGACCTGCAATGAAACGTTGTCACGAGGAAACAAAACCATGTGTTGTTTTCGTTTTCCTTTTTTCTTTTCTCCCGTCTTTGAAAACCATGGTTTAAATTTGGACTTTCAACGGTTAATAACCCTTCACTTTGCTCTCTTTTACAAGGAAGGACAAAAGATGACTGAACTTTCTCTCCTTTCGAAATGTATACTTATAATAAATGGAAAAATAATAGAGAAAACTTTTTTTGGACTTTTTATAAAAGAACAAAATTTTGAATATTCCAATAGAAAAAATTTTATATTAGATAATTTGAAAGAGGGTTGGCATGCATGGATTTCCAATTTTTCATGTTAGTACATAAGATAGTTTTTTTTTTAACCATTTTATACCATTTCAGAAAATTCATAGCAACATTTTATGATAACACATGTTCCTGGATTATGATAATTGTTATCTAGAATATTCGTCAAATATTTTATCATTATTGTATATATATCTCAGTCATTATTAGAAGATATAATTTGATATTATTATGTAATTATTAATCATTATTAGGTTGTCTTTTTCTTTATGTATATATTGTACCCTTCAGCTTAATAATAGACAAAATATTTTTTCATATTTCTCTTGCTTCTTTCATGGTACCAAAGTCGGATTTTTTTTTCGCTCCTTCTTCCAATATTGCATCTCCATCATCTGCTTGTTTCATCCTTGACACTGTCCTTAGTTGTTCTTTTTTTTATCTGCTCATTTTATCTATTTTGTCTTCTTCCTCATTGAATTTTTGGAACTTCTCTCTCTGATTAAGCCAATTCGTGTGGACTCTTTTATTTTGAGATTTTTATTTCACTGTGAAATTTTTGTTTAATCACTGTCTCCTCTTGGTCTTTTTGATTTATTTATTTTTTTACCCCTTATTCTTTAATGAAAAAATTTGAGGTTGCTCAACCTATTTCTGTTTTGTTAAACTGGTTCTAACTATCACTTATGGATGAAAAGTATGGGTGGTTTTTTGAAAGGCAGGAAACTTTGGCGATATATTACTGGAGTTGTCTCATTTCCTGTTAGATCCTAAAATAGAAAATGGCAGAAATGAAAGCTAATGAAGTTGCTGCATTGAAGCCTTAGAAACATCCATTCATGCCTTAGAAACGTTCCCCATTTAAAAGTATTCAAAACCTATTTGTAACTTGTGAAACCCCCGTTTTAATTCTTCTGTTTCGTTTGGCCATAACTCTAGTATAAATAGGCCACGGACCCAATGTAACAAGCAGTGAAGTTTGAAAATAAACAAGAGTGCATTTTTTTTCATTTTGTCTCTATGCCATTTTGGTATCAGAGCAGGTTCAGCGAGCGAAAGAGCGAGGCAGAGTTAAGAAACTACGTCAGACAGGAGAGTAGCTTAGAGGAAGAGTCCTTGACCTATTCCAATCCCACATTCCAGACGTTTTCTTAGGAAACTAATGTCACCATTGTGCTCAGAAGGTCTGAAAATGTGGAACAAGAGGTTTCCCATCGATGAAAAGGTCTGCACGCGCTGTCGCCTGAAGCCTATACACCGCACATGCTAATCCAAGGTAGACAACGATGACGTCATCTGCCACGTCATCTATCTAACAGGCCAAACAATAGGTCAACTAATCATTCGCTACCACGTGTCACTGTCACTGCGTCACTATACCCAGTCAGCCATATTTTCAAACTTTACATTTTTGCCCTAAATATTTCCATAATTTCATAGTGATCCCTTAAGTTTATGAAATTTCATATTGACCCCAAAATTTTTTAAAATTCCATTTTAACTCCTAACCTTTCCTAAAATTACAGTTTTGTCCTTTATTTTACCTAAATTCCATTTTTACCTCTATACTTTTCATAAATTATAGTTTGACCCCATTCTTCTAGAATCTCCATTTTACCCCTATATTGTCCAAAAATTTCCATTTTGCCCTTATCCTTTCTAAAATCCCATCCTATATGCTTTCAACATTTCCATCTGCACCCAATCTTTTCAATATCCCTAGTCTTGACACCTATCCAAAATGCCTCTAAGACGCAGGCATATGCACGAGGTTGAGGTGGAAGAGATGAGACGTAGAATATGAGAGTTAGAAGCTACTGTGAAATTACAGCAAAATCTATTAAACAATAACAGAGAAAACTTAGAGGGAGATTCGGGAAGCAGCAGTTTGTCATCCACTGACAATCATCGCCGTCCACGACAACAACAATTCTGCCCTAATGACACCAAGGTAGACATTCTTAAATTCAGGGAAAGACTCCAGCTAGACGAGTTTGTAGATTGGCTGCAAATTGTTGAATAAGTATTTAAATACAAGGAGATTTCAAATGCACAGAAAGTCAAAATTGTCGCCCTCAAGCTCAAGAAACATGCTTTTATTTGGTAGGAAAACCTCAGATGGAAGAGAGAATGTGAGGGAAAGCGCAAGATTGAAATATAGGAGAAAATAAAATGCCAGCTCACTAGGAAATTTCTGCCAGATCATTACCACCAGGATAATTTTATCCAATTATAAAATCTTTAATAGAGATCTTTATCTGTAAAAGAATATACTAGAGAATTTGAGCAACTCATGATAAAGTGTGACATTCAAGAGAAGGAGGAGCAAACAAAAGCCCGGTACCTTACAGGCTTAAACAAATATATCAGTCATTCAGTCCAGCTTCAGCAATATTAGACCTTGGATGATGTCATCCGTCTAGCCATACATGTTGAGAAGTAGACGCCCAAGAGATTCACTTTCCAGCCTTCATCCTCTAGGAGTTATCCAGAAGGTCGTAAGGCAGAATTTTAGCAGACCAACTCCTCAAGCAAGCCACAATCTACCGCTATGTGCAAACTCTTTGCCGTGATAATACCTTGGAATACCGTGATTCTAAATTGCTTAAATTTCTTGATGCTCAGGATACAATCTCCTAATACTCATGTCCTTACACCTCTCAGCAAAATGGCCGAGCTGAACGAAAATACATCAAATTCTTGACTCAGTTAGAGCCCTCCTCATTTCTTCTTCCTGTCCTAAATGCTACTGGGGAAAAGCTACTTTAATCATTGTCTATTGTATAAATAAAGTTCCTACCCTAGTTCTTGGTAATATTTCTCATTTCAAGCACCTTCATGGTATTCTTCTTGATTATAGTCTTTTGAAAGTATTTGCCTGTGTCTATTTTATTCTTCTCCCTCTATATGAAACTACCAAATTGCAAGCCCGTGCTCGGGTTTGTTGTTTTCTTAGTTATGACCCTGAGCATAAGGGTTATCATTGCTGGGATCCTATATCTCTTCACATTCAAATCTCTCATTATATTATTTTTTTGGGAACATATGATGTTTTTATCCTTAATTAATTTCTCCTCCTTCACCTTCTATTTTCACAGATCTTTTACTTGATCTTTTTCCAAGTGACTTTAATGCAGATTCCCCTATAGAGCTCACTCCAATGTTATGCCTACTGTCATGCCTCAAGATGTTTCCACACAAGCCACATCTATTAAGCCGGTATTGTTCGATGATACTCGGCCCCATCGTATAAGAGACTTGCCCTCTTACCTTACCGATTACCATTATTTTTCAACTGCTCTCCGTTACAAGAACCCAAAACCTTTAAGGAAGCTTCTTGTGATCCCTTATAGCAGCAAGCTATAAATGAAGAATTGCAAGCTTTGGAGAAAATGCACACTTGAGATCTTATTGATCTTCCTTCTGGTAAAACTCTTGTTGGTTGTCGATGGGTGTACAAAAACAAGACTCATTCTGATGGCTCTTTAAAGCAATGTAAGGCTTGCTTAGTGGCCCAAGGGTTTAGGGTTGATTATGAGGAGACTTTTACACTTGTTGCATGCATAACTTCTATTCATAGTCTTATAGCCATTGTTGCTGTTAAGCACTAGTCCCTTCATCAAATAGATGTTAAAAATGCTTTTTTAAATGGAGATCTAAGGGAAGAAGTGTGTATGAAGCCTCTACCCGAGTATTAGCATTCGGAAGATAAGGTTTGTCATCTTCGTCAAACTTTATATGGGCTCAAGCAGGCTCCTCACGTATGGTTTGCTAAGTTTAGTAATACTATGAGTCAGTTAGGCTTCACTTGTAGTCCTCATGACTCAGCTCTTTTTGTTCGATCTACTGCTCATGGTATTATTTTATTGTTGTATGTTGATGACATGATTATCACAGGCAGTGATGATACAGGAGTCCACGAGCTCAATATATACTTAGGGCAGCAATTTGAAATTAAGGATCTTGGTAACTTGAACTATTTTCCTAGACTTGAGGTCCATCATAGGAGAGATGGTATCTCTCTCTCTCAAGTCAAGTATGCTATTGATTTGATATCTCAAGCTCATCTTTCTGATAAGGAGGTTAAAAATACTCCTATTAAGCTAAATGTTCACTATACTTCCACTGATGGCACCTTATTGGATAATCTCACCTGCTACCGCCAGTTGGTTAGGGGCCTCATCTATCTTAATATGACCTGCCCTGACATTGCTTATGCAGTCCACATTTTTAGCCAGTGTATATTAGAGCCTTGAACTACTCATTATGCAACAGTTCTTCGGATCATTCAGTACATCAGAGACACTCTATATTATGGGCTTTACTTATCTGCTAGCTCCTCTCTTACACTGCGAGCTTACTCCGACGCTGATTGGGGTGGTGATCGTGATGATCGACGATCTACGACTGGTTTTTATATCTTCCTCGGCCATTCCCTCATCTCTTGGAGAAGTAAGAAGCAGACGTTAGCCTCCCACTCCAGTGTTGAATCAGAATACCGTGCACTAGCAAACACAACCGCTAAAGTACTTTGGCTTCGTTGGTTACTTAACAAGCTAGGAGCATCTCAAAGCTCCTCCACAAACATCTATTGTGACAGTCAAGCTGCAATCAAGATTGCTCACAATGATATATTTCATGAACGAACCAAATATATCGTGATTAATTGTCACTTCACTCGACAGCATGTTGTTAGGGGCACCATCCAACTTGTTCCAATTCGAACTAAGCATTAACCGGCAAACTTGTTTGCAAAGTCTTTTAATCTAGGCCGCTTACATTTCTTGGTAGACAAACTCAAGTTGCTCTTGATTAAACCATTTTGAGTTTGAGAGAGGATGTTATCTAAAATATTCTCCAAATATTTTATCATTATTGTACATATATCTTAGTCATTATTAGGAGATATTATTTGATATTATTATGTAATTATTAATCATTATTAGGCTATCTTTTTCTTGATGTATATATTGTACTCTTCAGCTTAATAATAGACAAGATATTTCTCCATATTTCTTTTGCTTCTTTTAATGATAATTAAAAAGCATTGTTTAACTCAAAGTACATTGAACATCATCATCATTGTCCATATCTTGAATCATCTCACATGTTTATATTCATCAAATCATATCATGTTTAAAGTTAAGAGTTGTATTGAGGCAGAAATGCAAATAATAAACAAAAATTTAACAAGCAGGCTATTCCATTCTATCCACGTGAAAAAAGTTGATAAACATCTATCATCGCATATATGTTTATATTCAATCAAATCATTTCGAGTTCACAATTGCATTAAACTAGACATACAAATAAAAATATTAACGCGCAAGCTATTTTTATTCCATCCACGTAAAAAAAATTATAAACTTTATTATCAACGTCACACTCAAAAGGTCTCCCTACATTTTTTTTTAAATGAAAAGTATGATGATCTCTCTAATCTCTCAATATGTAATAAATATGTTATAAAAATGAATTCTCTGAATTAATTGAAATAATTTTTCAAATTTTTAATGGAATAATTTTGAATATTTTATATTTTATAGAAATTATTTGAATTTGTAATATTTATATGTAAATTATTAATGTTTTGGAAGAGTATAATGGAGAATTATATTTACGTTGTGTTTTATTTTCTAAGAGAAACTTAAAACCTTATAAGAACGGGCTTTAGGAGAGTCCAATAGAAGCCCAACTTCGCATGTTAAACATACAAGATGTATGCTGAGTTTGGACCCAGTATGGTCTCCTGAACTAACTATGGGCCACTTTTGGTCATTGGGAGACAAATGCAAATATGTTAACATCAGCTAGATGCCTGATTTGCGGATTGCATGGAATTCAACGAAGCGATTGTCGCATTGCTTGTGACTTAGTGGCTTGCAGATAATGTGGTTTATTACAAGTTTTATATTCTATATTGATTGATGATTGATGAGACTGATTTGTCGGATCGATCAGGTCGATGTAAATATAAATAAATAGATATGTTGCGAACTAAAAAATACAGATTGAGTTTTTTCCATGGCAGTTCAGCATTCGTTTTTTGAATTAAGGTTTTTGATAGGACTCGATCCATTGAAGTGGGCTTATTTAATTTAACCGTCTGGGTGTCATCCACAAGCCAGTAACTTTTTTCCTTGGTCAATAAAGACCTGCTACTTCATTGACGCTTCAATTCTTTCAGCTCTGTCTCGGTGTTGTAATATCTGAAATAATATTTCTGAATTTGCAGGAATGAATAAGCTTATAATAAATTAACCTTTATGATATTATGTGAATTATTATTGATAGACCATATAAGTAAATTCAATGCCTAACTTATAATTCTATAGTAATTAGTTATTTCCTATTCCTTAATTAATTGAGTCAAAAATAATGATAGGTTAATTTAATTAATTAATTATTACGGTAGTTATTGATGTGATATATATAATGTGATCGGTTTATAACCAATATTCACAATGCTCTTTTTATTTTTTTCACTATCTCTGCACTCTTTAAAAATTATGAAGTTTAGTATGTAATAATTCTGTCCAGACTCAAGATAATTAAGGAGTTATAAAATAATTATCCAGGCAGGCATGTTAATTTCTTATTTTATTTAAAGTATACCACCTCCATTTCAAATTATAAAGCACTTTTAAAGGAGTTTATCCGTCTTAAAATATAAAATATTTTGAGTAGATTAAGATTTTATTAAATGCACCAACTCTAATATTATCCTTCGCCTCTCAAAAATTAATTTTTGTCTCTTTTCTTTTCAATATATTAAGTTATGGATATTTTTAAAGTTTATATCTTTATTTTGGAAAGATAAGATTATTAATTATATTTAATAAATTTATTAATATGTAAAATTTTATCTAAAAGTATCATATAATTTGAGATAGAGGAAGTATATATTGATATACTAATTTCAGCACTGTATTTTTTGATGGTATTTAATTCCATTCTTTTTAATTTATATCAAACTGATCACTTTTTTAAGGATGGGTCCTGGCTTAATTCTTTTGGCACTTACGTAATCAACCTTCTTGATTTCGCAAGGGGTTGGATTGTGAAAGGCATTGTGCTTTTTCTTGTTTTTGCTTCCATCTTACTCTTGCAATATGATTTTGAAACTTTGTTGTTTTTATTATATATTTATTGAGATAAAAAATTTAATAATTATGTTGGATAACTAATCTAGTGGTTCAGATTTAAGGTGGATGATCCAACTTTAATATTAAATTAAAATGATTATATTAAATTTATATTGTTCAGATTGAACATGAGCAACCTTATTAAAAAAATTATAATTTTTATAAATTTTTATTTTTATAAATATAAAATAAAAAATTAAATTTAAATTATTTAAATTTAATTTGAACCATCTAAATTTTGGTTACGGTGTAACTATAGGGAAGGCTCAAATAGAAGACTGCAACCCCCGGATAAGTTACACGGTATAACGAAGATACCGTGGCGTGTGTCGAAATCGAAGATGGGTGGGTGCAAAGGACAGTGTTGTGCTGTTACGCATTGCGTCATGAGAAAAGCTGACCCGCGAAGAGAGTGAAAGACGTGGCGCTTGCTGGATGCCTGGATCCATGAAATGAAAAGCAGTGAAAGATATGGAAAGAACAATAATATAATCACGAGTTTTATATTAAAAAAACGTATTTTTTACAAAAAGCAATTATCTTTTTTATAAGTCATTTTTTATTAAAAATAATTTATTAATTTTATTTTTTATTTTTACTTTTTCTCAATTTCGACGAAAGACAAAAATATTTTAAAAAATGATGAGATTAATTGTTTGAAACAACATCAAAAATTTAACTTACGTTTTGATAAATGGGATGAAATAATTATAATTGACTTCCAAGAGGGAGTACATACACAACAGATATAAATGGAAACTTCCTTCAGAACTTGTTTTTGTTTGTTTGAATGGCACGAAGATTGTGCGGGAGAATCCGCCAGTAACAGCGAAATCGAATTCCGGAGCTTGAAGAGCAGCATTTATAAGGAGGAATGAATGATTTGACAATTGCCGGAGTTGTTATTGGGAGTCGTGAATGAGAATGAAGTTTTTAGTTGGTAGGTTGAAGGAGAGGTTGTGGGATGCAGTGCGAAGGGTCAATGCATTGAGGCGTGCTTTTATTGGATGATGGCCCTCGTCATCAAGGAGGACGGGTCACGTCGGCTTCACCGTCCTCATTCCACTGTTTGTTTTCGGCTCATTGATTGGACGCCCTAACAACCCAATCATCTGTCGTCTTCATCTTTCACATTTCACTCCCTTCTCTGCTCTTTCATTCTAAATTCAAGTCTATTACTTACTTCCTCCCTCCGTTTCCATTGATCTGTCCTTCGTTTTCCCTTTTTTTTTTTTTTTTACATTTCAAGATATGGAGCAATTTAATGATTTATTGTGTATTTTCAATAAAACACGCGCTAGATGGACACATTATATAAAATAAAATGGTGAATAGGATTTCAAATAACATTACAATAAAAAAGGCAAAAACTTGAAAGAAATAAAAACACATTCAATTATTTCCCATCTTATTTATAAATTACTTTTAACATATTTTATTAAAATTAAGAAAAATTTTGAAATTTGTTAAATGTATATTTAGTAAGGGTCAAAGGAAAATCTCATGAAAAATTAATGACACACCTTTTATTGAATAGGATTTAAAAAAATTATCTCTCTGCCTTCCAAATAGCATGGGAGAGGGGGAGCGCATAAATTCTACCTTCTTTTTAGTTTGTGTGTCCTTTCATTATAAAATTAAGTAAAGAGTGAAGGGAATATAAAAGTAGTGGATCAGGTTAAGCCAAGCATCACCCTTGCCTGATGCTTCTCTGATATCCAACTCAAGCTGGCCCAATGCTCGGGTGTTCGAGCTAGATTTTGCCTAGCGCGAAAAAAATCTTTAAAAAAATTAAAAAAATAATTATTTGATCCTTATAATTTTAATTTAATTGTAATTCAATATTTAAATTTTAACTTATTATAATTCAAAGTACATTAATCACTGAACTTTGACTCTTGCAATTCAGTCTTTAAATTTAACTTCTTAAATATTGATCCCTATATTTAAAAAAATAAAATTATAAAGATTAAAAATATTTTAAAATTTTAATATTTATAATATTTATAAATATTAAAAGATTTAATAATTTAAAATATTATAAATAATGTAATCATAAACAACTAAATTAGAAATAATCTAGGAGTTTGTGGCTACTTTAATCGTAGTCTAATGGTTTAATTAAAGGGTTAAATTTTTTGAAAGCTATCTCAACTTTAATTAAACACAACTTAATTTTTTAGAAGGTAATTGAGTTGCTTTTGTAATGGTTATCGTTTTAATTGAGCAAGAATAGTTTTGGCATGTGGGAATACAAAATCCTGAACCCGATCCCTAGCGCTTTGTTATTAAGTGAATCACCAATTAACTATTTTCTTCATCTTATTTTAATTATTTCAATTTATTGTTAAGTTTTCTTGATCAATTAATTTTTGAGTTCAAATAATAGAGATCATTTTTCTCTCTTGGGTTTAAATCAGAATACTCTAAATTTATTACTATATCGATTTTATACATTTGAGAATCCAATAAATGTCCATTGCGAACAAGTTTTAGGATATTTTACTATTTAACCTAAAAATAATATAGCGTAAGACATCTCTCAGTAAAAAACAATCCCATAAAATAATCATTTTCATAAAACATTTAAAAACAAAAAAGCATATGCTTGGACAAGGCAGCATTTGACTCCGCCTTGTGCCCAGCCTGAAGCTAATTAATATGTGGATTGAAGATAAAGTATCTCACTTTGAGATTTTGATACATTTTTAAGACAAGGAGACAAAAGAGTATGAAAGGGTCATAAAACAAGAAATTCAATTTAGAAAAATTTAACTAGAGGCAAATGAAACATGAAGGATTTCCACCAGCGGCGAACATGCATGACCAAAGGGTGCACGGAAAATCAAAACCACATGGAGAGCTCAGATTTAACCAAAATAAATGTGGAAAGTTGGATTTAACTAAACACACACGCGTACGCACGCACGCACACTAATGAGCCTTGATCCCGATACTTCACGTCTCTCTTTAAGTTAAGTTTGACTGCACACGTTTATTAGAAAAAAGCCTCTAAAAAATATTCCATCTTATATCAAAAAGTTACGAGACATATTACAAAATCTAGAGGGATCTCTTGAGCTTTGAGCTTTTTCTCTTCTACTTTATGTAGATTATTTTTATGTGTTTTATGTGGGATTATAATTTTGACTTTGAATTAATTCTAAACCCCTAATCAGTGTAGGGAGTAACTTAGTTGAGATGGATCTTATCCATCATTTTGTTTTAATTAATTTTCTCGTGGAACAATAATTTATGTTTATGAGAGTTCATATTTACTTTTATGTTTATCTTTCTTATTTTAATCACTTTTTATATACACAATCAGTATACAATCTATTTATGGATAGTTTGAGAAGTTAAAAACTTACCTAAAATTAGAGAAGTATAGACATATAATTAAATTAAAAATAATTTAAGGGTTTGTGATAACTTATATCGTAACCTTACGATTTGGTTAGAGAGTATAATTTAGTGGGCACAATTCACTAAAAGGCAACTAGAGCACCTTAAAATTGATTGTCACTGTAAAAATAAATCCTAATCCATGAGGTTCATTTGATCAGTTTGTTCATCATCTTGTCACATTTATCATTTTTTAAAATTGAGTTGTTTAATTATTTAATTTCATTTTTTTAAAAACCTTTATTTGTTTTCGTAAATAATAAGGGTTGCCTTTTTTTTTTTTGGATTCACCTCCTGAAAAATATTTTGAAAACTCAACCATGCAAGGAATGAAGAATGTATTTCATTAATTAAAAAATATGAAATATTTTTAATCGAGTTTCACCCTTAATATAACAGTATTTGTTTTTAAACTAACATTATATTTTCACATTTATCCCTATTTGGTATAGTATTTCACTTTAAAATAAATATAAAATAATTTATTTAATAGAGACATTTTAAAAAAGGATACTCCCTCTAATCTTATTTATAGGACAAAGAGAGAAATTTTTTTTGGTCGTATTTATAAGTTACATCATTAAATTTTCATCACAAAATTTCTCTTTTTTCCTCCATTGAATGGTGAAGAGAGAAAATATGTTATTGAAATATATATATTTAATAAGAGTAAAATTAAAAATTTATTAAATTTTAAGATAGAGTTAATGAATTTTAAATTTTTTTTAATATTGATAAAATATGTTAAAAGTAATTTATAAATAAAATTAAAAAAATAATGATTAATTTTAAAAGATTAAATTAGACATTTCAGGTCATATTTTGGAAGGGGGTAGGATATATTTAGATGATCTTCAGCAATCACACACAAAATGGAGGGCCCCACCATAGTTCCCTGTCTAATTAAAATGTTGAGGAGACAGGCCAAGGCACTAATTTGCCAAAATAGGCGAAGAAAACAGGAAGGTTTTCTTGGAAACTGGATTTGTCAGAGAGTCGGGTGCATAATTTTGGAGGAAAGCAGGATGTGACTGGCAGGGAAGGAAAACGCATCATGTCGCACACTCAACTGCGTCTTTTTCTTCTTGCCTGAAAACTTCTCCGCGTAGCTGGGTAAAAATAAAATAAAATAAAAAAAGATTATTCATCTATCTAATCCGCGTTGAAGGAAGCGGAAAATTGGTGCTTTTCCTCTGTTGATTATTTTACTTTTTTAAAGACGCTCCACACGACTATCATTAATGTTCAGTGTTGAGACTTAACTACTTAAAAATGTAAGTATTTAAAAATTTTAATACACAACAAATAACACATTAAAATTTTAAAAAATTATATTAAAGTCTCACATAAAAAATTAATTATTATAAAATTTATCATTAAACAATCTTAGTTCAATTATCAATAAATTTTATAATAATTAATTTTTTATTTAAGACTTAAATGTAATTCTCCTTTAAAATTTTGATCATGTTATCCAATTCATATTTAGTTTAATATATTAAAACATTTTCATATCACTTACTATAAGTAATCAATAAGGTGCCAATTAGATAAATATTAACAAATGCTGATCTAGATTTCTATAAAAATATACTCCTTCAGTTAAAAAATGTAAGATATTTTTTAAAGAGTTGAATGTTAAAAAATATAAGTTATTTTTAATTTTTTGAGATATAATCATTGCTTTTTTTAAAAGTGTCCTATTAATAATAACTTTATATTTATTATAGAATGTTTAAGGAGGATAAATATGAAAAGATAGGATTAATTTAAAAATAGTTAACTATTTTATTGGAGAATAAGATTTAATTAAAAGTGTTTTATATTTTTAAATAAAGGGAGTATAAAATAAGGAATCTAAAAATATTTATATTACGAAACAAAAGAATGTACACTAAATATTTTTAATGTCCTTTGTGAAAGCCGAAAGGCATTGTATTGAACAATATTAAAATAAAAGATGGGCATTACTTTAATATGCGCCTGCGCGCACGCATATACATCACTAAAGGGATTTAAAGTTAAATATTATTAAGTAATGTTTGTTACCTTATATTACTTGCACGTATATTTTCAATGGACTGATTAATCAATTCATTGCCTTGTGAATAGTGGTGAAAATTGGCAAATATGTTTTACTTTAACCCGGGCGTTTTGTTTCTTCATGCTAACTTTTTATTTTTTTGGTAAGAAATGTCATGCATTATTGATAGATCTTCAAGAGTCCCGGACAATATAGTCCATGGACGAAGCGCTATACATACCCAAAGAAAACACACACCCACAGACGCGACCCCAAAAAAAGGGAGAACTATCCTGCAAGCCCGCAAATAGACCTCCAGAACAAAGCAAACCATGATAGAACTGAAATAATTGCGATCATCCGCAATTTAATAATCAAGCATTGAGCTGAATTTCTCCAATCTCATGACTTTGCTTAGAAAAACACAGCTCCAATCCACACACGAAGCCAGCAGAGGCAAGGGATCAACCTAGGCATCACAACGAAGTCACCAAAACTCACAAATTCCTGGTTCAATAAATACACTACTAATATTTGTCCAAAGGCTTCTTCTGAACTCATCAAAAACCAATGATCTCCCCCACAAACTAGTAGTGTAACGAATAAAACCATCCCTCGCATCTAGGCTTTTTTTTTTTTCATTGGAATTTACTAACCCCCTTTCGCCATTCAGGTTTTAAAAAAAAAAAAATTCCGTCACATAAAGTTTTGCCGAAGTCTCCACTCGAAGGGTTGTATAGAGGTAAGATGGTGTTTTTGCAAAATTGATGAGAACGTGTTTTTAACATTATTCTATCTTAAATTATAAAATATTTTTAAAAGACATATTAAACTCAAAATATATAACGCTTTAACAAATATAATATTTCATTGATAGTTTTTTTTATACTATCCTTCTCATTATATTTTTTAATATTATTTTATAAATAGAGTATTAAATCAAAAATATTTTTAAAATTTTATATTATTATTTTTAAAAGTAAAATTATAAAATATATTTGAGCAATCTTTATCTGATTTTGCGTAGAAATCCATTTAAGACAGACGGGGTGATGTTTAAAATTAATTGACCCGAAAATAACGTTTACTAGAATAAGGTCATGAAATGGGTTCGCGTGAAGCGCTTTTTCAACACGTGTCCTTCTTTGCAGCATCGCCACAAGTGAGACCATAATGACGGCTTTTGGATTCGCATCCATCTTCAAAGACTGGGAGTATACGGCAGGACACGCGGCGAAGGATAAGGCTCCATCTGCGTCTTGGTGATTGCCACGTCAGCCCATTAGTGCCGAATAGCCTTATCTGTTACTTCCTAAAATATTTTTAATTAAATCTCACTTTTTAATAAAATAATTACTTATTTTTAAATAAATTATATTTTTATATTTATTTTTATAAAATACTTACAATAAATATAAAATTATTATGAATAAAAATACTTTAAAAAAATAATGATTATATTTTAAAAAATTTAAAATCTTTTACATTTTTTAACATTCAATTCTTTAAATATATTTTTTAATAAAAAAAATAAGTCCTAAAAATGGGAATAGGTCAGGCTGCTGACCAAAAATTATGAATGGTTTACTTTAAGTTCAACCTACCTTATTTATTAAATATGTTTAGATCAGATTTAAATTTTTAATTAAGTTTATTTAATTTAAAAATTTAGGCTTATTTTTTTAAGATTTAGCCTATAAGTCCAACAGACTGGCGCATTTTCATACACATATACAATAGTTTTACCATTTAATTTTTAATCAATTTATTTTCTTTATTTTTAATAATATTAAACTTATATATTAATTTTAAGTGTATTACTTTGTTATTATATTATATTATAGTTGATAAGTTCTTTTAATTATTATATATTAAAATTATAAATCATGTTATGTATATTATATACTATAATAGTTCTAAAACATATTTGAAACGTTTAAAACTAAAATGTAAGTCTTTTTTTAAAAAAGCTTACTTTTAAACATACTTTTAAATAAGCTTTAGGTTAGGCTAGATTTTAGGTAAAATCAAACTTGAGATGTGAAAAAGCTTTATGTAAACTTCAAGCCTCTAACTTATCATATAAGCTTACGTTTATTTAGTTAAAATCTAACTCAGCCTAATTTGTTTCTATCCCTTGTAGTTACTTCTTCCCTTCCTTTAGCCCCCATTCCCGCATTAACAAATAACAACTCATTGCGCCCACATACAAACCCACACACGGCTCTACCTCTGCTAGGCGTGTGTCCTAAATTACTTATTATACTCCTTTTTCTTCACCCCATTAATCCCTATAACTAATGGGAAAAAAGAACATTTATGGTGTACTTGGATGAAATGTTAAGGTACAAAAATGCTCTCAATGTTTCCCTCCAAGGGCACCCCATGTCCTAAACTTTTTTTTAGCTCAATTTTGCCCTAACGTATTTTTTTTAGTACAATGTCACCCTTTTATTAAGTGTTAACTGCTTTGATCGTTATCTTTCAGTTTTAATCGTGTGCTACCAGGTCATTGCCCACATAGGGCATTCAATTCTTCATTTAGCCACTTGAGGTTTGGAACATTAAATTGTTTAACTTAAAATGTTAAAGAATGAGACCAAGATGCACAACACGTCAATGCTAGTAATGAGAGGAAGATGTCGATTGATGACAATGGAGGGAGCGATGGCACGAGGAGGAATGATGAATCATTAATGGTGTCAACGGTGAGCTTTAGAAGGAGAGCTTTAGTGTTAAGGTAAGGTCGAGAAACGTAATACAAAGCTCCGGTAACGTACTGTCATTGTCACTTCTTAATCCTCGATGGACTTCATAAAGCCAGAACAACCTTATGTGTCTGAATTATGACCAAGTTGGTAGAGATTTAACTATTCTTCTTCTCTTCTATGATTTAGTCATTGTTTTTGAGCTTCTTCGTGTTCTAGGGAGGGTGTAGGTGCTTTATCGGGCATGATAGTGAAATTGAGCAGAGGTCAAAGGATGTCATAAATGAGTTGATTGAATATGTAGATAAATTTATTGATGAAATTGTGGCCTTGAGAAGATGAGTAGAGGGTGGGCAAAGCTTTTTGGGAGAGATTGACTTGATGTTAGAGGAAGTAAGGAAATTATAAGCATCCAAGCTAAGGCTTTATATGCAAAGAAAAAGATAAAGATGTTTAAAGTAGCTCTAATTATGTCTTGGTTGTTTTTGTTGTTATTTTTTTCTTGATTTTGTGAAGAATTTGGCTCGTTGAGGACAATTGCAACCTTTTGAACTATCTTATAAACCTCGAGGACTCATGTGGATGGGGGGAGCCAAGCTCTACAACCTTAAGTATCGTTGCTAAAAGGGAGAAGAGGATAAAGCAACTGAGGAAAAGGACAAGGAATTTTAGAACATAGGATAAGTTATACATTTATTATGTACAAGTTTGGATGTCATTTTTTGGATATAGAAATTTTAGTTTTTATTTTGGATGCTAAAATTTTGATATATATGCCATTATTCAAATTTAACACTAAATTTTGGTTGTTATTTTGAACTACTGTATTTGAGACTAAATATGTAATGAAACATGGATTTATGCAAGTATAAGACAATTTGTGCAAGCATGATATTTTAGTCAAATTGTGCTTAGTAAGGATAATTGATTTATATGCTTAATCTCTAACACGCTATTCTTTTTTGTCATCTTACCTAAAGCTTAAATTTGTTATTGAGATAAGTATTTGATTTATCCCAAATCCTTTCATGACTCTATCTTGAATTTTGAAAATGTTTTAGCTTGAATCTAATTATGCTATTAACGTCTATATTTTGAATCAAGAGTTGTGGAGATATTTGGTTTAGACCTTTATTCAGCATTTTTTTATATACCTCTTAATATACAAATTCATTTGATGTGAAACTTCTTTTATTTAAAAAGAGACTTGTAAGTCTTTCTAAAGAACTTAATTTTGTTCAAAATAGATTTTATATGAAAGAGATATGATTTTTCAAATTTGGCTGTTAAAGCTTCCAGTTTTTCAGAAAAACGCTACTGACCTTTTCTCACTTTTTTAATCATATCTATTTATATACTTTGTATTTTTGAGTGGATTTTATTTCGTTGGAAACTAGACAGTCATAGCTTTCCAACCATAGGTCATTTTCCTGATTCAGAGGTAAAATGAAAGAGTTATGACTTTTAGAAATTACTATGAACTCCATTCTGAAACTGTGTCCGTTATTCCGGAATAGCTCAGTTATTCCAAGATAAACTTATACCAGTATAAGCATCAATTTTTCATGCTCTATTCTTCATGGTTGATTTTGTACTCTTTGAAATTCATTCAATGTCAATTCCTTTCATTCTCCATGAGTTGTATTAACCTTATAACCTTTTTAAAATCATTTTAAATACAAGTTTGGCCAGGATTGAACTCTTGATGCTTTTTTGTCATCTCTTATTTCCAAATTGTCAAGAAACTCAAAAGCTTAATCTATGTTTGATTTAATTGAGTTTCTTTCTAGAGATTAAATATTTGACTTGATTTTAATCTCTCAAAGACTATTTTTAATGTCCAAGAAGTATTTCAGCTACTCTCAGAATCAAACAATCCTTAGTGTGATAGCTTCTGTGTGTTTTTCATTCCACATCTTATAAGTTTTGATTCTCTCTTGTTACTAAATCTTTTCATAATCTAAGTGTTGTGTTTGTTGGCACCAGTAGGAAAATCATAGTTTGAGTCGTGCCCAAGAACACTATCCTTAAGAGCTATTCTGCCATATTGAGTTGATTAGAGACAGCTCCCTGAGATTAAACAGACTCTTTCTACTGAAAGCAGGAACACATAAAAATAAAATTTCATAGAATGACCTTAGGTATATGCACAGTAAAGCAATGTGATAAAAGAGGAGAGAAAGGCTAAGAGCACAAAGGCTCCTCCAAAACATGTAACAAGTATCACCTTTTAGAGGTAAATCTCATAATGTTGGGCAATAAAATCATCTTAATCATAATTAAAAAAAGGTTTCAAATAATAATGATGTTTAAATTATATGTTACAAAATAATAAATAGACATGAATAATAGTTAATATTATTAATTTATAATAATTCCTTTTGAAATATTCAAAAATATTTTATAATATCCAATAGTGTTAATGTTCTTACAAATTTTAGAATTCTTTTTGACACAACTTTAGGTTACTTATCAATTCTTACAAATCTTTTTTACCCGTATAGTAACTTATAACTTCTTCACATATGAGTTATTGCTTATACCTTTGCAAATGGCTTATACTGGTGCAATTAAGAAGACTTATGCTATGTTTTTTATTCTCTTTTTGTGCAAATCAAAGCTCACTCGTTTTTCATCTCTTTTATAATCTAAGTGACGAACTCTCATATTCATGTGTCTAGAAGCCTTTCAAACACATTCTCAAGTTAGAATAAACTTTGTTTAATCCTTAATTTTTCTTTATACTTAAATATTATGCAATCAACAAATTTGGAATTCAACAACTATATTATGCATTGCTAGTAAATCATCACAATTCTTTACATAAGCTCTATTAACAAGAATGATAGTTAGAATTGTCTCGACGAGCTAGGTTCTTCACAAAATCAAGAAAAAAAATAACAACCAAGACATAATCAAAGCTACTTTAAACATCTTCAACTTCTTTTTTGCATATGCAGCCTTAGCTTAGATGCCCTGTAACTTCCTTACTTCCTCTAATATCAAGTTAATTTCTCCCAAAAAGCTTTACTCACCCTTTACTCATCTTCTCAAGGCCACATTCATCATTAAATTTATCTACATGTTCAATCAACTCATTTATGACATCTTTTGACCTCTGCTCAATTTCACTATCATGCCAGGTGAAATACCTATACCCTCCCTGGAACACGAAGAAGCTAAAAAACAATGACAAAGTCATAGAAGAAAAGAAGAACAATCGTCGAATCTTTACCAACTTGGTCATAATTCGGACACCCGGGGTTGTTATGGCTCCATGAAGTCCATTGAGGAGTAATAAATGACAATGACAGTACCTTGCCAGAGCTTCATATTGCATTTCTCAACCTTACTTTAACACCAAAGCTCTCCTTTTAAAGCTCGCCTTTGACACCATTAATGATTCATCATTCCTTCTCGTACCGTCGCTCCCTCAATTGTCATCAATCGACATCTTCCTCTCATCATTAGCATTGATGTGTTGTGCGTCTTAGTTTCATTCTTTAACATTTTAGGTTAAACAATTTAATGTTCCAAACCTCCGGTGGCTAAATAAAGAATTGAATGCCTTACGTAAATAATGACTTGTTAACATATATGGAATAACATGGTCAAAATCTAAAGGATGACAATTAAAATAGTCAACACTTAATAAGAGGGAGACATTATAGCCAAAAAAAATACATTAGGGCAAAATTACATCAAAAAAAGTTCAAGATATGAGGTACATTTGAAGGAAAACATTGATGGTATTTTTATACCTTAGCCCCTTGGATGAATATGAATGCGAGTTAGATTTAAATTTGCATCAAATCACTTATTCAGATACATCAAACATTATGGATTAATCCTTTTTTTATACTTTTAAATTCGTTTTGCATTCTTGGTTTTAAATTTTCAATCATTTCAAAACCATATGTTCTCTTTGTGTTTTTATCATCAATGTCTCTAAAATTTCCATGTCTTTTCTTGTACCTTGTTCTCACTTTTTATTGATAGAGAAATAAAAATAAGCTCACCATTTTTAATGTTTATTTTTTTTATTTCAAATTTTCACTGATATATTTTCTCTATTTGAAATATTTAACTATTTAAATAAAATAATTTTAAATATAAAATTTAAAATAAAAGACTTTAAATCTAAAATTTAAATATAACACTACCAATTTGAAAGCCATATATTATTTTTGATATAAAATGGAAAAGGCACAATGGAAAGGGCGTAAGCCCAAAAGACACGCAATATACAGATCCAAAAGTCAAAAATTAACGTATTATCATTTTCCCAATATTCTTGGCCTCGCAGCAATCTTTGTATAAAAGTTATTATACAAAACTTTCCTATGTTTTAAGATAGTTATATATAAGCACCTTAACTTCTAATTTTAATTAAGCTAAAGTACAAATCTATCCCGGACGTTTCTAAGGAAGCACAATTGGTATTCTTACCTTTTTAAAGGCGTAATGTTGTCCCAACATTTTTTTAAAATCACACAATGGGGCCCATTGTCAAGTAGAGGTATATGTTTTACCTTGATCTAACAGTTTGACTATATTGACAGTTAACTCTTAATTTTAACTATTAAATGTCTAATTGGCAAGTCAAGTGGAGGTCTATGTTTTACAATAGTGCCCATTTTTAATATTTTTTTATTCAATTCTTTTTTCCCCTACTTCCTTCATTCTTCTTTGATTTCAACAGCCATGAACAATCTTTAAATAATCTCACAAACCCATAACCCAATTCTCATAACCAAAAATGTTAAATCAAACTAACCCTCTTCAATTGTAAGATGCTTATTTCTAGTGGTTCAATAAAACTTCTTTGATTCGTAAGCAATTTCTGTTAAAGAACAAACTAAATAAAAAACATATAAAGTCTAAAAAGAGCACCCAACAAACAACGTATACAATAATTTCCAACAAATCAAGGAAAAATTTCAACAAGCATCCTATATTTTCAATGACAAATTTCAGCAAGTGATCCTCCGACCCTTTCATAATTCAATCAAAATCATTAAATTAAATAACAAGATCAATAAATACATACTCAGAGCCTAGAAACCCATAACTATCACTGCTCAATGTTGCTTGAGATCAAACCTAAAAGGCTCAGAATCGAAGGTTCCAAAACACATATGAGATTTAGTCATCATCTTCACATCGTCACCATCCTCATAAAGTTGTTTAAGATCTAACCCAAAAACTAAGGACAGTCGTGATTTTCTGTTCAGATTAAGTCAATCTAAAAATACTTTCAATTCGAAAGCACCTCATTGATTCCATTGATTTTGAGTTTAGATCAAGTCACGACTCACTAACCAACTCTTCTATAATGATAAGCTCATCCCTTTTCATCTCATCTCCCTTTCACCCACTTTACTAATCTCACAACCCTATAAGCCTCTTCATCCCCCTCGTCTTCACCTCGATGCAAGTCTAGTTGGGTTCACAGATGCATTTATGAAGCAGATGGAGCCTCGTTTCCAAGAGGCTTTGCGAGCAATGGAGGAACTGGAAAAGGCATTGATTGGGAATCCTGATGAAGGTCATCTGGTGAGTCATTATTGTTTGAGGGATCCTAAATGTGTGCTAAACTCTTTCCTCAAGGCTCAAATTATACTCTTTATAAATCTCACAAACCCAGTAGCCTCTTCATCCTCCTCAGCATTTCACTTTGTTTTTTAATTTTATTTTAAATTTTTGTAATAGCTACATCAAATGTGACAACTTTTGTGGCAAGGTATGTTGGTCAAATAACATGAGTTAATAGTCAATTTAGACCTTCTATCACAGTAGGGCAAAATTGTGTGATTTTAAAAAACATCATGGCAACATTACACCTTTAAAAGCATAAAGATATCAATTGCGCCTCCTTAAAAACATTCGTGTTAGATTTGTACTCTAGCACATTTTAATTTTCAAAGCGCTTATCACTAATTAACTATTATTTTATTAATATAGTTATTGTCATGTCATATTAATATAATACACGTGGCACATGACATGAAAAAGTATTTTTATCATTTTTAAGACAATTTAATAGAGAATAAAATTATAATTTGTACTTTTAACACACATGATGATTCTCTTTTTTTTCCTAAGTTGAGCGATATTGTTTTTATTATTTACAGGTAATACATTTTAAAATAAAAATTATAATTTTATTATTTTTTATCAATTAAAATAATATTTTATATTTGATTAATGAAAGGAAAAATATCTAAAAGGCAAAATTAAAAGAATCTTACATGAAAAATAACACTTGGAAGGTTCCATTAACACTTGTAACTGTTTCAGCAACAAATTAATCGTTACTCCCTTTATTTAAAAATATAAAATATTTTTAATCGAATCTCACTTTCAATAAAGTATTTACTTTTCTTTCAACTAAATCTATCTTTCTATATTTATCCCTCTTTAATATGTTATATAACCCTAAAATAAATATAAAGTGATTTATTCCATAGGGATACTTTTTTAAAAAAATACAATGATTACATATTAAAAGATTAAAAATATCTTATATATTTTAACATCAAATTCTTTAAAAAATATCTTATATTTTTAGCAAAGGGAGCATGTAGAGATATGAATCATTTAAATTAGATATATAAATTATCGTTTAGAATTGTTATTTCGGTAACAAAACTTAGACACATAAATTATTTGCACGGAAATGAATTTGATAATTTAAAATTTTACTTAAAAATTGATATATAAATTTAAATTTGTAAAATTAATTTTTTGTTAGTTAAATTAAAAAATATAATTTAAATTTAAAAAGAGGTTGAAATTGAGGGGTCATTTTTGCCCCTCAAATATTTGCTCAGCGACATATGATTTTATAGACTCTTATGTGATGTAATTTTACTTTTTAATATTTAAAAATGGTACACTGATGACCAAGTTGTTAAAAAAATTAATTTTAATGATTAGTTAACAGCAAATTATAAAAAAAACTAAAAAATATAAAAAGATACTTATAAGATTGCAAATAATTTCCATATGAGAAAATTAATACTCCCTCCATTTAAAAATATAAAGCATTTTTTGAAGAATTGAATGTTAAAAAATATAAGGTATTTTTAGTCTTTCAAGATGTAATCATTGTCTTTTTTTAAAAGTACTTCTATTAATAATGACTTCATATTTATTATAGGGTATTTAATAGAGGTAAATATGAAAATATATGGTTAGTTAAAAAATAGATAACTCCTTTATTGAGGAGTGAGATTCAATTAAAAATGTCTTATATTTTTAAACGAAAGAAGTGTATATATATAAAGTCTCTAAAATAATAGTTGGTTAAAATCATATTTTGGAAGCCTCCTATGCAGGTAAGAAATAATATTTGTATGATGCTATTTACAATATAATTTAAGATATTTAATTGATATTAATTTTTTATATGGCATTTATGTATAATTTTATAAGTCATTGTTTTATAATTCTGAGGTTATCTTTTTAAAATTTTAAATTAATTAATAATTAAAGTTAAATTTTATTAATGGAAAGGTGTTGAGTGCACTATTTTTATATCTTAAAAGGCAAAGTTGTATTATATAAAAATTTAAATACCAAACACTCGTGAATAAATATTTTAAAGAAAAAAATGTTATTCAACCTATAGTAAAACGTGGTAACTGTGAACAATATGATAATGGGGCGAAACCTCGAAGGGGCAGACGGCCAGACCGATTCATTCAAAGTTTAAGACAATTTCAACGAGGCAGGGGATGGGCCCCACAAGCGGAGGGCAGACAATCCTAAAAAGCACTCCACATTCATTGATTCCGTTGAAGGGCTCGGTCTTCTGTTTTCCTTCCATGACAACATTTGACGACGCCCCCATTTTTTGCGGAAAATTTTAATAAAGACCCTTTAATTATATTTATTTTAATTAAAAGTCTTAAATTTTTAAAATTATATTATGTTTTAAGAATAATAATTTAATGTTAAATTTATGTAAAAAATAATAATTTTTTTATTTAAATTAATGTAAATTTTTTTTACTTGTTCATTATTCTACTTCACTTATTAATTATCCTACTTAACTTATTTTTATTTTAAATATTTAAATTATTTTAAAATAACTTATTAATTTCTATACTGTATTGTTTATTTACCTACAAACTATTATTCATTATCAGATTTTTATTTGGTTTCATTTCAGATAAGGAATAAGTGAAATAAAAAAATTAATAATAATATTTCGTAAGTAAATAAATAAACAAAACAAGGTAATTAACAAGTAAAGTAGTATAATTTTAATATTAATTTCAATAAAAGGTATTTTATTTTTTAAAATTAATATCAAATTAATGTCCTTAAATTGTAATAAAATTTTAAAAATTTAAAAGTTTTAAATTTAAATAAATATGGTGAATAAATCTTTATTAAGATTTTCCTTTCTTACTCCTGCGGCACTCTGCACTTTGTCATTCCGTCAGAATCTGCGTACAACTGCAGCCCTTCTAATGTCTCCATTATTCACATTTTTATTACTATTTCTTTTTATTTTTAATCCAACCATCAAATGTCGCCCATTATGAAAGTCCTGCAAGTTCTTGTTTACTGTTTTCACCAGTTGGCTTCGGACTCTGGAATGAATAGACTTGCGTCTAGTAAAAATATGTATTGTCTGGGGAGTAAATAAACGCTGTTGTAATTCAATTTTTTCCAGCTGCGATCCACGTTTCTATCACTTCCCACACTTTTCGATTTTCGTCCCTCCTTTCTTTTTTTTCTTTTTTTTTTTTCCGGTTTTGTTTTGTGGTTTCATGGGCACCTTTCGTTGTTTACAGCCAAGATAGTGAACGAAACAAGCAACCTCAATTTGTTTGTATTTGGTTCTCGTGTTTCACGTTTCTTCATCTCACCATACATTCCCCAATAAAATAAACATTACACTCTCCATTTCAAATTAAAATATATTTTTAAATAAAATTACATATACCAATAAAATTAATTAAATATTTTTACACTTTTATTTTTTTTACAAACTAAAAATATAAACTTTAAAAAATATCCTTTAGTTAATAATCCATCTATAGAATGATATTAAAAAGAGAAAATATAATGAGAAGGATAATATTAAAAAATATTAAAATATCTTATATTTTGATATATTAAATTTTTCTCAAATATTTTATAATTTGGGACAAGAGGTTATAAGAATATGATCCCATGTCCACGTTATCCTCACTTCTTCGTCCTCCCGGCTCATCAGTTAAATGCATATTTACGAAGTCAGTAAAATAGAAATATTTTATAGTTCATACGATTGATTTCTAATATGCACGCGCGCCTCTGATCTGGTGGTGAGAAAGATGATAAACAAGATAAACTTTATAATTTAGAATTTAGACCGAGAGGGACTCTTATATATGTATTTATTAGATGTGAAGTTGGATTATAAAATGATTAAGCTGATCGTTCCAGATTGAAGAACCTTGGGGTGGGGGGTTTCAGATATTGTTTCCTAACTCTTTCAATTTTTCTTATCTTGTGTTGTGTTTAGCTGGCAATGACATTTTCTTCTGCTTAGCTAGAGAGAGAGAGAAATGAAAGGGCAATGAAATTGAGAAGAAAATAACATGTAGTATTTATATGTTTTTATTTCTTGCACATCAATCTTTTTTCATTTCCTGTTTGCTGCCTCCTTTTATTTTTAATCCTGGTTTTTCCTCCACTTTATAATTTAGATTATTATTTATTTAATAATTTAAGAAATAAAAATTAAAATTTGACAAAATAATCTTTTTGCTAGCATCAGGTAAAGAATTTACAATCATATTTTTATTTAATAATAATACAAAATAAAAATTATACATATAATGTGTTAAAATATTAAATTTTATTATATATAAATATTTTCTTATAAATAATAAAGTTATTGTTATTCTTATAAAATTTACAATTTTTCATTTTTTCTATTTTCTCTTTCACATTTTTGGTTCTTCTTATATATCTATATATATTTTGTGAGCCGAGCATGGCATTAGTATGGACTATAGAGTCGTAATTTGTGTAGCTCAAATATTTAAGTAATGGTAATGACTAAACAACCATTTAAATCAAACGGTTAATCAAAGCTGATATGAACATGGGTGAAAATATGCATGGAGAGAAGGTACAGAAAATATCACCGTATACTATGTGTGGCTTGTTTGTCTCAGCATTTCTATCCTCGCCGACCAGGACAATTGGCTGAATTGAAAAATAAAGACGGTAATTTGGTGAAATTTGAACCACTGCCGTGTCAATTTTATTCATGCCATTTATTAAATTTCAAGATGACAAAATTATGAAATTAATTTTAAATAGTTGACGGTTTTTTTCCAAAAAAAAAAAGGCTACTGAAATTAATTACTGAAATCTGTAATTTCTGTTATATGTCAATTTTACTCATTGCATGCGTTAATATACAAGATTATAAAACGTTAGTTAACAGGTCTCCCAAGGAAAAAAAAAAAACTCAATCGTAGATTAACCTGTCTAATAAATTTAGCCAGTCACGTTAAATTTGACATTCTTGATAATATTTAATATAAATTAAAATGGATAATACAAATCAATCGCATTAAAACAGATTATTGAACTAATCCGCACGTAACTCTTTGTTTGTTATTGATTTTTTTTTTTCTGGGCGCAGAAATGATCGGTGATTCTGATTATAGAATTATGTTGGACTCTAGCTAGTCAAACAATAATAAATAATTATAATAAAGTTTACTTATGCCCTTATCTAGACCGTGGGCAGTGGCAGAGTTATAACTTCGAGTTAAGAAATGCAAAATAATTTAATAAAAATTAATATTTTTTAAAATAATAATAATTATATTAAAATTATAATTATAATAATATAGATAATTTTATCAACATTCTTACTTTTAAAAAAATTATATTGAATAGATGGAAATAATATTTTACTATAAATATACTTTTTATATTTTATCTAAATCATTAAAATATTATATACTTAATAAAATTTTAAGTTTAAATATTTTTTATTTAATTCAAAAGGTGTAAAATATTAAAAATAAGAGGTGAAAAATTGTAAATTTTATGTACTCCATTTACAATTTTCTCCAAAGTAATGCTGCTCTGTCACTGGCGGTGGGCCTAGCAGTAATAGAAACTTATAATTAAGTTTTAGTAAATTACTACATGCATCAGGTTAAAACTTTTAATTACTTGTTTAATTGACAATAATATTTACTATTCACATCAATTTTAATTAGTGCTTAATTTATATATGGTTTCTATTAACCGCCTGGAACCTTTTTGACCGAGCGGACAACAACATTCATGCTCAGCAAGTTTTAAAAGAATTTCAAATCGACGTTTTATAGTTAATTTTTGTTCGCACGTTCTAAAGTCTAAACATTTCAACATTATCTTATGCAATCAAAGCATCTTTGTACGCTACTGTAAAAAAAGTTATATATATAACAGTTATTTTTTGCTATATACAACAGTTTTTAACCTATGGTATTATTTATTCTTAAATCTAATATATAGCGGTTAAATATAGTTGCCAACTATATAATAATTATTTAAAAACAACCATTGTATTGTTGCAAAATACATAACTGCTTTCAAATGACCGCTGTATATTTGACAATTATAGAGCTGTGCATTTTTTTTAAATAGGGACAACATTCCTAACAACCTACTCCAATCGTTAAAAAATATAAAATATTTTTTAAAGAGTTAGATATTTAAAAATATAAAGCATTTTTATTCTTTGAAGGTATAATTATTATCTTTTTTTAGTGCTCATATTGATAGTAATTTTATATTTATTATAGAATGTTTAATAGGGGTAAATATAAAAAAATATGTTAGTTTGAAAATGAATAACTACTTTATTAAAAAGTAAAATTTAATTAAAAATATTTTATATTTTTAAATAGATAGAATATCAATTATAATTTATTTTTTTTCACTTAAATTCTTGAGCAAAATAAAATAAAAAAATAAAGACTACAGTAGTCAGTGACGATTACGAGGCAAGGAAGGCTCCAATGTTCCTTGATTTTTTTATTTTTAATTTATTTAGCAAAAAATGTGAAAATTAGTTTTTGCCTCCCATATTTTTGATGGTTTTAAATTTTGCCCTCCCATGTTGGCAAGTTTGGATTCGTCATCGATAGTAGTGGAGATAACATTCAGGTTTAAAATTAACAACAGTTGATACTAAAGTTTTTTATTCAATAATTTAAATGTAAAATAAAAAATAAAAACTATAGATCTAGAGAATCATCCTTAAAAAAAAAAAAGATGAACATCAGCACCATACAAATATGAAAAACCACATATCTAAAATAAAAAACTACAAATTGCAGTTGCAAATTTAGAACATTAGCTTTTCATTTAGCAATATATAATCCAGGATAATGATGAAATAGAGTTGAGGGAGATTGATGCTAGTGAAATTAGGTACCACATAAACTAGACGATGGAGCATGGGACCATGCGTGCACATAAATTGGAGGAGAAGAATATATATCACGCAAGGTGCCTTAGTCAAAGTTGATCGTTTTAGTGTTAAAGATGAAAACTCAAAGTTTAGATCAAAAGAAATGTTTGAGTAACAGAGAGAGTTGGGTGTGGAGTGGAGGAGTAAGGCTGGGTATGGGAGAGAGAAAGAAAGTTGAGTGCCATAAAAGTAGAGTGTGAGAGATGAATTTAAACTTAACAAATAACAATGAGAGAGAGAAAGAGTATGTGTGTCACTAGACAAAAGAAATCAATAATTTAAATATAATGATATTACCAATTAGCGTGTTATACAAAATGTGTGTATTTTTAAAGTCAAAAAACTATACAATGGTTGTTTAAAAAGAACTAGCTATGAAAAAGAGATTATACAACGATTGTTTCTAAATAATTACTATATAGTCTTAAAAATATACAGTGACTATTTAGAAAATACTGTTTTTCAATAATTGCTCTACAGAAAACGTTATATATAATTTTTTTTAATGGTGGTAGTAAAACTAATCTAGCTCGTGGATTGCATAGAACATTAAAAGTCTTTACATTTGCGAATTGCTATAATTGTAATACTATGTGATAACCAGGGCAATTTATTGAAATGTTTAATGCCATGCTTAGACTGATTTTGGGTATACGTGGATAAGCATGTGATCATACATTAGGCTAATACTCCTCTAATTTTATTTATGAACCACTCAAAATAAAATATAAAATTTTTATTTAAATTGAGTAATTTCTAATTCTAATTTCACTAATACACAATTTAACAAATTATGTCATTTTCATATATTAATTCAAAAAATAAAATAAATTAATTAAAGTTGGAATGAATGGCAAGGGCTTTTGCTTACTTAAACAAGTGGCTGGAAGTTTAAATTTCAATTTTTGTATGTCTCTCAATTTAGTTAGGAGAGACCTTCCTCTTATTTTTCATATCTTAAGAGAGATAATCTTTGTTGTTGGCGTTGTTCTATTAAAAAAAAAATTCAATCATATTACTTAGCAATATTAACAATTATTCTAAGGAGACAATTTTCTACAATTCTAACCAAACATTAATTGAAACGAAAAGAGGGAAAAAAATAAAAGGTCTAGGAGGACTAATCGGAGACCAAACCCATTTTTAAAGGGTCTGTAAGCAGGATTGGGATTAAAATACGTTGTATGTGAAAATGTCTCTCTCCCTCTCTTTCTTTCAAGCACAGCTTTTCAAAAATATACAACTTAAATCAGTAGCGCAAAAGACCTGGTCGAATTGAATGCTAAAGGTGGGAGACAATTAGAATGCAATATTTTCTTTGGTGGCATAATCAATAATGATTTATAGGCGTGTTCGAATTTTTTTCCCCATCAAAAGGGCAACCTGAAGCTTGGAGTGCAGTAAAAGGGAGAAAAAAATTAACCACTAGAGCAATAGCTCTTTTCCCTGCTAAAAATATCCATACAAAACACTGGTACTTCTGCAAGCATCTAAATATCTTGCCCACCACAATGAGCCATCCTTGCATGCGAATTTTATTTAATAATAGTGAATTGAATGACAATCAGGACATACATCAACACAAAATAAATGAAAGAAAATGACACGAAATTATATTTTGGGTTTCAAAGGGACCAGAAGGAAAAAGTGGAAAAGATCGGTCCTCCCCTCTATGGTGTAACCGTTCCAAAAGCCGGTGAAACAGCGCGGCTTTATTGGCATGCTTAGTCACGTTAGTTTGTTCAATTACCATATGCAACACTCTCCTAATCATAGCATTATGATATTTTTTTTAAAACATTTATTTGATTTAAAATATAAAGTATTGAGTAACTTTAATAATCATTTTTTAACTATGCCCTCACGTCATTTATTACTCTTTTATTAAAAAAATGATGCATTGAGATTTAAATTATTATTATCAAAGTATTTATATAAAGAATTTAATAAGGGTAAAATTGAAATATGTAACTTTTTTTAAGAAATTAGGTTTTAAATTAACATTCTTTTTATAATTAAAAATTTGTTATCAATGTTTTATACTTTAGTCCGGAGGACATATATGTTATGCTTGCTTAATTAATCATTATGGAATATTTATTTTTAATCGAGTGCGTGAAATTAAAAAGAAAAACAGTGATAACAAGGAGGCAAGGAAAAGCATACGTGTTGAGCCAAAAAACGAGGCCTGTTCATGTAAGCTGTAACCATCTAATTTGGATTTTTTTTCTTTAAAAAAAAGTATGCTATGAGATGAAGTAGGGAGGCATAAAGAAAATAGCAAATTCCTCTAATGAAGATAAAAATAAGATGAATGATGTTTCTTTCATCTATTTTTACTTGATCGGTTCATGAGATCGAAATTCCAAATTGAACAGTGAATACATCACTTATTCACATGAAAGAATGAGTGTCCGAATCTATTCGAAGTGGGCACAAGGTGCGAGCTCTTCGTCCGCGGCCCACCTCTCCATATCTACATCTCACCACATCCATTACCTACCTTTTTAGTCCTCTCACATTTTTAATTATTATTTCATTTTCAACCCAATACGATCCCATTTGCCCTCTCTGTACGTCTTTAGAACATTATATTTCCAGTTTTTTATTACAATAATGCGTTCACTTGCATTCGCATTTCTGGTAAGAGGGGTGGTTTTGAAGAGCCAATATTTCTGGATTTGCTGAGGCCCCCGGTATTCCAAGCAGAGAGCAAAGATAAGCAGAAGTGGAGTAGATAGACATATAATTCGTCTTCATTTTTGCCTTTCCCCTGAAATATCGCTCTTTTCTTTCCCCTTTTTTTTTTTAAAAAAAAATTCGGCTACCAACAACAAATTAAAATTCATTACCTTTTCTAAAGGCCTTAGCTAACTCACAATCCGTTAAACGCGACGATTGTTGTTTCCGTGTTGCTTTCTGTACATTCTGATACCGTTTTTGGATCCTCCCGTCCCACGTATACCCCTATTTGTCTGCCCGAGATTGACGATAATCTCGTTCGCATTATTTTCGAGGATTGTTAATATTCGCAAATCCCTTGTCTGCGTCGAGTCACTGTCAAAAATCAAGCTACGAGCTACAATCTGACTCTGATTTCTGGGCAGTATCAATATTTGCTTGAACTTCTTCTTTGCTATTGAGATGCCACGTCCTTATCGCGTGAGAATCCCCTGTTTTATCTGCCGTTGATTGCTTGCTGGAAAAATCCATTTTTTTTATTTTAAATCCGGCCTTCTTTCCTGAAAATGAAGCCCGGGTCCTTGGATTACTGGAGGAGTTACTTTCGGACGGCGAACTCGGATATATTTGATATTATCGACCATGCGATCATGGTGGCCGCTTCTGATTGTCCGAAGGAGTTTCGGTTGCGAAGAGATGGAATCGCGGAACGGCTGTTTTCTTGTCTGATGACTCGTTGTTTGGGATGTGAGCGACTGGAATGGGCGGTGTCCGGTGTTGACGAGGAGTACGACGGAGGTTGCAAGAGTGGTTTTAATGGAGATGGAGTTGAAGTGGAAGCGGGTGCAAGCAAAGAGAGCAAGGCCCATAGTAGCAGAGACGACCACGGGGAGATGAACATGAACCACTTTAACAATTATAGCTATGGAGAAGCTGAAGCATTGACGGATGATATTGAAGAGGAGTCTCAATTAGTTCGAGAAATTTTGAGGATCAAGGAAATTCTTCGTAACAGCGAAGGAGAGGTATGGCCTCCTTATTTCTCTCTTTCAAAATGCTCTGGCTGTCAGTTTTTAGATTAGTCTTCCTTATTTCTCTCTTTCAAAATTCACTTCTTGCTTCTTGATGTTGCAATTTGATTGGAGAATTGGTCTCTGACCTTAGGCAGCGATAATTTTAAATGCTAACTGGTTCTTTGGAAAACTCTTAAATCCTCGGGTCACTCATTCATGTTTTGTTCTATGTTGCAACAGTCTGAGTCGGAATTATTTGAGTCGTTGAGGAGGCTCCAGCTGATGGAACTGACTGTGGATCTTCTTAAGGTTTGAATTAAATCATCTCTTGTCATTCAACGTGTGTGTTGTGGCCTTTTCATTTCATTCTTGTTTTTCTGGGAAAATCTTGACAGATTTAACATTTTTCAGGCGACCGAGATTGGAAAGGCTGTCAATCCTTTCCGAAAGCATGGATCAAAGGACATTCGTCAACTTGCGCGGACTCTTATTGAGTATGTTTCAATTTCACCAGATACCTGTTTGCCATGAATTCATCTCAAGCTCTTTTTGCGAGAAAAATGAGCCTGTTTGCTGCCTGTTAAATGTTATGTATAATTGGCGCATCTTTTTTTGCTATTGTTCCTTGTTGCCTGCTTATTTCTTGTGAATTTGAGTTGAATGTTGTAGATCTTTAACGCGTAATGTAAAAGAACGTAACTTATCATCAATGTATTCAACGTTAGTCTTGTGTTATTCTTTCTGAGGTCTGAACACGAATCAAGGTCAAATGAAACACTTAAGATTTAAGAGGTTTTGCATTTGCGGTTTCTGTTTTGTTTGTTTTTGGGCCTAATATGCCAAAAAAAATATTTGCATTTTAAACAGACTTTTTTGAATTGCAGTGGCTGGAAAGAAATGGTAGATGAGTGGGTCAATGCCACCACAACCAATACTGGTACGATTATGTTATCCACCTTCATTTGGTGGCCATATGGTTAATCCTGCTGTTTTTGGTCCATTTTAACAATCAACTCATGTTTGAAATTGATTGTGGATGTTTTTTATAATTATTTTTAGGTTCTGAAGGTACCCCAGATTCAGTAAATCCATCGGTTGTTGATGAAGAAGAAGAAGAAGAAGAAGAAGGGCTTCCATCACCTCCGATGGATGAAGGGGCTTTCTTTGCAGCTCAAACTGCCTCAATGGAGCTGTCACAGGTACTGAGCTCTTCTTTTACCATTTGCCCTGTATTTTTTGTGCAGTATTTGATGGTTAAATGCTGACTTCGATTTCCTGGTTGGATATAATTGCTGGATGGTGTGAAGTTCTTCGACGGGATGGATGATGATGGAAGTGAGTTGAATTTGCAATCTCTTATGGTTACTCTTAGCTAGCTTTTGCTCTTCGGTTCTTTATTTGAATTCCCCACTTCTTTGATTCATGACAATGAATGGGGAATGTTGTTTCAGATCCTCGACAGGGTGGGGAATTCATCAAGAACCGGGAACATGGCAGAAGACCAGCTCTGGACAATCAAAACATAGTAAGAAGGAAACAACAGACTTCCGATGGGGTGGACACTGTAGTTAAGGTCATCAAAAGTCAGCAAATCAAGGGAAATGAGGCTTCTGTGAAGCTAAATAAATCAGCAACTGTTGGTTCTGGTCCTGGTAGACCATTAAAATCAAGCATGCAACGAAGAGAGAATATGGAGCCAAGGATGTTGCAAAAGATGGACAGGAGTGGTGTCCCCAAGAGGCCTCCTCTTGCTGGCCAGCAAGATGTAAGGAAGAATTTCAATCTGAATGTCTCAAATTGTTAGATTTTAAGTTATGTCTCACATTCATCTCTTCACTATCAGAAGTCGAAGTGCTCATATGATGCTTCAGTCCAAATGAAGCTAGAAGCCACTAAGAGGAAACTCCAGGAGAGTTATCAACAAGCTGAAAATGGTTTGTTAGACTCCCTTAAAATCTATTCTATTATTAATCCTGTCCATTAGGCTGTCAAGTTAATTGTTGTGACATGGGCTCTAAAAAATCGATTGATGAGGCTTGTATTTCATTTTTATGTGCAGCCAAGAAGCAGCGAACAATCCAGGTTATGGAGTTGCATGATCTCCCCAAGCAAGGGGGGATAAACCACCGGAATACACCTTTCAAACCTATGAAGAATCATAACAGGAACTGGGCTCAGGGACGAAGGTAGAGCTGCTTTTTGTTCAATTCCTTTCTACCCTCGCTCTTGAAGTTGATGGGGGAAGAGCAATAACTGGCCAGGCCATCCTATGGCCCGAAGCTTGATCTGCCTGACAATTGAAGGAACACATTCTCATTTCTTACTTGGTTCGAGCTGTTTTGATTGAGAGGGAAGGAAACTCTGAAACATTTTGTTTCTTTCCTTAGTTAAAGACCCGTATATATAAATCAATTTTTCATCCAATATGGAAGTGTCCTAGGCAACTTTGGCACTCGACTGAGGTGGTTTAAAATCACTGTCTATAATAGAAATCCCATTATTTCCATCCTTCTGTTTGTTCTTTTAACCTCGGGCATTTATTTTTTTGGATTGTCACATAAACAGAATTTGACCGGCCTTGTGGCAGTTTTATTTTTATTTCCAGACTCATGCAGATTCTTGTAATGACTAGAACATTTTAGGGCGGCTATGCTGGCAGAATATGATAACATTGAGGGGGTATATGAGTGGATTAAAGCAGATTTGGGAATAGGCATCTGAATGGAATATCTAAAACTTTAGGGTAGAGATTCGAAAGGAAGATGCCTTCTACATTATGTGAAATATCATCGTAGATGAGGGGGAGAGTGACGGATGTAGTGACGTGATAGAGTTGAATAAATATTTCATGTGGGATGGGAGCTCGTGTCTAAATTTGTAAATTTGGTGACATACTTTTGGGTGTCGGCTTGACTTGTAAGCTTTTCCTCTCATTCGCTGTTTAATGGGACTCTTTCTTAGGCGGGGATGAGTCACGAGCTCAGAATTCAACGATACCAATCCATTCTGACCGAACCATCCTCATTAATGGTAGCCGCGAATTTTGTTCCACAGTTCCTACCATTTACTTCGACTCATTTTTATTTATGAATATTAATCCAATTTATAATGTTTGGGATATCAATTTTCCTCTTATCCGCCAACTGGAGTCCGCATGTTTCAACTACTTGGAAAAAAGAAGGTGCATGAATAGCTTATAGAGGAAAAAAAAATCTTTCTTTGTTTTGTAATATACATTAAAGAGAATCAGAATGTATTGCTCTTTCATAAAGTCGCACTTTGACTATCATTTCATGTTCTGTGGTCAAACATTAAGGGAATCTGGGGACCACATCTGTAAGTTGATCCAACAGCAGAAATCCTTCCGTGTTTGAAGCGCTGGAAGATTTAGATGAGCGTGGATGATGAGCATGAACATTATGCGAGGACAAAGCTAAAGATTATGTGATCTTATCCTTCCATAGCAAACAGATCAATACTTTGCCTTTATTTTTGAAGTAATTTTACATCCGACATAGACAACATTGACCAGAGCCATAATAATCACTTCAATGAACATATATATATATATATATATAGAAGATGCGAGTTGAAAGTAAAACACTGGTTTTTTCGTTAAAGAAATCGGATAAGGAACAGAAAAGGTTGATGACAGTGGGAGAAATTGAGACGGAAAGATGGCACCTAACAGGGCTTTGTGGTCATCACCTAATTAAAGAGCCATGAAACCACGTGTATAGAGATTGGAGTGTCTTGTTTTACTTGCTTTCGTTAGTTGTCGCCTGCTACTTGAGCTTTTTGATTTTAATGGGACACCCCAGACGTTTCTCAATTCAATTAAGCCCTTGCATATGAAGGATTGAATTACTTTCTTCTTACGGTAATTACCTCGTTAACAAGACACTGTTGGCTATGCTTAACTCTTAGCGCTATTTCTTGTACACTTTAAACCTCAAAAGCTTTCCCTCCCCGGCAACAAATAAAAATTCACCAAGAAACTGCTGCGTTAAGGTAATCTATATTCAAAATAAAAAAAGTGATTTATTTATTGAAAGAAGGACACGTGGTTTAAAAATTAAGTTGCGCTTGGCCAAAAAAAAAGTTACGTTATTTATGATTTATGTATAATATAATTCGTTGGAGATTTTATTAGTTTTTTTTTTTATATGAACATAGTGGGCAAAGCCCAAACTAGATTAATAAAACAGAGACAACACGAGTGTGTGTGACACCTCCAACACCTCCATGAATTCATTGTGGAATGCTCATGGGCGACTCTCGTAAGATAGAGCATCTAGATTGTTGCTGGCCTCGTTGGAGATTTTACATTATATTGTATATAGATATATATAGATTTACATCAGGTCACAAAAAATTGATATTTTTATTTGTTCGTATCAAATTTGTAAAAATGCAAAGAATCTAAATTTCATTTTCTGGATATTTAATGTAAACTAAAAATATTTTATTGTTTAGTAGTTATTGCTATATGTGTATATTAGGATGTCCATTAAGGTAGTGATAGGCCATGCTTCCACCAGAAGCCTATGCTGTGGCCTATTTCAGAACTAACCAAATTTATTTATTAAATAAGTTAGGCTTAGGTCTCATTCAATATGATTGAATGGTTTATAATCGGAATTGAAATTAAAATAGAAATTAAAATTAAAATAAAATTAAATTTTAAAAATATGTTTGATATGTTAGAAAAAATAGATGGGATCTTTGTATTATTTTTGTTTGGTATGTAAGACATGAAAATAGAATTATACTTAAAAAACAAAAATATTCCTAAAAAATAAAATTAAAATGTATTAATATTGCGATTTAATTTCTCATATACTATTTAATATACAAATGAAATATTATATAGATGATGGATATTAAAAGTAATTAAAATATTTTTTTAAAGAAATATTATAAATATATAAATTATATATAAACATATATATATATATATTTGAATTGTCCGAGTTGGGCATTTTGAATTGAGCATATATATATATATATATATATATAAATGAAAGCACGAGTTGAGCATTTTTAATTGTCCACTGTGCGACCATCTGCATGCTCAATTCTTCCGACATTAATCTTAAATGAGCAAGGGCACAGTTGTTTTCTCTATTTTTATATGAGGATAAAATTGTCTTCAAAAAATACAATTCTATAGAATTGCTCCAATTCCATAGCTCCTGTCAAAAAATTCAATTAAGCCTTTCTTGCTTGAATTAGGATTCTTGAGAATTTAAATTCACATGTGCCAAATATCATTGTTTTATGATTCCAACTACAATTCCTTTTCTGTGCTTGTAATTCCACTCTACTGAATATAGCCTTAGTTTTTTAAGGCTTAATCTTAGGCCGGCCTATTTATGCATGCATGCATATATATTATGTAATATATCATACACATATAAGTTTCATAATTTAATTTTTAATCAAATTATTTTTTATTTTTAGTTATATTTTAATTATATTGGACTTGTAGATTGATTTTAATGTTATTACTTTATTATTGTATTGTATTGTAGTTGGTAAGTCTTTTTAATTATTATATATTCTAATTGATAAATCAGGTTATATATTTATATTAATAGTCCTAAAGTATATCTGAGATATTTAAAACTAAAATACTAGTTTATTTAAAAGGCTTACATTTAAATTGGCTTTTAAATAGGCTCTTTGGTTAGGCCAGTCTTTAAGTATGATTAAGCTTGAGTAGTGAGAAACATCGTGAGAAACATCTTATACAGGCACCTTTGGTTTGCCATGTAGATTTAAGTCCATTTAACCAAAACCCAACTCAGCATAATCTAATTTCATCTTTAATGTAGATGAATGTCAAGTTGAATCTGTGATATTGGATATATAAGATGGTTTAAAAAAAGAAATAGTGGGTGATGAAGTGACTGTTATAACAGGAAAATTAGAAAAAAAATTATCTTTTAGTTATTAAATTGTTGAAAAATCACAAGCATTTAAATTGAATCAATGTATAACTTATATATAGTTCAGCATTATAGGATTAAATATTTCAATTCTTACTTTTGGTGGTATAGTATCTAGAATCGAATAATACCGTAGACCTCCCTGGATATATCATTGTCTGTTTTATTTTCTTTTGTGTTTGAGCTCCTTTCCGTCAAAAAATTACTTAGAATCTAATAATAAAGACAAGCACTATCATTGGCTTTATCGTGGCTGACACGAATTTTAGGATACAATTTTTTTTTTTGATATTATCCAATCTTATCATGATATCCTCTCCTTGTCTTGTTTATAGGATAGGAAAAAAATATAAATTTTAAGTCAGGATATTTTACTCTTTTTTATGTTTGTCTTTATTTTTATGTCATTATTAAATGTTAAAAAGATAATTTTTTTGTTTCTGTTGAGGTAGAGATTTAAACGTATTAAATTTTAAAAAATAATTAATAATTTATTTTATTTTTAATAAAATATGTTATAAATAATTTATTTTTTTTATTTTTAATAAAATATGTTAAAAATGATATATAAATAAATCAGAAGGAGTAAGACGAGAGGGCAAAAAATTCTGTTTGTTTGTTTGGGGAGAGGGAGAGTTAGGAGGGCCGGGGCAATCAATTAACCAAATCGTGAGCGTGTTGACTTTGTGTAAAGCGGGTGGGCCTAAGGCCTCACACACAGTCTCAGACAGGTTTGCCGACATGGGGCACTTATGCTTTGCTTGCGGGCTTTCGCTCCATCACCACGCCCCCTTTTTTCCGCATCACATTTTCCAGACACCCCTTTTCATTTGATTTCCGCTAACGCAGATTTTAACCAAATATCCCTATAGCTGTGTATCCCAGTTAATTGCGTCAACTCATGCTTCAGCTATTATTTTTTCATTTTATTCTTAATATTAGATCATTCTAATCTCTGAGTCTTTGTTATGGCCTCATGTGTGAACTTTGCTATCAGCGTTAAAAAAAAATTAATATTTTAAAAAATTTAAAAATGATAAATTCCATATGAATCATATAAAGGAACAAAAACGTATAAGAATAGACGATCCAGCTGTCGGAGGTTGGAATAACCGCCACTTATATAGCCAACGGAATAAAAGTAAAACGATCAGGCACCTCCTCGGCGTAGTCTTGAACAATTAATCAGATATTTACGTTTACTCGTGTCTGGAAGCCATAGTATCTTGCAGAGTAATGGTATGTTTAGGCGCACCAGAACAAAATGACGCCCTACATGTCAAAATTGGCTGACAATTAGTCAGATAATCAAACAACGCAAACTAAAATCGAAACCATAATGGCTCTAGATCACAATCAATACAGTCACATTTATTTATTAGTCCGTTGCATGAGCTATACTGCAATGCATGAAAAATGTATTCATCCTGTCTCTCTCTATTTTTTTTTTTTCACGAAATTGGGCTGGCTTATTAGTTGGCCCAAAATAAAAGCCGCGACAATGGAAATAGGTTGGAATAAATAAACAATTAGTAGCACTAAATTGGACTAAGACTGTCCATAAGCATTCAATCATTTTAGAAAAGAAAAGGAATCGTGACATAAATATCAGTCTTTTTTTTCCTCACGGGGTGTGAATATCAGTCTCTGCTTTTCAAGTGTATTGCTATCACTTTGTAGAGTAGGCCCGATATACAACTTGCTGTGCCATCCAGCCCACACGGGACCATCAATGTTAGTATTTATCAGGCCCAAACTTAACAAGGCCTAATACTGCTTAATTCCAGCAACCTTACATGTTGAATTTCATTCCATATGTTAGTTTTGCTGCTCAAGCTGGCAAGATAATAATGCGAGAAATCATTGAGAGTTGGGTTTAGTTAAAAAAAATTGGTTCCTTACCGCATGTGAACTAATATTTAAATCTTTATTAGGAGATGTGTTCATATTTAATATTCAACCAAGGGCAGAACTATGTATATCATGAGGGGGGCCAAGTTTCCACCCCTTACATATCAATATGAAGTAAAACACCAACCATATTATAAAAAAAAAAAAAAAACACCAACACCCACTCTTGATTTATTTGTTTCACTGTTCACACCCACACAGCGCACACATACATATAATATTTATACATATTATAAAACATACCTATTATATATAATATACTTATTATATATGATAAATATATGTTATAAAATATATAATTTAATAGTTTATTAAAGTATTTTTATTGATTAGCATTAACTTTTTATTGATAAAAAAGAATGATGCGTGATATTTATATGTAAACATTAGTCTGTGTTTTCTTTAGATTTTTAAATTAAAGCATTTGAAATAATACATTATTTTTAAGATCGTCCAATTTTTTTTAAAAAATTATATCTTATATATGTTGATTTAATTTTTAAATTAAAGCATTTGAAATAATACATTTGAAATATACAAATTAATGCATGCCCAATTTTTTTTTAAAAAATTATATCTTATATATGTTGATTTAATTTTTTAGAAAAATGTAAGTATTTATCCTATTCTATTATCAAATCTTAATATTCAATAGAATCTAATCTACATAATTTATTATAAAAATGTTTTAGCGCTTGTTATTTTAAAAAAATTAGGTACTTAAATTTATACACTCAATGCAGTTTTTTTCAATCAAGTCAGAACAATTGAATTCTAAATTTAGAAAAGTCAAAAATATCAATAATAAGATATGGTTATAAGGTAAAAGTGGCAGTTTAAAAAATCATCTGATTTGGATAAAAAAATTGTGTATATGAGTTTAAATATTAAAAAAATTATTATTATTATTTAATTAGTTATTTTTAAATTAATAATATTTATTAAATTAAAAAACTTGGCTCCCCTCAGATTTCAAATCTGATTCCGCCTCTGCTTGACAGTGTCTCGAATATAATTTTCTTTAATAGAATGATGCATGTGGAAAACCAAAAAAAAATTAATGAGAGAGTTTGTTTATTGTTGTCTCTTTTTAACCAAAAATATTTTGTTCTTTAATCCATGAAGTTTGATTGAACTGAACTTCAATAATATGAAAAAAAATTAGAGAAATATGGTCCCCGGCTCATATAATATATCTGCGAGAATGCCGGCGGTTGCCGAACAATTATTCCCCACCCGCGACAGGTCAATCAGATGCACATCGGATATCCCATCATTCTATAAAATTCCAATTCCAAATAATTTATATTCCGATATAGCCTTCCCTGGTAACAATTTTTCAACGCAGCATCATGGCTTCTGTGACTATGGATGTGGAATGTATCCGAACTAAACGGGGAAAAAAAAAAATAAAGCTCGGGAATGTGGGGGACGTGTTATTGGCCATTGTGAACGAATAATTTGGACCCTACCATGTGCCTGCGATGAGGGCTGCTAGCTACTCAAAGACCCCATAGCTCTTGCATCGTGAGATAAAAAAGTGATGCCACTGCCACCTTGCTTATTTAGATTGCCAATCACGTATACTATAAAATGGGCACTCTTAATTAATTAAAGACGTACAGGGCTCAAAAAGTTAAAGAAAGAAGGCTAAAAAGAGAAAGACAAGAAAAAGACTCAACTCTGCCCGACAACACTAGCAAGAGGTCACTCACCGTTTGTGTCAGAGTCAAAACATTGAACCCTAGTCTCCTCGCCCACGTTCTCAGTCCATTTATATAATTAATATACGGGGCAGAGAAGGGTGAAAACAATCAAGCATGCGTTAATCGGAATATTCATTAACTAGTCGATTGAGTCTTTGCTGATAATTGTGCCCTTATCTCTCTGCTTGCTTCATCCGAAGAGAAAGACAGTACTATATCATAATCAAAAGTCTAAAGGTTATAAGTACATGCAAAGACAGTGGTTATAGCTCTGCTTTCTTGATAGTTTGAAGGGATGACATAATAATTAAGGGCAACTGGGTAGGTTGATTAAGTGACGACGACTTGACAAATTCTCCACCCATCTCCACTCATTGTAACACCAACTGAGAAAGAGAGGGGGTAACAGGCAAAGGCTAGGAATCTAACATGATGAGAAAACCAAGACTTTATTTTGGTATCTTATTATCTTATGGAAAACCAAAAATTACGAAAGATCAGATGTGTAAATCAGAAGACCAAAATTCGTTTAGCTAAAACCAAACTATATGGGGGATAGTACATGTCTCCACGTTCATCAGGAGCTTCATGCCTCTCATCACCTTTAGTAGCATCAGTATTATCGGCGTGTTCATTTCCCCCCTTAAAAATGGCTAAATTACAGCGGAATCCTATATGACCCTTTGATCTAGTGTCACTCATAGTTGTGATCCCATCTCTTGATGCAAGAGGTTAAAGGATCAAACCTCAATTAAAAGGGGATAAAATTCTTGTGTGTGAGAAATTGTTGCGGGTGATGTATGGGTGTGTGTGAGATCCCTTTCCCTATGGGTAGGGGTTAGATAAATTATTAAAAAAAAAATCCCATTATCCCCAAGATGATATGTTAATCGAAGGGTGACTAAAGTGCACTTGACACATACGAAAAGCATCACATCCTATGATATGATCCGGAGCCTTTATTACACGAGAAATGGAGCCTTGCCAAACAAAGCACTTCGTTGGAATAGGAAAGCAATTCCGTCAACATTGGCCTCGTGATACCGAACAAGGTGATCCGCATCGAATGGTCTCAAAAGCATCGGTCCAAAATGGCCGTTATGAATATCATAACCCCACTTTCTATAATTCTATTCCCCTTTTTTAATCAGTCTCATCACTCCCATCGTTTCCCCTAATCACACGCGCTTTTACTTTCTAATTACTTAGTATGGACGGTAACGATCTGCAGGATTAACTCATCAAATGGCCATTACTGACTTGCACTATCCAATATTCTTTTAGTCCCGGCATATTCTGATAATATTTAAACTCCTGATCCATTATGATACTTCCTCCTTAACTCGTCTCTTTAATCATTCTTGTCCCTAGCCTAAGCAAAGCTTTTTTGCTTTCTAAATCTCTTTACTCTTACATTTTTAACCCCGCCGGAAAGGAAAGGGAAGCCCTCAAGCTTTCCTGTTTTGATACCACCAGAAAAGCATCAACCTAATAGCTGGCATCATGAGAATAATTTCGCAGACTTGGCTTCAGTCATTCTCAATTTTTTCTGCTAGAGACGAACGCCCATTTAGGATCTGGTTTGTCGTTTGCTTTCTGGTGCATTATATCTTGCAGCAGAACTTATTCTCATTGATGTGAGAGTGTATAAAACAAAGTTCACGCCTTGCTTTCACAGCTAATTGTCGTATTCTCGTCCTCCAACCGTTCATATGTGATTTCTTTGAGGACGCGAGATCCCTCTTCCACGTGACTGCAATATACCATTTATTTTTTGTGTCATTGAAATCCCACATGTGTCTAACGCCTTTCTGGTCGGTGGGCTCTCGTATCAAAAGTTCAAAACAAAGAAAAATTGTGCTTGTATGAGGACTAAATGGGTCATAAAAAAAAAAAAATTAGAAAGAATGATCAGCTCTTGTTAGAGGCTCTTGACCTTATCCAAAGGACTCTAACCATCACCGTCTTGCGAGAGCAATCTACGATACAAGATCTGATCATTCACGAGTGGATCGTTACTTTCAATTTTTGACTTTGCTCTCCAGAAAGCAAGCAAAACAAGTTGACAATCTTGCACTCTAGAATCCAGTGTTCGAGCAATATTTATTGGACAAAGCTATCATTTATAGCTTATTTTCTTTACAACTGGATTTGCAAAACGAATGTTTGGATATTTAATGTTGAATCGGTTAAATGAAAACACATTAATAAACATCAACTAATTCATACCCAAAATCATTTCAACATCCAATGATAACACTACCAATAAAGAAGACACAGGCTAGCTAACGTTCGTACTAATGATTTTGATTACAAGCACCACCCACCGTCGATCTTGTTTATCAACTGCCAGTCTACTGATGTCAAGCAATGTATAGATTCAAATGAATTAAACAAACACTGTTGAATAATAGTTGAATTGCGTAAATTAATAATTTGCGTGATATAATTTCACTACTGGACAAAACCTCGTTTGTATTTTCATTTCAGCTCGAGACAAAAAAAATTGCTATTAATTTTGGAGTTGTTGGGTTTATGATAGATTTTGTGAAAGCTTCAGCTTTGTACGTAAATGCTAATCTAAAAAAGCACTTATTTCTTATTTGGATGAGCTTAATCCAAGTGGTTTTTGCTCCTTGTATAAACCTGGGTTTAATTTGCAAAGCTTTTTTTTAATGTGTTTGCATAAATCATGGTGTGTGTGTGTGTGTGTGGGGTAACTGATTTATCAAAATTAAAGTTTGCAAATTATTGGAAGCTTCAATTTTATCCAATCTCTAATCCAAATATACACACACTTGGTCTATAGATTCACAATATGACAGTAGGCCCATAATTCCGGATTGAGGGGTCATGTGTTTTTTTTTATATGACCATTCAATGAACTTGAAAAGAGATTTGGCAGGTAAAACTTTGCTTTTTAGAAAAGAAGGTGATAATGTTTTAGTAATTTAAATTTACGTGGATGATACTACTTTTGAAATTATTAATAAGAAATTAAGAATATTTACAAAAGAAATTGTCAAGATTGTGTAGGGAGAATTTAAAATGTCAATGATAAACAAATTGAACTTTTTTAAGTTTTAAATCAAATAAATGAGAGAATAAATCTTCATCGGCCAAATAAAGTATACCAAAGAACCATTGAAAAAAAATTAGGTTTGATAACACAAATCAGAACAACACATCTATGAGCTTATCAATCAAGATGAACAAGGATTAAACTTTATGCTTAGCTGGACATGACTTCTTTCCACTATAATCAGCTTGTTGGTAAGACAATATGTGGACTTTAAAGTCAATAAATGAAGTTTTCAGAGATATTACAAAAGACGAAATGTTATTTAGAACTTTTGATGATAACGAACTTCGATAGTTGGCTGAAATAATATATTTATATCTAAACATTGGAATAAACATCATGTAAGATCAATATATCGATCATTGAATGTATTCTATGATGACTATAATCCGTGTGGAATGTTAGTAATTTATATTAACTTGGTCCATGAACACTATATAAATAGAAATGAGTAGCCAATTTTTTTTGGCCAAATAAAGATTGTATCATTCAAAATACAAGGAGTACATTCACCAATCGTTCACCGAAAAATGAGTAGCCAATTATTAATACTCTTTTGTGAGTTTAGGTCATAATAGATTCTTGGTCCCTCTCTTCACTCAATCAAATACACGATACTCTTGTATCCAAGCATCGGACCCATCCTGGATATTGACGGCCGAGAAGACCAATGTACAAATTTCTCTCACTTTTGTTTATATTTCTCACAGCAATAATGTATCAGGATGTACGTATACTTGTCCCCGCACCGGCAAGGTTTGTTGTTTACGCCTTATAGTTTAAATGTAATTTTTAATATCAGAGTGTCAATCATAAAATTTTCTAACACGGAATACTTAATTAAAGAATATAAAGTGATCTGTAACATACACAGAATAGACTATTCACAAAATTATGGTCCACCAAAGGGATAAAAAGGGGTTGGCCGGAAAGAAAATGCGATCAAAGAGAAGGCTTTACGAATATTTCAATGTTACATATATTATTACGAATTCATTGATTAGCTGAAGGGCCTCGAATGATGGAGGAGTGGAAAGCTTTCGATCATCGAACGAATTTTTAATTTTGATGTTACGGAAAATTTATGATGCTCCAAGAGGTGTCATCATAAGATTAAATTACTAATATCAATATCAAATATAAAATTTATATCAAGTCATATTATTTTTTTATTTATTAAGTCGCGAACTAACAACAATAATAAATTAAGATGTTACAGTAGAATTGGAGTCAATAAAAGACATGAAAGTTGAAAAATTCATGAACTTATTATTATAAATTTTGAATTAACAGATAGTGCTGACCTGCTTATAAAAGAACTTGTTCCAATACACGAACGTAAGATTATCTTCTTTTTTTTTCCTTTTACTGATAAAACAGAAGACAATCAACGTTAACAGAGATAATAAATGTTTATAATTAAAGTAAATTTTACGTATTGGTCAAACTAAGAAGTCAAAGGGTGATGGTGGTGCGGGGTAGGAAACCAGGCATTGAAGATTGAACGACACCAAGATCAGAGTGCTTTTCAACCGACCAGGAGAAGGAAAGTGAGTAAAAATGGAATAATAAGGCCCATAAAAATTTATTCCTTTATTTCGTTTTCTTTATTTCTCCTACAGCTTTACCAGCTCAGGCTCCACGACCGAATTCACCAACACCCCCCCCCCAACCTCTCTCCTCGATGCTCTGTAAAGGAGCGGAAGAACATGGTCGTACCCAGCTCATTTGTGAAGAACATGGTCCATTTCTACTTTTTCAGTGTCTACAATTTCACCTCAGGGTTACATTACCCTTCTCACATGGTGGAACATTAACTAATCCATTTTATTCAGGGGACACAAACGGGTCAGCCACAGAAGCTTTTACTTCACCTTTTGAAAAAGCAACGCTAAACCTCCCCTTAAGATTCTTCTCCTTCTTCCTCTGTCCGTAACTCTCTCTCCTTTTCCCTCTCTCTCTGTGCTCACCCTCCATCCTTCCCCGTTACCCGCCTTCTTCCCCTTCTGCAAAACGTACTGGCGAACTATCTGTTTGCACTTTCTTGAGCTTAGCTCTATGTTTTGATCACCCATTTTGGTCTCAGCTTGTAAGTTCTACTAAACGCTCCCTGCTGCATTCTTCTGACCCATTTTGGTTTCCTCATTTTATTGCATCCAACGGAGACTGTCATTCCTGATGCTTTCTCGTTTGTTCAGCTGTGTGATTTTCCGTTTACTTTTTGTTGCCACAAGTGCATGTCCTACCTTTTATTCTTTTACTTGTTCTTTTGTTTCATGTCAAGTGAATTAAGCAGAAAATTATTATGTTAGGTGCACTAAAATTAGTAATGTGGGTTCCTAGAACTCAGTGATGTAGTTATGTAGCTCGTAATCAATCGTTGCCGGTGAAAGAAAATGTCCTGCATGATCTTATGTGAACAACGCTTTCACTTTATCGACCCCCGGGAAGAGGGTTTTCTATCTTTATCATTGGCTACTGTGTACCAGGCTTCTTTGTCATTTTGCGATTTTTATTAATTGTTAAGCAGCTTATACAACCATGGCTATTATTTCTTCGAATTCGTCTGGACGACGGCTAATGATTCTGATTAACAAGTATAATAAGTTTTACCTTCTTTCTTCTTTGCAACAACTGCGCGAACGAGAAAAATAATTTGATCCTCTTTTGGTTATTTTCAAGTTGATGACTGCTCTTGTTACTCTTTTCCACCCAAATGAAGAAACTAATGAAACTAATGTTTGTGTGATTGAAACCTTCTATGGCACTTGGTTTTTATGACTCCATTTTCCATTTGACCAACCCCTCGGCTGCTGCGGCTGCTATTAGTACAACCACTTTCACCGCTACATTTTCTTCTAGTAAAATGCGAGACAAATAATTCAATATGTCTCCATCATGCACCCATCCAAAAAAAAAAAAAAAAAACAAAAGAAAAGAAAATTGTTTGGGACTCTCTAAGCTGAGCCTGATTGATTGCTGCAGCCCATCAAAGTAGTCTTCTTGTCTTGAACATATGCACACACTAGATTCATTAGGGAAATTTCCTTCAGTGTAATCTAATTATCTAAACTAATGCTACGTTATTTTCCATTTGCTTTGACCAGAAGTCCTATCTGGATCATGACAAAGATAAGTCCTGTTGTTGAGATCAAGATGCCAATGGAAGCAGTTCTGCCAGTTTCAGCTGATGTGAGCTTTGCTTCTAACAGTTTTCCCAAATATAAACTAGGACCTGAAAATCAAATTCTGGAAGAGCAATAGAGGATAACCAAGGTCCTTTATTGAAGGAGGTTATTGAGCAGGAAGCTTCCCATTTGTCAGAGCAGCACAAGCGTCTCTCAGTCCGTGACCTTGCCATTAAATTTGACAAAAACTTGACTGCAGCAGCTAAGCTGTCTAATGAGGTTCTCGTCATTCAACCTACCTCTGGTCTGCAATTTTATATTCCTTTACTACCAGCCATAGTTTATCAAATTCACATTAGATTTGTCCCTTTTTCCTATTCAACTGGTTACCTTTTCTATGTTCAAAAGATGGGTGTTACTGACTTTAATCCACATTTCAGTCAGTTCATTCTTATCATGCAATTTTTTTTCTTTCTTTTTTTGCCAGAATATTTCGCAATTTGTTTGCATCATATCTTTTATCAACTTCTGATGGTGCTACAAACTTTTATAATTTTCATGGAAATCAGGCAAAGCTGAGAGAGGTGGCATCATTAGAGGGACATGTTCTTTTGAAAAAGCTAAGAGATGCATTAGACTCCTTAAGAGGCCGTTTAGCAGGAAAAAATAAGGAGGATGTGGAGAAAGCTATCTCTATGGTTTGTATTTTATACTATTTTATTTAACGAGTTACTTCTTTGTTCAAAGTTTAAAATGGCAAGCAAGTGACACCCACAGAAACGCACGCACGCACGCACGCGATGAAAAAGTGCATGACTGACCAGTGGACTTCCTTTATAGCCACTTCTGTTGACATAAGTTGAAACTGCTGCAATATGAAAGTCAATTGCCAACTTGTAAATCACCTTTTCAAATTATTAGAAAGAAAAATGACAGTAGCCAATGACCATATGGAAGGTGGCTCGAATTTTTTGGGGCTATCTGTCTGGTTTTCAAATGCCATTCTCAGTACATGGATCAGGAGAACGAATCCCCCCTTCCCCAACCATCTTTAATCCTATGTTACTTATGCTGGGTTCTCACACTGAAACATGCAGGTGGAAGCTTTGGCAGTCAAGTTGACTCAAAAGGAAGGTGAATTGATTCAAGAAAAGTTTGAAGTGAAAAAGCTAGTGAATTTTCTCAAACAGGTCTTCTGTGGCATTTTTTACCTTGTTTTAAAGGTTATTTGAATGCCTTTTTTTTGTTATGGTTCTCTATCCTATAAGACAAAGAAAGACCGTAATGGGCATTTCTTACATTAATTTGTGTGTGTAAGATAAGCATTTTATATGTAGATTATATTTGGTTTATTGATTCATGGGTCAATCATTGTGAAGCCAAATTAAGGTTGATATATACTGTTTCGTATGATCCTAAGAGCTCTGGAGTCTGGAGTAATCACTAATTGTAGTTGAGCACAACGTGAACTAGCGAGACTGTTCAATCCTTGCATCAGATACTAAATGTGGGTTGGGTCTCGAATATATGATCATTAGATCATATGTGCTTTGAAAATGAGTTGCTCTTGAAATCGCTCTCTCTCTTTTTTAATTCAAATGAGCTGTAATTACAAACTTTGCTAAGCTCTATTTAATGCTATTGATTAGTGAGGGCAAATGAATTTCTTTCTTCTCCTGTTCAAGGTAAAAATATCTGAAATTTCTGCCAGTGGTGATGGTTGTTCAGTTTTGTTTCACGTAGGAATCATTGTTTTTCCTTCTAAAGTATTCCCTACACTGTTATTTTTTATTTTGTAGCTCATGCATTTTTCTTTCTTTACACTGAAACAACCCTTGTTTTTCAGGCTTCTGAAGATGCAAAAAAATTAGTCAATCAAGAAAAGTCTTTTGCTTGTGCTGAAATTGAGAGTGCTAGGGCAGTGGTGCTAAGAATTGGGGAGGCCCTTGAGGAACAAGAGAATGCTTCCCAAGCCTCTAAGGCACAGGTTCTCTGCAAGTTTTTTATTACATATGTATGCACGTGTGTCTTCTGACGCTTGCATCGATGGTCTGATGTCATGTGAAGGAAGAATCATATGTGAGATATATGAAAGAACTTCCAAGTAATATGGGCTTATGAAAGAAAATACGGGTTCATTTTCAGTGAGCTGAAGAATCTGGAATTTGGATACTCTAGAGTTCTTGTAAAGTTTGGTTGGATAAGGCAAAAAAAGGGGGAGAAGAAAAGGTAAAAAAGAAAAGGACAAAGGAAAAAGAAAAAAAAGTTAGTGGGTGAAGACACTGCCGTCAGATAACATTCTCCCAAGCATCCCTGTAAACCTTTGAGAAATTGATCTGCTTATTGACACCAATGCAAACTCACCTATAAATTATAAAATATCATAGGCTGCTTATTGCCCCTAGTGAATTAGAGATGTCTGAACTGAATGTATCTGTGATATATCCCATACATCTTGTGGCCCACCTTATATGGCATATATGAATTTTTCTGAACTTTTAAGAAGGTATTTTACGTTCTTTGTACAAGGCATCATTTCTGTCAGTGATTGCTTAAAAATACCCTCAACCTCTTTTAAAAGAAAAACTTGAAGGATTAGGATGGGAGAGGAAATTTACTTTTAATTTACTTCTATCAAGGCTATATTCACAACTATGATCATCCTGAAAAGGAAAATGGAAAAGGTAAATGGGACTGAGAGAGTAAGTCAGCTAGTCGCGGGTTTGAAAGAGGCTATATTATTATCACAGAAGGTGATTCCTTGCTGATCTTTTGCTTTGAGCCTTCATATCATGTTCTAGCATCCTTCACTTTATAACAGTAATTGGTTATAGAAATATATTAAAGATGAATCATAAATACTACGCAGTTATTTCCTTGTTGAGTATGGCAGATATACACTATCTGATGTTCCTTACTGTCAGGATGTGGGTGAACTAGTTGAAGAGGTTCAGGAGGCTAGAAGGATCAAATTGTTGCATCAGCCAAGCAAGGTGCGCTTGTTTTTTGTTTGCTGAGTGGATATTTTTCTTGATTTTCTGAGTCATTATAAATGGTATAACAACAACAACAATTTCAATGATGATAGTGGTGATGACTGATGCCAACGACGATGTCAGCACTAATGGGAATGATGAATCCCACTTTTAACACAGTTTAATAAGAATGACAATAATTTTCCTATATATGGCATCCAAATTCATATATTCTTATAATGATGAAAAATTGATCAATTGCATTTCTTTATGATATTTTCAGTTGATGGCCATGGAACATGAACTTCGTGCTTTAAGGGATCAAATTCGAGAAAAATCTATTTTTTCCATTAAACTTCAGAAAGAGGTTGGTTGAAATCTAGTTTTTACTGGCTGAACTATGTGGATTATTCTACTATGTAGAATGGTTGAATGGATCTTAAATCTAATTTTAATTCTACTGACACAATAATAACAAACTGGTAGATTTTTCACGATTCTCTTAGCTGCATGATAGTGATGTTTAAAATAAAATATTTTTTCCTTGAAAATTATGAGTTCTGTCTTCACTAATGAGTAAAGAGTAATTACTTAATAACTAAACCTTAGGTCAGCTGGCTACTTCGGATTTGATTACATTTTCTTAAAATTACTCTTCACCTTGGAACTTGGACCACTTATAGAAAAATAATTTAGGGAAAATCTCCAATAACGAATGTAACTTAAAGATGATATGAACTAAAAGAGGAGAAACGTTAGTAGTTTAGCTTTTCTTAGAAAAGAAAAGGTACATTTTTTTTTTATCATTAACATCTTTCGACAGTTCTTAGCTTTTTTAAGGCAAATGATTCTACGAAGCCATTTGTTTTACTACTAGTTAAGTCATTTGAAACCTGATGTAATTTATGTCCGAAGTACCCCATCTTCTGTACTATCAGTTATCATTTACAACTTACAATTAACCTACAATTTTCATACTCTTGAATATTAATAATTTTATTTCCTCCTTTCCAGCTAACAATGAGCAAGAGGAGTGAGGAAAACAAATATTGTTTATATAAACTAGATGGTTCTGAAGCATTAGGTTCATGCCTACGAGTGCAGCCTTGCTCAGAGGAGGTGTCACCTATTTCAAAATGCTCATTTCAATGGTACCGCTTGTCATCTGAAGGCAGCTGGAGGGAAGCAATTTCAGGTATAATTTATTGATTTAAAATTCACTGTAAATTTATTTCCTGTTTCCAGATTGGGTGGTCTTGGAAGTGCTTGCATTTCTTTACAGAGCATAATTTATCACATCACAAGCAGATGGTGCATTTAGTTCTTGCTGTGCTTGGATCATCTGTTAGATAATATTTTCAACTGATTCTATTGAACATGGTGGTTCCTTCTGGAAGTTCCAATTAAGTTTTTGTGGACACGGAAAAATTGAATTATATTATGATTGAACGTCTCAACAAACGTATGACTTCCATTAGGTGGTAGGATCATATTTATATCTTCTTTAGTTCTATATCAGTCGTTTTATATGTTATTTTTTTGAATTTAATCATGCTCTTATTTGCTCTGTTAGGAATTTAGTATCCGACGACCAATTAGTCCACCAGGATTTTGATTTTTGTTCTCCCTCTGATGTGGCTTGCCTTTCTCATCAGGAGCCAGCCAATCAATTTTTGCTCCAGACCCTTTTGATGTTGGGAGAGTCTTACAAGTAGACATTGTTTCCGATGGCAAAAAACTTACAATAACGACTGGTCCTATTCAGCCTGGTTGGTTTTGATTCTGGATATCTTGTTTTTTGCTAACGAATTATTTCTAAATTGAGATGTTGATCACAGTTAGCTTGAGGCTAATTTGTTTCCCACATTATTTAGAAGTGAGAGGTTAACTATTTAATTTCTGACAGTTGCAGGACTTGGAAGCCATGTGGAGACACTTCTACGAAAGTCTAATTCAGAATTTAATGTATGTTATCCCTTGCATTTTCGTTTCCAGTAATTTTAATTGCTCCTGACTGAAAAATAGTTCACCATGCCTGTGGAAATTTATGATCATCTTGTTTCTTCAATTTCTAAAAATCTGGCTGCTTTCCTGACTGATCTTGAGATTCTTGGTGCATGAAATTTATCTGCTTCAATTTTTTTTTTTAAATATACTTAACATGAAAGAGCTTTGCTGCATCTCAACTTAACAAGAGTATGTAAATTGTGCCAAGAATTACCAGGATCTTTTGTGCGAGTCTGAGGTGGAATCTGTGTCATATTGTGTATTTGTTTAGAGAAAAGCGGTTCTAAGTTTTGAAGCCTTTGCATGAAACACACAAAGTGGAAAGTCTTTATTACTATATGTTAATCATGAGAGAGTTACTGCATAACTTTGTTATCAGGTGTCAACAAATGGGAATTCTTGACGCCATAGTCCTTATGACATCTGGTCTTTGACATTGAACAGGTAGTTATTTCTCAGATGAATGGACAAGATCACTCATCACATTTCTGGTCATGCATTTCATGTGGGGAAAATGAGGATAAAGCTATGTAGAGGTTGGATAACAAAGCTAGAGAAATTTACTCACCGGCAATGCAGGTACTTGTTTTGGTTGTTGCCTTTTTACTTGTGCTGAGGATGTCCCCAAATTGAAGGTTAAAAGCTAACAATAATTTATCTAATTGTTGCATTAATTCCTTTCTCATCTCGCAAGAGTATTTCTTCCCCTGGCATTGACTGTCAATTTTCTTTTGCATTTGGAATTGCTACATTCTATTCCTGAGTAGGGTCACTAAATTGTTGAACTACAATATCTTATCCTTATAAAGCATATGTGGTGACATGTAAATTCTTCAATTTCTTTGCTAGGCTTCATTTGTTATACTAACCTTCAATTGATTCCCAGTTGTGTGGAGTTAGAAGTGATGCCGGTAATGCAGCGAAGGCACTGTTTTGGGCAAGCTAGAAAGGGGCTCTCGTTTGTATTGACATTTGAATCAGAGCGAGAAGAAATGCTGCCATTATGGTTGCCAGGAAATATTCTCTTGATTGCAATGTATGTACCTTCTCTCACTCCAGACTGTATGCTGATTCCACCCTAGTATGCTTGCACCAAATTCCTACCAATATTTTTCTATAAAACGGAACCCGACATACAAGTTATTACTTGGTTCAACACTCTTGTGCAAACTAATAAAAGAGATCATTTCATGGCAGGTTGTGCTTGGGGGGCCAGACGATTTAGTGTAGAAGCAAACCTAACTGATCGAGTTTCAACAATTGTGAGTATTGTCGGATTTTTTGGTTGAGTATATAATGCAAGTGGCTATTTTGTTGAGAAAAGGTACTTTGGAGCCTTGTAATTGGGTTTCTGCTAATTGGTTGCATTTTAGGCATGTTTTTTTTTTTGCCTAATCAGTTGTAACAAATCCATGTGGGGATGATCATTAGTTCATTTATTCATTGTGTCTGATTTGCAAATAACAAATTTCCTGTCTTCCAAGTTTGCCTCGTGGCTTCAGTT